>NW_026555331.1:38678583-39011409 GCF_014898055.3 Talpa occidentalis | reverse complement strand
ATTTTATTAAGGATTTTTGCATCTGTGTTCATTAGAAGGATTGGTCTGTAATTTTCTTTTTTTGTGTGTTGTTGTTTTTGGTATTAGAGTAATGCTGGTCTCAAAAATATTTAGAATTACTCCTTCTTTTTTGATTTTTGGAAGAGTTTGAGCAAGATAGAAATTAGTTCATCTTTGAAGTTTAGTAGAATTCACTTGTAAAGTCATTTTGTCCTGGACTCTTGTTTTTAGGGGAGAGTTTTGATTATTGTTTCAATTTCCTTGCTTGTGATTACAAGTCCCATTCACTTGTAAGATTATTTTCCAACCCATTATGTTGAGTCTGTCTTTCTTTAGAGTGTAGGTGTGTCTCCTGGAGACAGCAAATAGTTGGATTATGTTTACTGATCCAACTAGATACTCTGTCTTTCAATTGACAAGGTCATTCCATTTACATTTAAAATGATTATTGATACATGATAGGCTGTTGCTGTCATTTTATTCTTAATTTCGGGAGGTTCAATTTATTTCCTCATTCAGTTCTTTGTGTATGTTACTCTCTTCAGTTTAGATGTGTAAGCTCCTTTCAATATTTTTAGAGGGGTGATTTAGGGTTTACAAACTCCTTAAGTTTCTCTACATCTAAAAAGGCCCTTATTCTTCCCTCATATCTGAAGTAGTTTTGCAGGATAGTGTTTTCTTGGCTGGAAGTTTTAATCTTTAAGTATTTGGAATACATTGTTATATTTTCTCCTTGATTGTGGTTTCTTCAGCTAATTCTAATATTAGCCTTATTGAGGTACCTTTACAGGTTATCTCTTTCTTCCCCCTTGCCAGCATCAATATTCTTTACCCTGAACTTGCGGAGGTTTCACTATTATATGCCTTGGTGTCAGTCTCACTTTATTTAGGTATGCCAGAGTTCTTAAGCTTCCTGGCCTTGTACATATGTCTCCTTCTCTAGATTTGGAAAGCTTCTCCTCATTATTTCTTTTTTTTTTAAGATTTATTTATTATTTATGCAAACAAGAGCTGGGGTGCAGGCCAGAGGTGCAGGGGAGGGAGGGAGAGGATTCACCAGAGACAGAGTGGGGATCAGAACAGGCAGATCTACTGAAATACACTGCTGAGGGGAGCAGTGAGAGAAATAGGAGAGGTCTGCTGTGCCATGTGGGTCATCTCCCTGGCCAGGGATTGAACTCGTCCTGTGGATTACTTCACAGTGCTGATGCTTAACTCCTTGTGCCACCAGGGAGACCCTATTTCTTTAAATACATTTTTTTGTTCCTTTCTCTCCCTCTCCACTCCCCCCCCCTAATATTCCCCATTATTCTATGCTGCCTTTTCTCACAGAGTCAGATAATTCTCAATGTTTCTTCAGTTTTTTTTTTTTTTTTCTTTGTCTCTTGCTTCTCTACCTGGGCTCTTTGTACATTTGCATCTTCTATTACACCAACTCGTTCTTTCAATTCATCTTTTCTACTTCTGTGACCTTCTCCTGAATTTTTCATCTCTTATATTTCTCTTTTTAGATTCTGAAACTCTATTTTAATTGTATTTATAGTTTCATTTCCTGTCTTCATTCATTTTATTTCTAGGAATATTCATTTGTCTTTCTGAGTTATCATCCATTTCTTTGAATTTCCTTATCATTGCAATTTAAAATCCTTTATCTGATAGGGAGAATATAGTTTCCAAGTCTTTGAAGTAAGATTCTGCAGATTTGTTCTCTGTGTTGTACTATTCCTTTTAGTACTTATGTTGTCATTTGTTGGGTTTTTCCTTTTTCCCACTTTGCTTTGGGGCTCAACTGCCCTGGCCCACTGCTCAGGGGTTTCACCTACCTGAACCAGCAGATAGCAGGGTCTCACGAGAGGTATGAAGGGCTCTAACTGCTCTGGCTACCTTTCCCAGTGTAGGCCCAGGATCTCACAGGTCTGGGTGGGCACTGGAAGGGTCTCACAGGGGGTCATGGTGCCTCTGACCCATCTATATAGGCTCTGGTGGGGTCTCCCAAATTATTATTTTTTAAAGATTTATTAATTTATGCATATAAGAACTGGGGTACAGGTGAGAGGTGTGGGGGGTAAGACAATTCACCAGAGTCAGAATGGGGAACAGAACAGGCAGACTGACTGAAATATACTGCTGAGGGGAGCAGCAGGCAAGTCAGGAGAGGTCTGCTGCACCATGTGTGTAGCTCCCTGCCTGGGGATGGAACTCGTGCTGCAGCAGCTGCGGATAGCTGCGGATAGCAGATAGGCTGCGTTTAACCCCTTGGGCCACCAGGGAGGCCCCCAAATTATTTTTTAAGCATCCTTTTTAGTTAGGAATATTTGCTACTCTGCTAAAATATATAAATGTTTCAAGAACTAGTTTCTTTAATTCACTTCCAAAATGTCAACACAATGGGAGTATTTTAGAAAGCTTTGAGTCCATTTTTTATTACAGCAATGTAAGTATTTCAAGGAACAATTAGCTTTCATCTTGGAGTTCACAATTGCAATTAATATTACAGAAACATTTCTGAAATATGCTTCTCTGTTTTGACTTGAAGTAAGATATTCATTCATAAGCTTTTATAGCATTTGGTGAATTCTCAGTTGTGAATACTAGACCAACATTGTAAAAGAACATTTATTTAAACTTTAAAATAAGTGGTTCACACAATTGCTTAATAAGTGCTCTGAAGATTTATTTCTTTTGATAACAACCTAAGATGAAGGATTAGCAGAAGCCTGAAGTCTTCACTTCCTCCACAAACATAGCCAACTGACAGCAGTAAGGGACCTGAAGATCAGCATCTCCACAAGAAGGTGAAATAGAGAAATGATATCAAGGCAAAGGGGGAAGCACCCATCTTTCCTCCACACAGCTCCCTTCCTTCCCTCACCTCCTACATTCCTGCAGCCAGGTGGGCATTGAGTTAACACATCTAGGAATGCTGGTGAATAGGACTGCAATCCCAAGAAGCACCAGCTCCTCCACCTCTTAGACTTTACAGGCATCCACACAGCCTAACTACTCCACAATTTTCAGTTTCTTGTGGAGTCTATCTGTGGTTCAAGCCCATGGCCCACTGGCCAGTCAGCTCATGTCTGTTACTTTGCTTTGTATTTCTGAGTTTTCTTTTATCTCCTGAGTTTCCCTATTCTAGTAGTTCTAAACTATCTGATGGAGAGTTGTAATCTTCCATCTTTTTTTGTTTGGATACTAGAGCGCTGTCCTCACCTTTTAATGTCATAATTTCATGAGCTCTTCTATTTCCATTTATCATATTGTTTGGTCTGCCCATTTTGCTGCTTGAGGTGTCCCTATTTAACATTATTTTAATATCTTTAGCATTAGCTTAGGATGTTATTTACATTTCCTGCAGATGGTGCTGTAGTTTAGTTTGACTTGACTTTATTTGTTTGTTTATTATTTAGGCCTTTGCTGGCTTCTGTATGTACTCCAATCTGTTTTAGAGCTGCTGAATTAGCAGAGTGGAAAGGGGCTTGTAGGAATCCACTTATTAGTGTGGATGAGCTGGGGTGATCCTTACTTATGATTGTAGCACCCAAATATCCTTCCTCTTTGAGGGCTGGAATGAAAGATTTAGTAATCACTGTGCTCTTAGCATGTTCCACAAGGTAAACATCAGTCCAAGAGTATGGGTAGGAGGAGTTCAGATCTGAATGCCTGCTCTGCCATTATCTATAAATAGGAACCCAGCCTATTTGGAGGATCCCTGATCCTGAACAGGTTTTCCCATTTTGCAAGGGGGTATTATGCCTCTACTCTACCTCTGCCCCCACTTCCCAGAATCCCTGGCTGAATTGACTGCCCAACCACTAGTGTACCCTACTCCAGACCACAATCCTTGGGTTTTCCTTTCCACCCACCTCTTGTTCAAAATAGTAAAAAATCTCCTCAGAGTCAACCCTACTGAGGTTTGCTCTCATCTGTTATTTCCAAAGCGTAATCAATCCCACACCATCCATTTGACTGTCTCTCTAAATAGTTTCCCTCTGGCACTGCTTCAAGAGATATAGGCATTGGGGAACCGGCCCCACCATTGCCTCTGCTGGGGCCTGTTATGTCTGACCCTCTTAGCAGGAATGGCTTCACTGCTTGCCAGGGTCTTCGAAGTCTTGGCAGTTTCAGGTCCCATCCCAGGGTTCTTTGGATTTGCTGAGATCTGTCACTAACGGGCATATTGTAGGTCTAATCCAGGGGCTATTTTACCAGGGTCTACCATATCAGTGCTGTTTGTCATTTCCACTCTGCTGTTTATGGCACCTACTATAACAAATTGGTCTATTCCACTGTATGCTCGAGCCCCTCTCCTCCAGACATTGATTCTAGTGTGTGCTGCAATCATCTGTTCTTTCCTTCAGAAGTTACTGACTTTGTTTTAATGTAATTTAGTTGTGAGTATATAGGGGAGGTGAGCCCAGCATCTTCACTCTGCCAGCATCTTGCCACTCTGTTATCAATTCTGTCCCTAGCATTATAGCGATTGTTGATCAGCTCACAAGAATCATGTTGAAATGCAAAGTAAAAAGGGCCAGTCAAAGTTACAATTTGGCATCTACCATTCATTTGGTACCTAACTAAGTAAAAAATAATAGTAATAATAAGATAGGTCATTCAGTTAAACTGTTCAAAAGAAAAAAAAAGGAATATTTGTATTCTGAAGAAAAAGCATGGTTAGCGGAAATGAGAGTTTAGGTTATGAAAAGAAATGTTAGCAAAATGATGAGTCATATTGATATCAACCTCCAGCAGGCTTTTCTGAGAACCATTTATTTTTCTGAATATTCTCACCTTCAAAATGTTATATTACTAGAAGTACTATCTGAAATTCTTTCTTTTGAAGTTCTCTGAACTTTATGCTTTATTTGGGTTCATCAGACTCAATAAAAGATATTGAAAAAAGAAAAAGATTTAGAAAATATAATTTTGTAAATTCATTATAAAATATTTTTATCATTTAATCTATCTTATATTAAAAGGGTGACAGAAATACTTATATTCAATACCTGAGGTATTATAATTTTCTAAGAGTTTGGTAGAAACCTAACAGTTTTACAAAATTCTAATTACAATTCAGAATATAAACTATGTAAGAATGTTGTGTTCAGTGTTTTATGATGTTTTGAATCTTTTTGCTGGATTTTGGTTTCACTCAGACAACATAATGTATGATAAATCAAAACACAGAAATAAAATCACATTATATTTTATTGATAATTTTCACGGCATATGTGAAAATATGGACAGGCCTATTATAGGAAAAACATTGATTTTCAAAAAATTAAGAAATTATATTCCAAAGCACTGAAGGTCAGTCATGATTCAAATCAACATAACAATGATATTTATATGTCTGTACTATTTTATTTTTTAATTATATACCCATCCTCAAAGGAGAAATTATTAAATGAATAAATAAAACACTTATTATTGTGGGTCAAATATGTTTTTATATTAGTCTAATATGGCTGTAGATCAGTCACGCAGGTCCTAGCTTTGTTTCCATCTGAAAACTATAACATAAATCAATTTTTTTCTTTTCTTGTAACTCATATATTTTATATATCTTTCTTTAGTATTTCCTCCCCATCTTTTCTACTTAGGTCAAAACTCTTCTGGTCCCTCTATATTTCACTGCCTTCACCATAGAGCAGACACTGTTAGGGAATATTCACCACCTATTTCCCCCTGCTTCTTTTCTAACACTGATTTTCTATGAGATGTATATATCCTAGGTTAAAAATGTCATATTTAGTTTTCCTGTAGTTAGAGGTGAACATATGACTCAGTTTTGGTCAAGGAGCTATAAGTTGAAGCCAGTAAAGTGAACAGTAAACAGTTACAAAAACTGTTGTTTTTTTTTTTTTTTTTTTTTTAATAAATTTTATTGTTATATTCCCCATACAATTGCAGCCCCCCCATTCTGACCCCAATCCCTCCCCTCCCACCCCCGCCCCCCTAAAAGTGTCTCTGGTTCATAGTTTTTTGTTGATTTTGATTTTCACTTTCTTATAGTTATTCATTTTCCTGGTCCCTTATTTAAGTTTTCTAGATTCCTGCTATGAGTGAGACCATCCGGTATTTTTCTTTTTCTTTCTGGCTTATTTCGCTGAGCATGATCCCTTCCAGCGCCATCCATGTTGCTGCAAATTGCATGTGTTTATCTTTTTTGAATGCTGAGTAATATTCCATGGTGTATATGTACCACATCTTCTTGATCCAGTCATCTATTTTTGGGCATTTGGGTTGTTTCCAAAGCTTAGCTATTGTAAACAGTGCTGCTATAAAAATAGGGGTGCAGGTGTTCTTTGGAATTGATGTTTCTGTGTCCTTTGGGTAAATACCCAGGAGTGGAATTGCTGGATCATATGGAAGCTCTATGTTTAGTAGGTCCAGAAATCTCCATACAGCTTTCCACAGTGGTTGGACCAGTTTGCACTCCCACCAACAGTGCAGAAGAGTTCCTTTTTCTCCACACCCTCGCCAACATTTGTTGTTGCTAGTTTTTTTAATATGTGCCATTCTCACTGGTGTAAGATGGTATCTCATGGTAGTTTTGATTTGCATTTCCCTGATGACAAGTGATGTTGAACATTTTTTCATATGCCTGTTGGCCATTTGCATTTCCTCTTCAGAGAAGTTTCTTTTAAGCTCTTCTGCCCATTTTTTGACTGGATTATTTTCTTTGTTGTTGTTGAGTCTCATCAGCTCTTTGCAGATTTTTGTGATCAGTCCTTTATCATTAGTGTTGGGTGCAAAAATGTTCTCCCAGTTGGTGGGGTTTCTCTTTGTTTTTGTTATTGTCTCTTTTGCTGTGCAAAAGCTCTTTAATTTGATGTAGTCCCAGCTGTTTATCTTTGCCTTCACTATCACTGCTTTGGGTGATGTGTCTGTAAAGATGCCTTTGATGTGCAAATCACGTAGTGTTTCGCCTATATTTCCTTCTATATATTTTATGGTTTCAGGTCTTATGTCTAGTTCTTTAATCCATTTTGAGTTGATTTTTGTGTATGGTGTGAGGTGGTGGTCAAGCTTCATTCTTTTGCATGTAGCGACCCAGTTTTCCCAGCACCATTTATTGAACAAACTTTCTTTGCTCCAATGCATATTCTTTGCTCCTTTGTCAAAGATTAGTTGACCATAAATCTGTGGGTTTATTTCTGGATTTTCTATTCGATTCCATTGGTCTGTATGTCTGTTCTTGTTCCAATACCATGCAGTTTTGATGATTATGGCTTTGTAGTATAGTTTGAAGTCTGGGAGTCTGATGCCTCCATTCCCTTCTTTTTTTCTCAGGAGAGCTTTGGCTATTCGGGTTTTTGGTGGTTCCATATGAATTTCATCAATAATTGTTCTATTTCTTTGAAGAATGACATTGAAATTTTGATTGGAATAGCATTGAATCTGTATATTGCTTTTGGTAGGATGGCCATTTTAATAATGTTTATTCTTCCAATCCATGAGCAGGGGACGTCTCTCCATTTCTTTGTGTCTTCTTCTATTTCTTTTAACAGTGTTTTATAGTTTTCTTTGTATAGGTCCTTTACCTCTTTTGTTAGATTTATTCCCAAATATTTGATTTTTTTTGTTTCAATAACAAAAGGGATGGTCTTTTTGATTTCTTCTTCTTCAGATTTATTGTTTGTGTATAGGAAGGCTACTGACTTTTGCGTGTTGATTTTGTATCCTGCCACTTTACTGAACTGATTGATGAGTTGAATTAGCTTTTCTGTGGAGTTTTTGGGGTTCTCTATGTATAATATCATATCATCTGCAAATAGTGATAGTTTGACTTCTTCTTTTCCTATTTGGATTCCTTGGATGTCTTTCTCTTGTCTTATTGCCCTGGCTAGGACTTCCAGTATTATATTGAAAAGCAGTGGTGAGAGTGGACATCCTTGTCTTGTTCCAGATCTTAATGGAATTGCTTTCAGCTTTTCACCATTGAGAATGATACTGGCTGTTGGCTTGTCATAGATGGCCTTTATGATGTTGAGGTATGTTCCTTGTATCCCAAGAATTTCAAGGGCTTTTATCATGAATGGGTGTTGCACTTTGTCGAAAGCTTTCTCAGCATCTATTGATATTATCATATGGTTTTTATATTTCTTTTTGTTGATGTGTTGGATAACATTGATTGATTTTCGGATGTTAAACCATCCTTGTGTCCCTGGAATGAATCCTACTTGGTCGTGGTGAATTATCTTTTGGATACATTGTTGGATTCTGATAGCTAAAATTTTATTGAGGATTTTTGCATCAGTGTTCATTAGGGAGATTGGCCTGTAGTTTTCCTTTTTTGTGTTGTCCTTGTTCGGTTTTGGTATTAGTGTAATGTTGGCTTCATAAAACGTGTTTGGTATTGTCCCTTCCTTCTCAATTTTTTGGAAGAGTTTGTGAAGGATAGGCACTAATTCGTCTCTGAATGTTTGGTAGAATTCATTTGTAAATCCATCAGGTCCTGGGCTTTTGTTTTTGGGGAGGTTTTTGATTACCATTTCAATTTCGCTGCTTGTAATTGGTCTGTTTAGGTGTTCTATTTCTTCTTTATCTAGCTTTGGGTGATTGTAGAGTTGTAGGAATTTGTCCATCTCCTCTAGATTGTTAAACTTGTTTCCATATAACTGTTCATAGTAGTTACTGATTATTCTTTTGATTTCTGCTGTGTCCGTTGTGATTTCTCCTCTTTCATTGATGATCCTGTTTATTTGTGCTTTCTCCCTTTTTTCCTTTGTGAGCCTGGCTAGGGGTTTGTCTATTTTATTTATTTTTTCAAAAAACCAGCTCTTGGTTTCATTGATCTTTTGGATTGTTTTTTTAGTTTCAATTTCATTTATTTCTGCTTTGGTTTTTATTATTTCTTTTCTTCTACTGGTTTTGGGGTTTTTTTGTTGTTCTTTTTCTAGATCTTTGAGCTTCGAGATGAGGTTGTTTCTTTGCGTTCTTTCTTGTTTCTTGATGTGAGCTTCTATTGCTATATATTTTCCTCTTATTACTGCTTTTGCTGCATCCCATACATTTAGGATATTAGTGTCCTCCTTGTCGTTCAATTCAAAAAATTTTTTAATTTCTTCTTTGATCTCCTCATTAGTCCAATGGTCTTCCAGTAGTGTGGTTTTTAATCTCCATGAGGTAGGAAAGTTCCTTGCCTTCTTTTTATGGTTTATTTCTAGTTTGATGCCTTCATGGTCAGAAAAGATGGTTGATATGATTTCAATCTTGGTGTATCTGTTGATGTTTGTCTTGTGCCCCAGTATGTGATCGATCCTGGAGAATGATCCGTGTGCGCTTGAGAAAAATGTGTACTCTGTTTTTTTGGGGTTTAGTGTTCTATAGATGTCTGTTAAGCCTAATTGCTCTAGGTCCTTATTTAGAGCTTTGGTTTCTTTACTTATTTTTTGTCTTGTTGATCTATCCATTGTTGATAGTGGTGTGTTGAAGTCTCCCACTACGTATGTGTTTTCTCTGATGTCTGTTTTCAGAGAGGACAATAGTTGTCTGATATATTTTGGTGCTCCTTCGTTTGGTGAGTATATGTTAATGAGTGTTATTTCTTCTTGAAGTATTGTCCCCTTGATCATAATGTAGTGACCATTGGGGTCTCTTTTTATCTTTTTGAGTTTGAAATCTGTTTTATCTGATATAAGTATAGCTGTTCCTGCTTTCTTTTTTGGTCCATTTGCTTGTAGGATTGTTTTCCATCCTTTAACTTTGAGCCTATTTTTATCTTTTGTAGCTAAATGTGTTTCCTGGAGACAGCAAAAGGTTGGGTTTTGTTTCTTAATCCAGGCTGCCACTCTGTGTCTTTTTATTGAAGAGTTTAGTCCATTTACATTTAGAGTTAATATTGATATGTTAACATCTGTATTTGCCATTGTGTTTGTCTTTCCTTTGATTTTATTTATTTATTCTTTTAATAACTTTTTTTTTCTTTTTTTTTGGCCTTCTTTCATTGTTATTCGTCCCTCTGAGGTTCTGGCTTTAGGACTCCTTGTAGTATTTTTTGGAGTGGGGGTTTAGTTGCAATGAAATTCCGGAGTTTCTGTTTGTCTGGGAAGGTCCATATTCTTTCTTCAAAGAGGAAGGAGAGCTTTGCGGGATAGAGTATTCTTGGTTGGCATCTGTTTTCTTGGAGTCTGTTGACTATGTCCCTCCACTCTCTCCTTGCCCGTAGTGTTTCTTCGGAGAAGTCTGATGTCAGCCTGATTGGCTTTCCTTTGAATGTTATCTGTTTCTTCCCTCTTGCCAGCTTCATTATTTTTTCCTTGTCCTGGATTCTTGGGAGCTTTACTATTATGTGTCTTGCTGTATTTTTCCTTTCGTCGTGGAAGTTTGGTGTTCTTCTTGCTTCTTGTATATCAATTTTCAGCTCCTTCTTCACATTTGGGAAGTTCTCTTCAATTATCTCTTTGAATATTTTCTCTGTTCCTACATCTCTCTCCTCTCCTTCTGGTATTCCTATAACTCTTATATTTCCTTTCCTCATGGAGTCAGATAGTTCCCGAAGTCTTTCTTCGTTCTTTTTCCTTCGTACTTCTCTTTCCTTTTCTGTTTTGGTTCTTTTTATTTCTGTGTCTTCAAGATTACTTATTCGTTCTTCCATTTCATCTATTCTGCTTTCATTGCTTTTCCCAGAATTCTTTAGTTCTTCCATTAATTCTTTGATCTCCTGCATTTCTTTTACTTCCCTCTTTAGGGACTCAATTTCTTTCTTCTGACCATTGTTTTCCCTCTCTAGGGACTCAATTGCATTCTTCTGATCGTTGATTATTTTTCCCTTATCATTGTTTTCCTTTATGACTTCTGTCAGTTTTTTAATCACGGCAATTTTAAATTCTCTTTCTGGAAGGCTCAGAAATTCTTCCAAGTTATTGTCTTTGCAATCTGGGGGCTGGCTTTCTTCTTGTGGTGTGCTTTTTCTCTGGAGAGTTGCTAGGTTGCGTGTGGTTCTTCTCCTCCCTACTGTCTGTTTTCTAATTTGCCGTATGCGTTGGGACACTGTGTTGTTGGGACTGGCCGGCATCTTGGGTGGGCTTCTCTGTTCCCCTCTGGTTCTTCCAGGAGTCATCTGTCAGTTTCAAGCAGCCTTTAATGGAGAAAGGTCCCTGTTCTAAAATGCCGATGTGGGGACACACTCCCCTGTGCGCCTGGTCTGCCCCGGCGGTGGGTTCCTGCTCCCCTCTGGGCTTGGACTGCAGGCCAGAGGGGGTCTGGCGTGGGCGAACTTCCCCGGCTCACCTCTGGCTCCTGAGGAAGCCTTCTGCAGGTAGTCTTTACTGAAGAAATGTCCCTGTTCTAAAATGGTGATGTGGGACACACTCCCTGCGCGTCTGGTCTCAGGCACACTCTTCTGCGCGCCTGGTCTGCCCCGGCTGTGGGTGCTCGCTCTCCCTGTGGGCTCAGACTACTTGTTCGGAAGGAGCCAGGTGTGGGCTAACTCCCTAGCTGGCCACTAGCTCCTTCAGTAGCCTGTGCTGGGGTCAAGTCGCTAGGTGGCGCCAGAGATCTTTCCTGGAGCCCTTGGGGAGCTGATTTTCCACCCCGTGGGACAGGGAGCAGAGCGGGGATGGTAGGGTACACCTCAACGGCTTTGGGGTGCTGTGTCTGCCTTGTGCCCCACCGTCGTGGGGAACCCACGCCCCTAATTTCGTGCCCCGGGTCTCAGTTCCAAAGCCCTCAGTTCCAGGACGCGGGCTGTAGCCCAGATCAGTGGTGCGGGAATGGCGCCTTTTGAATCCCGCTCCCGTGCCTGGGCGCCTTGTTCCTGCTCACTCAGGGAGGGCCTCCGCAGTCTCCCCGCAAGCCTAGGTCGCGGGGACCTGGGCAGCTGCGATCCGGTCTGGATCCGCGCCACTTTCCGCGCAAGCTTACCGGGTGGCCGGGGCTGTGTGCTGGTGCTGGTCTCCTCCTGGGGGGCGGGGCTCTCTTTAATGGCGCCTGGAGCTCACCTCCGCGGCGGATCCTGCAGGGTTCGCCTCAGCTCCCGTTCACGGGGTGTGGTGGCTGCAATAGTTCCTTTCCACTCACAGTCCCGCTTGCTGTGTCCGTTTTTCTTGTTGGCCGTTTTGGTTTGTTGTTTCCTCCTCTCTGCCGGTCCGAGAGTGCCGACTTTGTGGGCGGGGGAGGGGAGCAGGGTTCTGCGCTTCCCTCCCTTCTCGTCCTCTTTTATGGCCACTTTCTTCTTCGGGCAGTTTGCTGGAGTCGTCCGTTTATCTTCCGTGTCCCAGTTCTCACTGGGACCTGCCGCTTTTCCTCCCTATTAACTTTTTTTAATGGGAGATCTTACTCGCAGCGTCTCCTCGCCGCCATGTTGCTCCGCCCTTCCAAAAACTGTTGTTTTGATTAAAGTACTAGAATCACCTTTTTGCCTTTCAATTTCCTTTTATTCTTACCTGGAACTAGGATGCAATACCTAGAGATAGAGTGTATCTTTTGAACATAAAGACCAAAATTAAACACCTAGGACTGCAGTGCAAGGTTGAATACTTTCTTAAATGACTGCTAGAGTCCTATCCTGCTAACCTCTAGACTTGTTACCAGAAAATTAAGTGCTATTTACTTAAATCACTGTAAACAGGTTTCCTTTTATGTGGAATCAGTAATACTAAACAATATAAACAGGAAAGGAGTAAGCTCTGTGCATTAATAGTTGCACTAAAATTATTTACTGTTTATCATACACTGATAAAAATTTAAAAAGCAAAGGAAGAAAAAACATTGAGCAATAAAAAACTTAAAATATTCACAAATTATTCAGGGGTTCTTTTTTTGTTTTGTTGATTTTATTCTTTGCTGGTTCTAATTTTTTTAGCTTTTGTCCTTGGTCAAACAATTTTTTTTTAATATTTTATGCAATAAAAACAAAAACTTACTTGTGGTGTTTTTAAAAAAGTGTTATTAATTCTTTGACACTTATCCAGTGGTAAGGGCCTATGTGTTGTAATTTCCCCCTTTTATGTGAGCAGCATCATGACTTGTTTGTGACCAACAAATATCAGCAACTACAACTCTTGTGTGTCTTCCTAACTTGGTTCACTAGGGGCAATGAGCCTCTGGCTTATTTGCTCAAACATCTGTACTGGAGCCCGAAGCCATTCTGTAAGAAATAAACTACACTACAGCTACCATTCGGCAAGGAAGCTATATGGAGTCCTAGGAGCTACTGGGGACAGCCTTGTCTTCAAATTCTTCCAGCCTCTAAGTCAGACTTAAGAGTGAGCAAGACATCAACCTCAAGCATTGAATTCCTGTTGGTCTTTAAGACTTTTCAACAGGGGCCAGACATCTTGGAACAGAAACAAGTTGTCTTCATTGTGACCTGTCCAAACTTCAAGGCTACAGAATTTATTAGCAAAGTAAAACAGTTGCTGTAGGCTGGTGAATTTTGGGGTGATTTGTTTTGCTGAAAATGTCCCAACACTGGACAAAGTCATCCCCTACCCCTCACTTTTAAGAATATGTGAAAAAATAAAAGTTTCTGAATATGAATATAATGGCACTTGACAATGACAGAAGTGGTATCCAAGAGGATTATAGCAATAATACAAACAATATTTTATATTGCCATTTTGTCTTTGAGTTCATGGCATCTGGGGCTTATTATAATTTTAAGTAACAAAAAAATATAGAAATCCTGTTGTGTGTCAGATGTACTAAAATTCCAAGAAAGATAGTGAGTTCAAAGAGTCTCTGATAATATTGAACTTCAAAACACGCTCTAACTCTTAGTTAGGCAAATAGTATTTCTTTCCAGATTAGGTAATACTTATATTCCCCTTACCTCCTCTCACTGTGATAGCAGCAGCACCATTATTATCATGATCATATTTACCAAACTCTTCACCCAAATACTGAAAGCATAGATAGTGGAAATGCTATAGATTGTTATGTTATTTTTGCATTTCTTTCATATTCCATAGAAAATGGTGTTTGATTTTATCTTTTCCCTTTTGAGATTATAAACTTAATGAAGGCAGAGTCAATGTCATAAAAACTTGATCACTAAGATTCTTACACTTAGCTAAACCATACTAAAAATATATTTTCATTATTTGAACCAGTATCATTATTCCAATTAAAAGTTTAAAGCATACTGTCTAAATATCTTATTCTCTGAAAGATTACCCTTGCTTTTTATTTTTAACAACCACAGTATTTCTGCAAGATGCTTGCCAATGACTTTGTATATTTTGGTCTATAATTATATTCCACTTCTGTATGGTCTGTCCAAAGAGATATGTAGATAGAGATGGAGCTTGCAAACAAAATGTCATGGAAACCAGACTCACTGACAGCCAAGAGCTTCCCTTTAAATTTTCCCTGTGAAACAAGACTGAAAATTGAGAACTTTCTCTCAATCCCTAACACTGCCTATATCAAGAGAATCCACTTACGTCTTTTCAAGGATTTTGTTTACTGTCATATACAGACAGCCTATATCCTCTCTTAGCCCTGAATTGCTCAAATTACTGTCAAAATCCACTCAATCTAGCATTTTGGATATGCCTATCCTAAAATTTTGAAGTTAATTTCTTTAAGCTTGTACTGAAAACTGAAATGGGGTTTTCTGCTTTATGAAAATTATAAAAAGCTACAAATTTCTAAAACCTGAATATAGATTTGACTAGAATTGTCAAAATAAATTATAAGACAACCAGCCAACTTTATTTTTGTTAGCTATAAGTATTACAAAGAATTTTTTTCAATTTTTACCACAGAACTGTATAGGTTTGCAATAGGTTTTATAGGGATGCAATAATCTAATATTTTGCCAAGTGCTATGTGTTAAATTTGTTTTCAGTATGAGATTTCATATCACTGATAGCTTTTCACTCATCTATGTTTATTTTTTACTATAGTTTAATAATTGGTTATTGACTATCTATTCTGGGTTTTACTACGTGCTTTAAATGCAATTCCTACCAAAATCCCAATGTCATTCCTCACAGAAATAGAACACAAAAATGTAAAATTTGTACAGAATCACAAAATACCTCAAATAGTCAAAGGTAACTCCACACCATACCTCAAACTATACTACAAAGGTATAGTGATCAAAGTAGCTGGTACTGGAATAAAAACAAACACACATATCAATGGAATACAATTGAGAGCTCACAAACCCACAATACGAGAAATACAAGTCTCTTTAATAGATGATGCTGAGAAAACTGGAGAGTTGAATGCAAAAGAATGAAATTAGACCACAGTCACCATACATAAGAATTAACTCAAGATGGGTTAAAGACTTGGAAATAAGACCTCAAATCAGAAAACACATGAAAGAAAAAAATAGGTGATAAACTCCACAACTTTGGCCTTACAAATGGTTTTAAAAGTTCAACCCCAATGGCAAGAAAAACAAGGCCAAAATAAACAAAATGGACTACATCAAACCAAAAAACTTCTACACAGCAAACCATTGTCAAAATAAAAATAAGCTACTGATTTGGAGATGTTTGCAAATTATACATCTGACAAAATATTAATATCTAATACATATAAATAAATAACACAACTTAACAACAGCAACAAAAGTAACCCTATTGAAAAATGAGCAGAGGAGCTAGACATTTCACCAAAGACATGTACATGGCATACAGGTCTTTAAAAAGGTATTGAACATCATTTATCATTAGGGAAATGCAAGTCAAAACCACAATGATAGATCACCTCATATGTGTTCAAATGGCTATCATCAAAAAGACAAGAAAATTGTTGGTGAGAATGTGGAGAAATGGGGACCCCTGTGTAATGCTGGTGGGAATTAAGTTGGTAAAAACACTATGGAAAAGAGCATGGAAATTTCTTTAAAAATTAAGAATAGAAATACCATATGAACAAGCTAATCCACCTCTAGGTATCTATCTGAAGAACACAAAGAAATTTACTCAAAAAATATGCACCCCCATGTTAATTGCAGCACTATAACAATAGTCAAGATATGGAAACAATATAAGTAACTATCTAATATGCCTTCTATATTTCAACAAAGAAATTAATCTTTCACAAACATTTTAAATGAAATTGATGCTCTTTGAGTTAAATGGAATTTGTATCTCATGGTTTGTATCTAAATTGATTTCTAAAATATCAAATGTCTTGTGATTTATACTGTTATTGTTGGCTTGCCATTAAATTGTTGTTGGCATGATACTTGTATTTAGAAAACATAACAAACTATATTGTTGTATTTCATCAGCTGATATTTTCTAAAATAAAATGTTAAGTAGTAAGGGAGTGGACAAGCATTTGGGATATTATTCAATTTTCTAACAGAGTTGTTGTAATGATGATGGTAGTCATTACTATTGAGATCTGAGTACCATGTAATAGAAATATGTGTTTATTAAGTTTCTGTTTAGTGTCTTCCAGTGCTTTAAAAAGAAGCATGTGCTGCTTTAATTGAGAGTGCCTAGAACAACACAATAACATTCTCTTATAAGTACCCTGACTGCCAAATATAATTAAAGAATATTCAGGGTCTGCCAAAAATATCTAATCAGAAACCTAACCCTAATAAGTTTGCGCATAATAAGGAAATTTAAAAGGTGGTTACGTCACTGAAGCTTGGATTTGTAAGCATTTTCAGATATCTTTTTCAAGTTTTTAATCTACCACCACTCCCCCACTTATAAGGAACTTCCAGTTTTATTTATACAACCCATTCCTATACACTGTAGTACAAGTCACATTGAATTACAGTCCACTGTATATACAGTCTGTCTCTTCTGGAAAGATTTGATGTTATCAAGGCAGGGTCAATTTTTTTCATCCCTGTACTCTTATCAACTAACAAAGTGTCTGAAATAGAGAAAGTCTCAATATATGGAAGTGGAATGTCATGGGGTGAAATTGTTAGGGGGAAAAGCTAATTCCATACAGGCTTTGTGGACTCCACCCCCACCCCAGGCCAAAGCCAAAGACACTGGGAACTCCAAATCCCATCACCACCAAAGGGAAAGTGGCTGGGACCTGAGGGTGGGGTTAAGCAGCCAGGTTGGTATAAAGCCAGACACATGGGCTTTGGAGGGGTCCCCCATTTTGACTCTCCGCCAGCTCGCAGCGTCAGGCCAGCTCGGAGAGTGCTTTTTGGGTTTCCAGGTCAGCGGATCAGGTGGGACGCATTAAAGACTTTATTTCCCTGTTTTCTCCCTGAGATGTACAATTTCCTTATTTCCTTTTCCCTTGTAAATAAACCTTTTATTAACCTTTTGTGTATGCCTGTAGTGGAGTATTAATAAGTCCTTTGTAAGCGCGCGGGTGAGGACCCACAGCCAGGCAACCCGTTCAATATTGGGGCTGCCCTATAACAAAATGAAGAAAGATTCTTGCACTAAGAGCTATAAAAATATAGTCTGTGTATATTATTGTTATGAGCATTGGGGTCCTCAAAACACATGCCACTAAAAGTTTCTTAATGCTTCAACTTCATCAAAAATTACAAAAACTGATAAGCACAATTATTTCTAGCACTATTTTGTGTTGTTTGGACATTTACATTTCAACATGATTACTTACTAGCATAAAACTACGTGTTTCCTAAGGAATTTTTTTAAAAGACATTTTTAAAGACATATGATGTGTCAGCTTTATAATTACTGTGAAAATAATTTACATATATATAGATTCAATAAGCTTGAATCTTTAAAAAAAAAAAAAAAGTAAGTCAGAAAACTATGATTGCCACAATAAAAGTCCAGTCAGGAAGATTATATCGCTATGTAGCAGAGTTTGAGAGCATAACTTCAAATATAAACGCTGGTCATGACAAAAAGTTGATGGGATCTTGTGAGAGGATCAGCAGTATTTAGAAAACTCAGGTTTCAGGTGAATTCAAACCTACCTGAGCTTCTTCAGCTATAAAAAATGGATGCAAGTATTCTGCTTAAACAATCAAGGATGTGGCTGAAATTTTGCCAGTTATGTTATTCAGTTCATTCCATGCAAATGAAATCGAGGCAATGTCAAAACAGTTCATGTTACCTAATATCATTTTTGACAAGAAACAGTTAATGTGTGAGTATTTCCAGGTTTTCTCTTTACTCAGCTAGCTAAAAGATTTCCGGAATAGCCCACTTGTTCTCTTTTACCTCCACCTCTTTTCTATGTAAGTAACTCTGGTTTTGCATACAAAGTTGGTAAAAACAAGTAGGAGCAGAAGGATACTAGGTTTATAGTTAGGGCTGGGGGAGTTGGGGGCTTTTGTAAATAAAAATACAGAGGGGAAATCCTTTTTTTCTCTTTAAGTATCTTTTTAACTATAATGTATTTATTCTTCTCCCACTCCCAGGTCTTCACAATTTTTAGAACATCAAGTAAAGAATTCAGTTTGGATGACTGTTAGGCCTACCTTTTAAGGATTACATGATATGATAGTAAAGCATAGAGGGTTTACATATTCATTATTCAACAAGATTCCTATGGATACTAAAAATCCTACAAAACTTCTGCAGAAGCATAGTTACATTATGAAAAGAAATCCTTGATGGGGGGGGCATCAAATAAACTTAAGTTTTACACCTTGTTCTCCCACTTACTACATATTACTGTATTCCATGGGTAATAATTATACAAGGCAGGGTGGCATAAAAAATGTGTAGCACATGCCTATTGTTGAATGAATGTTAATTCTAATAATAGATTATTAACTTGTCAATAAAACACCCTTATACTATTTTTCCCTCTATCCTTTTTGTCATCTACTGAAAATAATGTTTTTCAAGAATTTAATTAATAATATACCATATGGCATTTGAAGCTCATAAAGCACATTTTACAAATTTTTTATCTAATACTTGCCACAGCTCTGTTAGGTAAATCTCAGTATAAATAGCCCCAACATATGGATAAATTGAGGCTTCAAGAAATCATGGTATTTTTACAAAGTCAGTCAGTCAGCCTGCAAGTGATAGAGTTGAAGCTTGAATTCAGATCACATGAACCTAATTTCTATGCTATTGCCACTATATCTCCACTATTGCAATAGGCTCTTTTATGTGAAATGCAATAAAGGTAGAGCACAGGAAACATGAAAAGAGGTTGACCCATGACAGGGTCAACTATACCCAAGAGACTCATATCAAAGGAAGAGTCCCAGTGCAAGAAATAGCTGAAGCAATCTCTGTGGCATTCCCTAAAGAGAAAGGCAATGTCATTCCATCTGTAGAGAGGAAATATGCAACTTCACAGGACAAGAGCTTTCGCTTTAAGGAAGTAAATATCAATGACCTTATTGCTGCTTCTGTGCTCCAGACCCTCTACCTCATTTCCATCTGGCCAAATCATTTTTAACAAGTTTTCCACCAAACTTCTATCACCAACCCAAGCTAAGTTCAAGTTCCCATCTCTATCATTCCACAGTATTTTTGCACACCTCATCAAAGACCTTACATGCACCAGAACTAATTGCTCAGAGAGACACGTGTCATATTCACAGTTAGTTGTGTTCCTAAACCTCTAACAGTGCCGACATGAAAAAGTATTTAACAAATGTTTTAGAATAAATGAAGAGAGCCTTTTACTGCTTCTAAATTGTTCGATATCTAGGTCCCCAGCATATATATTACTTGAGAATAGATGTTCGCCCAGATCTGTGGACTCAGGCCTTAGTATAGAATCTGGCATGTACATAGTTAAAATGGATTTATTAAATAATATTTAGCACCAGGCAATAAATCATTTATGGAGATTTACCCAAATATTCCTCATCATACTCGAGAACGTAGGTTTTATTATTTGCCTATTTGTCAAAAGGCATAGAACATTTTAAATAACTCACACAAAGTCACACAGCAGGAAAGTGGCTGGCAGGCTCAGAGGGGTCTGACTCCAGAGTCCCTGTCTTAATCACTACATTCTATTGAAAAAACACATGAATGAGCAAACTGACAAAGCAAAGATACTACAATGATACATTCAGCAATAGAAGACTATAGTAGCATTTTAAAGGCAGAGGAGGGAGTCATTGATTCAGCCTGGGGATCATTGGAAGGCTTCCTGTAACAGGTAACATTGGAGTTCTTCATTGAAAGGTCAGGTTTACCAGGCAACAAATCTAAGTATTTAATCCTACGTTACATATTATTGATTTCCAACTACTTTATTGCCTATTTGAAATCTAAAGTGTTGTTTTTTTTTTTAGATTTATTTATTTATTTATACAAGCACTGGGTACAGTCAGAAGCGCGGGAGGGTGAGAGAATTCACCAGAGCCAGAGCGGGGAGCAGAGCAGGCAGAAGGACCAAGGTACACTGCTGAGGGGAGCAGCGGGCGACAGGAGAGGTCTGCGTGCCATGTGGGACCCGCCTCCAGTGGCCTGGGAGCAGCCAGGGATCGAACCAGTGTTGCAGAGGCTGCGGGCAGCTTCGCAACCCCGCGCTCAACAGCTGCACCACCGGGGAGGCCCAGAAATCCAAAGTTTTAATGGTGTTTTTATTTAAAATGATAACTTCACTCATCATTTTATAGATCTTCCATCATTTCTACTGTAAGGCATGTCTAACATTTTCTGTTTTGATAAAGACAATATTTGGGGAAATACAGGCTTTTATCTTTGTGAAATAGATTGTTGTTGTTGTTTTTGCTGATGCTCATGAAATGAACTAAAACTGAGCTGGAAAACATGAAGTAATTTTCTTCTCTATTTCATAAGATTTGTTTTGGCTTTCAACTCGGAGGCGCTTGACACTGTAAACTGATCACTCCAGGGACCACCAATCCGTATTACAAGATTCACATCTGGTTTTGCCAAACTTCCATTTGAGACCTCAAAGGACTCATGAGAAGGGAATGATAGCAAGCGGGTAATAGGAGATGCATTCCTATGTGTCCAGACAATGTGATAGGAAAGTGCGAGTTGTAAGGCTAACGTGGAGATGAGCTAATGCCACCATGGCAACATTAGGTATCAAGTTCCCCAAAAACATTCCTGAGATTAGCCTGGCTAAAAGGGATTCTCCCCCGACGCACCCTTTTGGCAAGTTCAGGCAAACAATGCTTAACTTGCAAGTGTACAGCTGCTGAGCTTGCAAAGCAGCCAAGAAACAAATGTGAAAAACATCTGCAGGCATGTCACTCAAAAAAAAAAACAAAAACAAAAACAAAAAACCCTTGTGATAAGTGAACTCTAAATGTGTGAAAGTCAGGACTAAGTGGACAAATAAATTTTATGTGATTCTGTCCAGTTTCTGAATTGTGTGAGGAGGAAATAATGTACTCTATTTCATATCTCCGAAATAATTGTTTATTTCCACTCCGGGGATTGCTGTGTTGAATATTTTTGACAAAAAATTTCAAACCAAGCCTCCATGAAATAAAGCTACTATGTTTCAGCTTGATATTCTGAAAGAGACATTTTATCCCCTATTGTACTATACAGCATCAGTCTATATTCTCTTGGAGTAGAATAAGATCACACATTTATCCCCTAACTACCTGCAGAAACTGTAAATAAAACATAAGCACGGGTCAGGTTGACTCACAGCTCTGCAAACACAAGTGAGGAGAAAGCATTACCAGCAGAGCTGCAAATGACATGTGGGCTCTGCATGATGTCATCAGTACAGCTCACTATTAAGTCCCCTAGGGACATCAGATGTCCAAGTAGTAAAAATGATACAGTGCATTGCTACACATTAAGTAAACGTAAACACTCTGTCTTCCTGCTGTTGGATATTGCTCTATTTGGCAAAATATAGGCATTCTTTAAAAAAGTTTCCTTAGATAAGCAAAACATATTGTTCTCTAACTATAGGACTTTCAAAATAAGCTGTAGCAAGAAGTCATATCATTCCTTTTAGATTCATTAATACAGTGTCTGACACTATGGTTTCATCCTTAAAATACTCCAGGCCCTAACAGAGCTCCTAAGAACTCACAACTAACTTTTTAGTTTTTTTAGTCATATTTATTGAGGTAACATTTTCTTACATAATTGTTGATATTCTGGAAATAATTAGGTATCGCCACTGTAGTGCACCCACCACCAAATCACCATAGTCCACCACCATATTCAAGGGTACTCTCCCCCTGCTTTGTGCTCACCCCTCTCCTACCTACTCCACCTCCCCCTGGATGCTTCAGTTTCACAGCCTCTTTAAAAGTTAGGACACATGTGAACTTTGATTTTTGATTCCACAAAGAATATAAATGACCTTAAATAAACCCACACAAACCAGTGGCAAATGTTAATTACTGAGACAACATTGGGAAATAAAAGGAAACAAGACTCCATCACTCAGGAATAAAAACACTCCAATTTTTAAAACAGTATCATACCAAGGCTCTGGATGAATTTTCAGTTTTAAAACTTTTGTTTAATTGTCATACATAACTTATAGTTTTAGTTACTACCATGTATTTTTATTTATTATTATCTATAATGTATATCGCATAGAGACCTAGACAGAAAAGAATAAATCAGGAACAAATTATCAAATTTCTGAATTTAGAAATGACTTTTAACATGCCAATTATCCATTGGGAAATACTGATAAAAGCAGAGATTTCACTGTTTACCTAGTAAAAACCTAGAGTTCACAGCTATCATTTTTCAAGAGACATCAATCTATATATCTTTGTGAGTATAAAAATTGTAATAATTTGCAATGCCTTAAAGTCTTCAAAAATATATCATCTCATTCTCACAAGTCTGCAAGTCAGGTATAAATATCCTGTATTACAGTTGAGAAAATGACCTACACAAAGTTATTCACTTATTCTCTTATTCAGCAAATATTAATGACCATGTTTCAAGTAATGTTTGGCACAGGTGACAAACAAACTAGATTCCTATTTTCATGGGGCTACCTTCTAGGCAAGAGAAAAGATAATTAGAAGCAAAAAAAAACTGAAACAAAATCATTTCATACAATGATAAGTGGAATAAAAACAACAAAATGGGATGATCTGAAAAAGCAACTGAAGTATGGTACAACTTTACAGAAGACACGGTAGTTATGAAGGAAATTTCCTCTGAAGTGGTAACACTTGAGCCGAGAATTGAGCATGAAAAGGAACCACAGATGTGAAAATCTCAGAAGAGGACTGCAGGGAGAAGGAAGAGCAAGCTCACAAAATTAGTAAGTAGAGCAGAAAATTAAATCCAGTCTTCTGTTCTTTCGCTGATACCATCGTCTCTCTTTTTACTGGGTAAAACACATGGAAACTGTGACCAAAGTTTAAAAAAAAATCACATTATATGATTCATATAATCACATACGTCATATTATGGCTATCTTAATATCAGACTTACTTGAAGCCATTAATTAAAAATCACTATTGAAATTGTTGATCAGTTCCAGGCAAAAGGAAAAGATCAATCATTTTATCAGTCACTCTGGCTAATTTAGTAAATTTTCAAATTGAGAAAATCACAATGAGGCTAAAATAACACTTTTGAGGGGGTCGGGGTCTAAGATTTGCAAACTAGGGAGCACAATTTGAGGGAATAGCCCAAACTAAGTTCTACTGAGATGTTTGTTTAGGGTTTTTTTTTTTTTTTTTTTAAAAAAAAAAAAAAAAAGGACATCGTTTCTCGGCCTTTTGGCTAAGATCAAGTGTAAAAAAAAAAAGGACAAAAGGGGGGACAAGAAGGATAGGACTGCAAAAGCTGTTTACCAAGAATTAAGACTAATCAGAAATTATATTCCTTACCTTTTAGTTAAACTGGTCCTGCTTATGATAAAGAAAACAAAAGTAGAAAATTGTATTTCCACAATTTTTGGAGAAGGCTGTGCGGAGCTAGAAACTGGGTCCTGCCAGTGGATAAATAATTTTTTTGTATTTTTTTATTATTTAAATTTTATTTTTATATTCCTCTTACAATTACAACCCCCTTATTTTGACCCCAAGCCCTCCTTTCCCGTTCCCCCAACCCCATAGAGTGTCTCTGATTCATACTTGTTTGTTGATTTTGATATTTTCTTTCTTATAGTAATTATTTTTCCTGGTTCCTTATTTAAGTTTTCTAGATTCCTGCTATGAGTGAGACCATCCAGTATTTTTCTTTTTCTTTCTGGCTTATTTCGCTGAGCATGATCACTTCCAGTGCCATCCATGTTGCTGCAAATTGCATGTGTTTATCTTTTTTGAATGCTGAGTAATATTCCATGGTATATATGTACCACATCTTCTTGATCCAGTCATCTGTTTTTGGGCATTTGGGTTGTTTCCAAAGCTTAGCTATTGTAAACAGTGCTGCTATAAACATAGGGGTGCAGGTGCTCTTTGGAATTGATGTTTCTGTGTCCTTTGGGTAAATACCTAGGAGTGGAATTGCTGGATCATATGGAAGCTCTATGTTTAGTAGGTCAAGAAATCTCCACACAGCTCTCCATAGTGGTTGGACCAGTTTGCACTCCCACCAACAGTGCAGGAGAGTTCCTTTTTCTCCACACCCTCGCCAACATTTGTTGTTGCTAGTTTTTTTAATATGTGCCATTCTCACTGGTGTTAGATGGTATCTCATGGTAGTTTTGATTTGCATTTCCTGATTACAAGTGATGTTGAACATTTTTTCATATGCCTGTTGGCCATTTGCATTTCCTCTTCAGAGAAGTTTCTTTTTAGCTTTTCTGCCCATTTTTTGACTGGATTATTTTCTTTGTTTTTGTTGAGTCCCATCAACTCTTTATAGATTTTTGTGATCAGTCCTTTATCACTAGTGTTGTGTGCAAAAATGTTCTCCCAATTGGTGGGGTTTCTCTTTGTTTTGGTTATTGTCTCTTTTGCTGTGCAGAAGCTCTTTAATTTGATATAGTCCCAGCTGTTTATCTTTGCCTTCACTGTCACTCTTTGGGTGATGTGTCTGTAAAGATGTCTTTGAAGTGCATATCATGTAGTGTTTCGCCAATATTTCCTTCTATGTATTTTATGGTTTCAAGTCTGATGTCTAGTTCTTTAATCCATTTTTTTTTTTTTTTTATAGAGGCATGCTTTATTTATTTTGTTTTGCTGGTTTGTTTGTTTGTTTTGTTTATACATGCACTGGGTACAGTCAGAAGCGCGGGAGGGTGAGAGAATTCACCAGAGCCAGAGCGGGGAGCAGAGCAGGCAGAAGGACCGAAGTACACTGCTGAGGGGAGCAGCGGGCGGCAGGAGAGGTCTGCGCGCCATGTGGGACCCTCCTCTGGTGGCCGGGGAGCAGCCGGGGATCGAACCGGCGCCGCAGAGGCCGCGCGCAGCTTCGCAACCCAGCGCTCAACCGCTGCGCCACCGGGGAGGCCCTCTTTAATCCATTTTGAGTTGGTTTTTGTGCATGATGTGAGGTAGTAGTCAAGCGTCATTCTTTTGCATGTAGCGACCCAGTTTTCCCAGCACCATTTATTGAACAAACTTTCTTTGCTCCAATGCATATTCTTTGCTCCTTTGTCAAAGATTAGTTGACCATAAATCTGTGGGTATATTTCTGGATTTTCTATTCAATTCCATTGGTCTGTGTGTCTGTTCTTCTTCCAATATCATGCAGTTTTGATGATTATGGCTTTGTAGTATAGTTTGAAGTCTGGGAGTGTGATGCCTCCATTCCCTTCTTTTTTTTTTCAGGAGAGCTTTGGCTATTCAGGGTTTTTGGTGATTCCATATGAATTTCATCAATAATTGTTCTATTTCTTTGAAGAATGACATAGAAATTTTGATTGGAATAGCATTGAATCTGTATATTGCTTTTGGTAAGATGGCCATTTAATAATGTTTATTCTTCCAATCCATGAGCAGGGGATGTCTTTCCATTTCTTTGTGTCTTTCA
The DNA here is from genome assembly GCF_014898055.3 of Talpa occidentalis. Classification (NCBI taxonomy): domain Eukaryota; kingdom Metazoa; phylum Chordata; class Mammalia; order Eulipotyphla; family Talpidae; genus Talpa; species Talpa occidentalis. Next base: position 38,985,664 of record NW_026555331.1, on the reverse strand, counting down.
TTTCTTTTAACAGTGTTTTATAGTTTTCTTTGTATAGGCCCTTTACCTCTTTTTTAGATTTATTCCCAAGTATTTGATTTTTTTTATAATAAAAGGGATGTTTTTTTTAATTTATTCTTCTTCAGATTTATTGTTTGTGTATAGGAAGGCTACCGACTTTTGCGTGTTGATTTTGTATCCTGCCACTTTATTGAACTGATTAATTAGTTGAATTAGTTTTTCTGTGGAGTTTTTGGGGTTCTCTATGTATATTATCATAACATATGCAAATAGTGATAGTTTGACTTCTTCTTTTCCTATTTGGATTCCTTGGATGTCTTTCTCTTGTCTTATTGCTCTGGCTAGGACTTCCAGTATTATATTGAAAAGCAGTGGTGAAAGTGGACATCCTTGTCTTGTTCCAGATCTTAATAGGAATGCTTTCAGCTTTTCGCCATTGAGAGTGATACTGGCTGTTGGCTTGTCATATATGGCCTTTATGATGTTGAGGTATGTTCCTTGTATCCCAAGAATTTCAAAGGCTTTTATCATGAATGGGTGTTGCACTTTGTCAAAAGCTTTCTCGGCATCTATTGATATTATCATATGGTTTTTATATTTCTTTTTGTTGATGTGTTGGATAACGTTGATTGATTTTCGGATGCTGAACCATCCTTGTGTTCCTGGAATGAATCCTTGGTCATGGTGAATTATCTTAAGGATACATTGTTGGATTCTGATAGCTAAAATTTTATTGAGGATTTTTGCATCCGTGTTCATTAGGGAGATTGGCCTGTAGATTTCTTTTTTTGTGTTGTCTTTGTTCTGTTTTGGTATTAGTGTAATGTTGGCTTCATAGAACGTGTTTGGTATTATCCCTTCCTTCTCAATTTTTTGGAAGAGTTTGTGAAGGATAGGCACTAATTCATTTCTGAACGTTTGGTAGAATTCATTTGTAAATCCATCAGGTCCTAGGCTTTTGTTTTTGGGGAGGTTTTTGATTACCATTTCAATTTCGCTGCTTGTAATTGGTCTGTTTAGGTGTTCTATTTCTTCTTTATCTAGCTTTGGGTGATTGTAGAGTTGTAGGAATTTGTCCATCTCCTCTAGATTGTTGAACTTGTTTCCATATAACTGTTCATAGTAGTTTCTGATTATTCTTTTGATTTCTGCTGTGTCCATTGTGATTTCATCTCTTTCATTTATGATCCTGTTTATTTGTGCTTTCTCCCTTTTTTCCTTTGTGAGCCTGGCTAGGGGTTTGTCTATTTTATTTATTTTTTCGAAGAACCAACTCTTGGTTTCATTCATCTTTTGGATTGTTTTTTTAGTTTCGATTTCATTTATTTCTGCTTTGGTTTTTATTATTTCTTTTCTTCTACTGGTTTTGGGTTTTTTTTGTTGTTCTTTTTCTAGATCTCTGAGCTTCGAGATTAGGTTGTTTCTTTGAGTTCTTTCTTGTTTCTGATGTGAGCTTCTATTGCTATATATTTTCCTCTTATTACTGCTTTTGCTGCATCCCATACATTTAGGAAATTGGTGTCCTCCTTGTCATTCAATTCAAAGAATTTTTTAATTTCTTCTTCCATCTCCTCATTAGTCCAGTGGTCTTCCAGTAGTGTGGTTTTCAATCTCCATGAGGTAGGAGAGTTCCTTGCCTTCTTTTTATGGTTTATTTCTAGTTTGATGCCTTCATGGTCAGAAAAGATGGTTGGTATGATTTCAATCTTGGTGTATCTGTTGATGTTTGTCTTGGGTCCCAGTATGTGATCGATCCTGGAGAATGATCCGTGTGCGCTTGAGAAAAATGTGTACTCAGATTTTGGGGGGTTTAATGTTCTATAGATGTCTGTTAAGCCCAAGTGCTCTAGATCCTTATTTAGAACTTTAGTGCCTTTACTTATTTTTTGTCTCATTGATCTATCCATTGTTGATAGTGGTGTGTTGAAGTCTCCCACTACATATGTGTTTTCTCTGATGTCTGTTTTCAAAGATGATAATAGTTGTCTGATACATTTTGGTGCTCCTTCGTTTGGTGAATATATGTTAATGAGTGTTATTTCTTCTTGAAGTATTGTTCCCTTGATCATAATGTAGTGACCATTGGGGTCTCTTTTTACCTTTTTGAGTTTTAAATCTGTTTTATCTGATATAAATATAGCTGTTCCTGCTTTCTTTTTTGGTCCATTTGCTTGTAGGATTGTTTTCCTTCCTTTAACTTTGAGTCTATTTTTATCTTTTGTAGCTAAATGTGTTTCCTGGAAACAGCAAAAGGTTGGGTTTGTTTCTTAATCCAGCCTGCGACTCTGTGTCTTTTTATTGGTTTAGTCCATTTACATTTGGAGTTAATATTGATATGCTAGCATCTGTATTTGCCATTGTGTTTGTCTTTCCTTTGATTTTATTTATTTATTCTTTAAATAATTTTTTTTTTGGCCTTCTTTCATTGTTATTCGTCCCTCTGAGGTTCTGGCTTTAGGACTCCTAGTAGTATTTTTTGGAGTGGGGGTTTAGTCATAATGAAATTCCAGAGTTTCTGTTTGTCTGGGAAGGTCCTTATTCTTTCTTCATAGAGGAAGGTGAGCTTTGCGGGATAGAGTTTTCTTGGAGTCTGTTGACTATGTCCCTCCACTCTCTCCTTGCCCGTAGTGTTTCTTTGGAGAAGTCTGATGTCAGTCTGATTGGTTTTCCTTTGAATGTTATCTGTTTCTTCCCTCTTGTCTGCTTCATTATTTTTTCCTTGTCTTGGATTCTTGGGAGCTTTACTATTATGTGTCTTGCTGTGTTTTTCCTTTCGTCATGGAAGTTTGATGTTCTTCTTGCTTCTTGTATATCAATTTTCAGCTCCTTCTTCACATTTGGGAAGTTCTCTTCAATTATTTCCTTGAATATTTTCTCTGTTCCTACATCTCTTTCCTCTCCTTCTAGGATTCCTATAACTCTTATATTTCCTTTCCTCATGGAGTCAGATAGTTCCCAAAGTCTTTCTTCGGTCTTTTTCTTTTGTACTTCTCTTTCCTTTTCTGTTTTGGTTCTTTTTATTTGTGTCTTCAAGAGTACTTATTCATTCTTCCATTTCATCTATTCTGCTTTCATTGCTTTTCCCAGAGTTCTTTAGCTCCTCCATTAATTCTTTGATCTCCTGCATTTCTTTTACTTCCCTCTTTAGGGACTCAATTTAATTCTTCTGAGCGTTGTTTTCCTTAATGACTTCCATCAGTTTTTTCATCATGGCAATTTTAAATTCTTTTTCTGGAAGGCTCAGAAGTTCTTCCATGTCACTGTAGTTGCAAGCTGGTGGGTGGGGTTTTTTTGTGTGGTGTGTCTTTTTTCTGAGGCGTTGCTACTTTGCTTGTAGTTTTTCTTTTCCCTGCTGCCTGTCTTCTAATTTGCCTTATGCATTGGGACACTGTGCCACTGGTACTGGCTGGCATCTTTTTGGTGTGTTCTTTCAGGAGTTTCAGAAGCTGGCAATCCAAACAAGTCAAAAACTGTTATGCAAGAAGTCTAGTGAGGCAGTGGTACTTTGAGTATGTTAATGGTCACTGTCACAGAATCTCTTCTCCTTCTGGGTTTAGTTACAAATGTGCATCTTGAAGTCCCACAGACTTCCCTGGAGGTGGGCAGCTGGATTGCACTCTGGGTTCCAAATCTCTGGATCCTCCTCTGGGCTCCAACTTTCTGCCAGGTGGGACTGGGCTTTTGGGGGCCTTCAGCTCACCTCTGACTGCACAGGGAACCTTCTCCCTCTGGCTCCAAGGGGAGCCATCTGCCAGATTCAAGCAGTCTTTATTGAAGAAAGGTCCCTGTTCTAAAATGGTGCTTTGGAGACACGCACACTCTTCCATGCGCCCGGTCTGCCCTGGCCGTGGGTGCCCACTCCTCCTCTGGGTTTGGACTGCTGGACTAAAGGGGCCTGGAGTGGGCAAACTTCCCAGCTCACCTCTGGCTCCTCCAGGAGCCTTCTGCCAGTTTCAAGCAGTCTTTATTGAAGAAAAGTCCCTATTCTAAAATGGAGATTCGGAGATAGGCACACTCTCCCGCACGCTGCATCTGCCCCAGCCCTGGGTGCCCGCTCCCCCTCTGGGTTTGAACTGCTGGCCAGAAGGGGCCTGGCCTGGGCGAACTTCCCAGCTCACCTCTGGCTCCTCCGGGAGCCTTCTGCTGGTTTCAAGCAGTCTTTATTGAAGAAAGGACCCTATTCTAAAATAGTGATTCAGATACAGGCATACTCTTTCTTCTGTGCACCCGGTGTGCCCTGTCCCTGGGGGGTAAATAATTTTTAAAAGATAAAAAACATGGAGTTTTAGGTACAATATGGAATCAGTTTAGTCTGCTTCAAACATCCCTCATTATAAAATGTGAAATCATTTTAATAGAAAACTATATTGTTTTAATAGAAAACAATCAGGAAGGCCCACATTTGATATTTAAGTTTAGTTTTGTCCCTCAAAGTACTTTCACTAATTTATGAATTTATTTTCATCGATTTATTTCCATTTTAGTAGTCCAAGAATGAATATACAAATATGTAAAATATATATTTTTAAAGTATATGGAAATATAAAAAGAGTTTGCTGTTCACCTAAAACTACTCTTAAAGCAAAATTTATTTTTAGAAAATAAAGTAACCTATAGTAACATTATCAGTAAAATAAAATATTCAATGCCTTAAAAAAATCTTTTAATGTGAGATTTATGAATAGAGAACTCTAAATCTCAAATCTTCACCCAACAGCTAAAATTAAAATGTATGGCAAATTCATAAAGAAAAATGCCCAGAATGAGCATTATTTTTTACTTTCCCATGCTTTTAGCAACATTTAAAATAAATACATAATTTTAGTCAAAGTAATCTGGTACTTCATGGTTTGGGGGAAACTAGACAGTCACATGAGTTTCTTTCTGTTCAGATCAGAACTTGTACTAAAAGAGAAAAGAAAATTCAACATACAATTTTACATGCAAAATCAAAACATATAGTATGAATTTAAAATCAGAGGCTCTGGTGGAAAAATATTTGTAAGAAAATAGCAATGTGTAATAGAAGTTTAGACTAGGGGTAATCTTGGAGGTGCTGCTGTGAATAGTTACACTGCGAAACGTAACAGTGTCACACACTAATGACTCAAATTTTCATTTAGTGTCTTCATGTAAACATTGCTAGAATATCTACTTATAGCCTTTTCCCGATTCCTCATCTGATCTTTAGCTATATCTGTTCCATTTTCCAGTCCAAGATTAGTGGCTTCTGGTCTCTCAATTAAGACTATGCTCAACTCACTCTGCATTTTTTCTCAGCCACCTCCAAGATAAAGAGAGGAGACAAGAAATTGAAAGGTAATTTCTTAAGTTTCAAATACACTAAAAGAGCAGGTATGAGAGAATGGCACAGAGGAGAAATATTTTGCCTGCTGCAAGCTAAAATCAATTTGTAAGGTACTGGATAAAAATAAAAAATAGTCGGCAGTGACCTCATAACTCTAAATTTCCTGCTGAGACATTAGTTACATCTCCAGCTTTGTCCTTTGTTCCAGAGAATGAGGTTGCCAACCATATTGCCTTCGGATTCTTGATTGAGCACTGTGCTCCTCACTCTGCAGTTTCTGATGCTGCAAAGATGTGAGTGATATTAAAGTTTTATCTTGGAGAAGGAAGGTAGTCAAGATGACAGAAAGGTAAGCAGGATGTACTAGCAATAAATACTGGCAATCAAAAGTTTTAGAAACAATAATGTAACACAAATAAGAATATGGTCTCATCTAAATGCAAAATATTTAGATGTTCTTCGATATAGATACATAAATACAGTCATATTTACTCATATTGATCCCATTACTCATGCTTATGAACTTATATAACAGACAAAAAGAAATTTAGAAACTCAGCTCCCACAACTACATTGAGAGGTTTACAAAGTCCCTGGATAGAGCACAATCACAAACCTACAATTAGGCCCACACTTCCCAAGATACATTCATATACACTACTACAACTGTGCCATTACTAGTATCCAGAATTCCTCAGCCATTTACAAAGTTTACTCTGTGTCATATGTGTGAATGGACAATGTAACTGTGTGATGTGATCAATTTTTTCCTTAAGTATTCTGTTCATATTTACAGATTCACAGTTAAGTTCCCATAGACAGCTATTTTGACATCTAATTGATGAAACATTCACAAGATAAAGTGAAATAAAACCTGAAGCACACTTCAAATTGCTAAGCATAAAATATTGAATCATCTTTTAGCCCCATGAAATTTCCAAGTTTCTGTTTATTCCTCTTATAGTACTCTTCTAAAAGTTGATTTTTTTTTGGAGTACTATTAGAACATGGTAGTCTTACAATAGTATTATTTTCCCCTTTGCCTTGGGTTATAGTCTGCATAAAAATGCCTTGAAAGCTAAGAAATATTTCTACATATTTTCAACTTCAGGCTAAGTATAGGACTATAAAGATATAATTTGATTTTAGGAACAGAGCACCTCAGAAAATAAATAAACACTTGTGGCATTAAATAGTATATGATTGAAAGAGTTAAGGAATATCAGATAAATATGTAATAATATATATTGGAAATTTAGGAAAAGGCCACAAACTTGGAGATAAAGATCTTCTATTATAATAACTAAGACTATTGACATTGTTAGCTATGACATAACAGACTGTTTATCCAAAGGTCCTTTGTAGGGTTCATTCTAGGTTTTGCTTTGCATTAAGAAATGGAATTTCATATATGTTAATTATACTATTCCCCTGCTGTTTTTAGTACTAATGCAAATTCATAAGGTTTGATGTCCCTTCAAAGCAATTTGGGATTTCAACCTTCAGTTCACCTACTGATGTCACAATGTCTTTTGAAGGAGGGCAAAATTAACCTCCAAATTCAAAACACAAATATTAATTTCATATGCTATTCAACACCTACATTAGAATTTGTTTGATTATAAGTTATATTTGAAATGCTCCCTCTTGCATATTTGCAGATTAAGACCCTGTTATAAACATGTCAAAGTTCATGGTTGATAAAGCACTACATTTCAGTACAGTCAGTGGACCATAAAACTGCTGTTAGACACAAATTGCTTTGTGCATTGATAAAAAAAAAAAAGCAAGAGATGTGTCTAAAGTAAAAGTCCTACTCAGTCAGCATTGTCCTACAAACATCAAAGAATAGCAAAGAGACTAAAAGGTCAGGCAACCACTGTAAAGTAAGTTAGTTTTCCATTTTGTGATCTTCCAAGTGAGAAGATCCAGAGGGGAATAATGATTATATTTCAGTTACTAGTATTTCCTTTTCTGGAATGTTCACGTAACCTTCATTCTCTTTACCTTTCAGCTGCAACGCTGAATAACTAAAATTTCCAGATCCCAGATTCCCTTGCAACTAGGGCTCTATATGCAAATCAAGGGCCACTATGTAAATACACTCAATGTATGGAAGATAAAATTCAGGTAGAGATCATCTTCCTATAACTCTTAGCTATTGCTACTAGCTATCACACTCATGGAAACATAAGATTTCCTTAAAGAAACTTTGTATTATCCATTCATCAGTTTCTTGGGCATTCAGAAGGAATGGTGGTTTCTTGAATTAACTTGCCTCAATAACAAGTAGATTCTGCAGATAGTTAAGGAAGCAGTGGCATCAGTTTTGGCTCTGACACATTGCAAATGATGGCCCAAAGGTATACTAATTCTCCTAGTAGACCACTTCTACATAGTTCTAGGGATCACCTAAGAGATTCATCTTAGAATCTACTCCTTAGACTCATTCAACCCTTTGGAATTTTCAAGTTCAGAAATTCCTGAGTGAAATTTCTACCTGCCTAAAATATTTCAAGTGGCTTCTGTTTCATGCATTGAACTCTGACTGACACCTTACAGTTTTATAATTGTATAAAATTTATAAATAGATTGTGTGATATAGTCAAAATGCAAGTTTACAGTTGTGTTATAATCCTGGTCTCACCATATATTAGCTGTGAGATCATTCAACTTTTCTCAGCCCTATTTCTTTTAATCCTAAAGGAAGTCTTGTAGTACTGCCTCACATGGTTAAATATACTAAATTAAATCTTAAAAATAAAGTGCATTTCCCAGTACTAAGCTGAGATCCTCAAAGAGTTAGTCCCATACTCTTTCACATATATCATATCATTTATATCAAATCTCATTCAAAGAATACTAAATATATGGAAAACTTTGTCTTTCTCCATTTTCTATTCACACATTTAATCTTGTTTATCTTATATCTCTATTGAAAAAATATAGTTTTCTTATTCATCTGTGAATTTGTGTATTAGGTTATCAATAAATAATTTTGATTAATCCATACCCAAACTTACCACAACAAAATTATCAGTTTATAAATATTGACTTATGCACTCTTTTATGAACTATGCAGAGAATGTCAAAGGAAAATACTATTCAAAAATCTAAGATTTATAAATCAGATGCCAGCAGGCACAGAAAATTAAACTGCTTAACCACTGAACTATTGGTACTTTAAAAGAATTCAGAGTACGTATGGGGTCCAGTCATTTCTAATCATCTGACTGTACATGTTTTCTAACCTCTTTGAAACTCAGTTAAAACACCTATACCTGAAGGTACTAAAAACTCCTATCTAACAGGGTTATCATAAGAATTAAATAAGCCTTTCAGTATTAATCTTTTTCTTGATGTCTTCTATACTCTGGAATTTTTAGTTTCTAGTCTTATACAACAATATTCTCATACAACAATCAGTTTTCCTAAACATCTTTGTGTCTTGAGTGTCATTACAATCAAATCCTTCCTAGTTGGGCTGTGAACATGGAAAAATACAGCTGCTTTTCTTAACTTTCTCCTACCTCTCCTCCCTTCCTTTAGGATGTTATTCAGTGACCTTGTGTTTTCTCCTACCCAAGATTCTCATCTGCCTTAAGATCCCCCACTTTTCACCCACACAAAACAAAAAAGGCTTGTGTCCTAACTGATTTCTTTTGTTATCTGCACTGGGTAATGACCCCAAGGGATGCAGCACAGAAGCCTGCTTTATGATCTACAGCCTCATGTATATTTCTTTGTCAGTCAGCTAGGTCAAGGTCCCTATTAGTGATTTTCAAGGGTTCACCCCTTCAAGACAAGATTCAGATGAGCATTTGTCTTGATAATCTAAGCTTGTTCATTTTTCCTCCTGATAGACAAGCCCATTATTACTCATTTATTCCTTCAATAAAAGTTTATGGGTGCTGCCCCTTCCAAGGAGTGAGTTAAGCTCTAGTTATAAAAGTATGAATAAAATACTCTTCTTGGACCCAAGGAATCACAATCTAATATGGGCAATCTTCATTAAACAAAGTCCTCCTAACTTAATGCCTCTTCTCATTAGAAACAATACACTCTTCATTTTTAATTTTTTTAGCCTCATAAATGTTTAAACACAAATTATATACATGCATTATGTGTTTTGGCCAGGATTTTTATATAATTATGCATGCCCTATAGCTGTTGTTCCAGTAGAAATCTAAGTTCTCAACTAAAATCTCTGTTCCCTTTTTTAATCATTTTGTTTGCATTTGTTTCTACAACATTTACCAGAGCTATCAGATACTATATTTTGTTATCCCAAACCAGAGTTCCCCAGCTTATTCTAGAACTCCAGCCTTGCACAGATCAGTATAGATTCAATTTACTTTTTAACACATTAGTTTAATTTTTATTGGGCAAATATTATTGAAAGGAAAAGTATGTTGAAATCAACATAGAATTATCTGGGGGTTACCAGGATGATTCAAAGTGCACAAAAAATATGTTTTCTACGCATGTGTTTATATTATCTGACATTTCATTGCTAAAGACTCATTCCTTTGGATGGTGCACCTGCCTTATCTACTTTCAGGGTTGATAGTATCATACTAATACACAGTAAACAGTAGAAGGGTTATATTCCATAAGGACTTCACTGCTATGGATGCTTCAGTTAAGACTTTTTTCATCATTTTTAACAATACTATCAACCATTAATTGATTGTCTAATGCAAACTAAGGCAGTAGACATTTCACAGTTCTATTATTTAATCTGTACAACAGTCCTAGGAGATAGATATTATTATCATCCATATTTCTACAGATGAGAGGAAGTTTGGGAAAGTAGTTAAAAAGCACTTGCTTTGAGAAGAGATAAACTTGGTTAAAATTCAAATTCATGACTTACTCGCAGTGTGTCCTTGGAAAACAAACAATTCCTTCACCGTTAAGAGAGCGGCAACAGAATTTTTCTCTTGAGCTTGCTATAAAGAATAAGTAAGCACTTGAGCAAAGTCTGAAATGCAGAGGTTACATAAAATGATCAGAGGTCCAACAAACTTCCCAAGTCACCAGGTAATAAGATCCCCATAGCCTGGACTACCTCCATACCAATACAATGGTTTTTGCAAAGAGTATGCATGTCTCTGATACCTTTGAATCCTTCTTCCAAGACAGTTTGGATAACTAGTATAAAACAGAAAGTTGTCACTAAATAACTGTCACCTCTTGGGACGGCAGCATTGGGAGCAGCGCAGGTCAGAGGAAAGACAACTCAAAGTAGAGAGAGAGAGACCTGGAGAGGCTTGCACCTCTATAAATGCAGTACCTTTTTCAGGGGCAGTCTCATATTTATTGGGGATCAGGTTTAGGGAAGGTGGGAAAGTACTTGGAGGAATGTGCATAGTAGGGATGTATATTGGAGAGGTGTATTGGAGATTCATAAATGTCTGGCACCAAACTGGGGGGGGGTGTGAATAGGAGCTTTTGCCTGGGGGGTTCCATTGTTCCTACTGATCAAAATAACCTATCTCTACTTTCTGTTCTCATTTAACTTTCTGTTAAGGTAGTCTAGCTGGTTATGCTAATTTGACCATAATGTCTGCCTGCTGCTTTCAGCAGATATGGTCTCCCAGTATGTTCCTCATACCAAGACTTTTGCCCTGGTGAGAGACCCCTGCCTGACTATGTTTTAGCTTAACCAGCAGGAACTCTGGGCACCAAGACAATATCCTGAGAACAAGGGAGGCTTAGGATCCCACAAATAACAACAGCAACAAACACACTGAAAAACCAACTGATCTCCCTTAGAATGATCTGTCTCCCACTCAGAATCATTAAGGTTATATGCAGATTCAACAAAGGAAATCTCATTTCTCTCCCAGCTTCACATGGACTGGTCTGCCAGTCAGTCTCTGACACTAACTCATGTCTATTCGGAACCTTGTGAGTCAGTGCCAATACCAAGGCTGAGTCATGTTGAATGAGTGATGATACAGTCCTGTGACACTGGAGAAAGCAATTAAAAATGACCTTTATTGGTGAATTACATATTTCCACACACCACTAGCTCTATACCTTCAAATTAGTATCAATAACAAAAGTATTGTCTGGTTCATGAGGAGAAAATGTAATTGTTGAAAAAGAAATGATTATAGAAGTGAGAAGAAACAAGAGAAATAGATTCATATTGATGCTGTGACTAGTACTGGGCCTGAACCTTCATTTTTGTTTTTTAGTTTCTTCAACTTAGCACTGCATAAAGATGTTTATTTCAAATTTGAACTTTTTAAGTGCTCATAAGAGTCCCTTTCTCTCTTATTGACTTTTTTTTCTCATTTAGTCACTTATATTTCCCCCAGATCTAGTCTTTTGTTTCTCATATTTTTTCTAGAAACTACCAAAATAACCACATAAATTCTCAGAAAAATAGCTCATTTTCCTAACCCTGTCCTCTTAACTCCTTCAAGAACACAAGAGATAGTCTAAATATCTACTATCATTTGTAGTTCATTTTAATAAGATCTTTTTTCCTTATAACACTGCATGTGTTTTAATATCCTCTAACATTATTCCTTATGTCTAAACACAGCTGATAACTCAGCTTTCAGAGTAAAAAGGGAAGCAAAAATCATCAACAAGCTATCTCTTTACTGAACATTCTGGATTTTTTGTTGTTGTTGTTTGAGAAGTAAACCTTTTCCTTTGGTAGAAAATGCCAGTTGGTTCTGACAAACACTTGTGAAATTTCTGTCTTCCTGAAAATAGCAAATATCTAAAAATTCACAAAATTTTTCACAGATTATAAGAAATTAGCTGGAATAGGTGTGCTTTTAAAGGTCAAACTTCCTGAGCTCCAGCCTAGCTTTTCCAGCTGTCTCCAGGCATCATCATGCAGAAGTCCTGCCAAAACCTTACGCTCAACTTGTTGAAAACCAAAATCTCTATCACCATCCTCACTCAGAAAAGGGCATCCCCAACTTGCCTTGCAGATGTCTTTAGATTTTCCCTCCTCCTTACCACTTACATTCAATTCATCACTGAGTGCTGTCAGTTCTTCATTCCTCTCCCCTCTTCTTTCCATTCTCACTGCTTAGCCGTCAAGGTATCTCAAATGACCTATTATAGTAACCTCATCAATGGTCTTTTTGCCTCCTCCAATATACATGTGCCACAATTATCTTTATAAAACACAGAGTGGTTTCCATCTGCCTATACAATTAAACTAGACACAACCAGCACCCCCTTTTCCTCTGGTTCTGTCTCATTTTATCCTCCTTGCACATTTGACTTTCCAACCAAACTGGAAACAAACTGTCACTCAAACATGCTTCACACATTTCTTCTGATGACGATACAGTCTTGCCCTGGAATACCTAACCCACCCATTTCACTGGTTAAGAGTATTCCCTCCCTTCTGATGCCTTCCCAACTCTTTCAAAGTAATATTACATCTTCCTGATATCCAGATTATTATTGCTTCATAGTAACCAATATGACCTTTGTTTTATAAAACAAATCAAATAATCTCACTTCCCTGATTAAATTTTTAGGCACCTCCACTAAATTCAAAATAATACATTAGACACTTCTAACCATGCTATATAAAGCTCTGCATTTTCAAGTTTTTGCCTAGATTGCCACAGTGTTTTTTCAATTATTGTAACATTGATTTTACAACACTGTATGTGATTCATAAGTATAATATCACACATCCTCAGATGCATGTCACCACACCACACCCACCACGAAAGCACCCATAGTCTACTGAGTCCCATCCACACTCTGTTCTCCACCTGCAGTCCTCCCCATGTGGTAGCCTCAATTCTATTGTCAGACCTCTAGGGTTTGTTTCTGGTTTGGTTCACTTTGTTTTGTTCCTCTATATTCCACATATAAGTCAAATTATCTAACGTTTGTTTTTTTCCTCTGAATTATGTCACTTAGCATAATCCCCTCCATTTCCAACCATCCTATTACAATTGGGAAGAGTTTATCTTTTTTTAAATTGCTGAGTAGTATTCTATTGTGTAAGTATACCACATTTTCCTAGTCTACTCATCTGTCCTTGGGCACTTAGACTGTTTCTACCAGAGACAAGTGTTGCCAATAACATAGAGAAAAAGGGATCCTCATACACTGTTGGTGGGAATGTAGATTGGGCCAATCCCTATGGAAAACAGTATGGGGGGTTCTCAGAGTCTTTTAAAATAGATCTACCATAAGCTCTAGAAATTCTACATCTAGATGTCTACCCAAAGAAAGCAAAAACACCAATAATACCAATAATACCAAGGGATATATGTACTCTTATGTCCATTGCATCGCTATTTATAATAGACAACAGATCGCCATGCTTTTACTTTGTTCCTACCACACAGTCTCAATTTTATTCATCAAAACTCCAAATTCATCCCTATTTCATCATATTTGCACTTGATATTCTCTCTTCCTGGAATACTCGCCCCATACATTTTAACATGACTGACTCTTATGATCCTTAAGAAAGACTTTTCATCAAAAATAGCCAACACCAATTCAGTATCACAAAAACTCTCCACATTTCTTCTCTAGCACACTTTGCTATCAATACCTAAAATTATGATATATATTTGCTTTGTGATTTCTATCTGTTCTTGAAGTCAGATTACTTATTCTTTTGTTTATCACTGAATCCTCAGTACCCGACACATTCAATAAATGTCTGCTAAAAGAACTAAGTTGGGGAAGACAGGGAGAGTGCAATGGAGCATGGTGGAGATTTTGAGTGCATTTATGGTGGGAGAGCTACAATGACCACAACTAAGTGGAAAAGTGCTATATTATCAAAATATTAACAAAAATGTAAAGCAGTGTTCCTTCATTAGGAAAATAAATTAAGAAAAAAGAAATAAATGAAAAACACAGCACTCATGCTGTATTTCACTGGATTATATCCTTCTTGAGACCAGGGACTATATGTTAATTATTTTTATTCTCCACAGCACTCAGTATGTTGGATTGTCAGGTAGGAATTTAATAAAATGTTCTGACTGGAATTGAGTAATTCTGTCCTTCATTGAGCTCTGTTTATATTCCTAAATGTAAAGAGCATTGGATTTAGGATACCTTGGCTTCAACCTCAGTTCTGTCACTTAAGAATTATGTGACTAATGTCAAGTGCTTGACTCCTCTGAATCTCTGATTGTCCGTATGAAAAATAAGGATGTCTGTATGAAAAAAGTCTCTATTTCAAAAGTTAGTTACTAAAATTAAATTGAATTATGTGTGTGCTTTTTCTCTCTGATTAAACTGCAAACTGTTCAAGGGAGGACATAACTGTTACTTTGCCTCATCTATAGCAACTAGCCTTATATTGTGCGTACATATAGATCAATCAATAATAGCTATCATTTACTGAACACCTATTCTGAGACAGATATTGTAATAGTTGCCTTTACCAGGAACACTTATTTAATTAAATCCTTAAAACTACAACAAAAGACTATACACTGGTGTCCCCGCTATATAGAGGAGAAAAATCAATACCTATAGAAATGAAGAAATTTGCACAAGGCCATACAGTTAGTCACTGTCAATGCTGGAATTTGAGAGCAAGTTGGTATGAACAAATAATTGCAAGTGCTGATAAATTATCACATTGTTAACTATCCAAAATCCATTTCTTTCCTGAGTTTCCCAACTGCCTTGATAAGTCCTGGTATCTGCTGAAGCACACAGAATCCTGAAGGCTTTTTCTTTCAGTTCTTCCCACTCATGATTCTAGGACAGTTAAGGAATGAGCCAATAGCTTAAATTTGGCATAATGTCTCAGAGAACCGAGTCTTGATCATGGAGAGAAGGGATGGAGAAAAGAAGGCAAGTTCATTCTTACCAACACCGGCACAGGTTTCTGTGCAACACTTCCCTACAATCCCATCACTGACAACTTCCTGAACTTCCTGCCTCTAGAACTTCCTGCCATGCAGAACTTCCTGCCTTGTGCTCCAAACCCTATTTTTTCAGTTCTCCTCTCAACACAGTGAGTTTCCCAATAGTCTTCCAAAAAATATTTTTTTTAAATTTATTTTTATATTTCCCATACAATTGCAACCCCCTTATTTTGACCCCAATCCCTCCCCTCCCTGCCCCCACCCCTCATAGAGTGTCTCTGGTTCATAATTGTTTGTTGATTATGATTTTCACTTTCTTATAGTTATTCATTTTCCTGGTCCCTTATTTAATTTTTCTAGATTCCTGCTATGAGTGAGACCATCCAGTATTTTTCTTTTTCTTTCTGGCTTATTTCGCTGAGCATGATCCCTTCCAGCACCATCCATGTTGCTGCAAATTGCATGTGTTTATCTTTTTTGAATGCTGAGTAATATTCCATGGTGTATATGTACCACATCTTCTTGATCCAGTCATCTATTTTTGGGCATTTGGGTTGTCTCCAAAGCTTAGCTATTGTAAACAGTGCTGCTATAAACATAGGGGTGCGGGTGCTCTTTGGAGTTGATGTTTCTGTGTCCTTTGGGTAAATACCTAGGAGTGGAATTGCTGGATCATATGGAAGCTCTATGTTTAGTAGGTCCAGAAATCTCCACACAGCTCTCCATAGTGGTTGGACCAGTTTGCACTCCCACCAACAGTGCAGGAGAGTTCCTTTTTCTCCACAACCTCACCAACATTTGTTGTTGCTAGTTTTTTTAATATGTGCCATTCTCACTGGTGTTAGATGGTATCTCATGGTAGTTTTGATTTGCATTTCCCTGATTACGAGTGATGTTGAACATTTTTTCATATGCTTGTTGGCCATTTGTATTTCCTCTTCAGAGAAGTTTCTTTTTAGCTCTTCTTCCCATTTCCAAAAAATAGTTTTTAATCCTTAAATTTGCCAGTTTCTGTTGCTAATATAAACAGATACCCAACTGATAAACTGTGCAAAAAGAAAAATGATATGAATTGTAATGAGTTCTCATAAAAACATCTTAATGAATAAATAATCAATATGCTAATAAATGAAAATCCCTATTCATGTAAACATGTAAAATACGAAATAATAGATTAAATACAACATAATAATACATCACAAAAAAGGGATGCCACAAAATAGTATATGATTCATTGGCACGTTAATAGCCCAGGCTATAAATGCTGGAGGAGATAAGAGGAGAGAAAAACAGAACAAGCATACATGATCCAGAGAGGTTTCTTTCATAGCTCAATAAATAATCATTGAATGACATCTGGATATCATTTCCTAAGACAATCCTGAGGAAACTAATGAATCCAACTTCATCTCAGGTCTTGGAATGACTCGGCATAGAGTCATTTGAACTACTCTTCTTTTTTTTTTTTTTTATTTTATTTTTATTTATTTATTTATTTATTTTTAATAATAAATTTTATTTTTATATTCCCCATACAATTGCAGCCCCCCCATTCTGACCCCAATCCCTCCCCTCCCACCCCCGCCCCCTAAAAGTGTCTCTGGTTCGTAGTTTTTTGTTGATTTTGATTTTCACTTTCTTATAGTTATTCGTTTTCCTGGTCCCTTATTTAAGTTTTCTAGATTCCTGCTATGAGTGAGACCATCCGGTATTTTTCTTTTTCTTTTTGGCTTATTTCGCTGAGCATGATCCCTTCCAGTGCCATCCATGTTGCTGCAAATTGCATGTGTTTATCTTTTTTGAATGCTGAGTAATATTCCATGGTATATATGTACCACATCTTCTTGATCCAGTCATCTATTTTTGGGCATTTGGGTTGTTTCCAAAGCTTAGCTATTGTAAACAGTGCTGCTATAAACATAGGGGTGCGGGTGCTCTTTGGAGTTGATGTTTCTGTGTCCTTTGGGTAAATACCTAGGAGTGGAATTGCTGGATCATATGGAAGCTCTATGTTTAGTAGGTCAAGAAATCTCCACACAGCTCTCCACAGTGGTTGGACCAGTTTGCACTCCCACCAACAGTGCACAAGAGTTCCTTTTTCTCCACACCCTCGCCAACATTTGTTGTTGCTAGTTATTTTAATATGTGCCATTCTCACTGGTGTAAGATGGTATCTCATGGTAGTTTTGATTTGCATTTCCCTGATTACAAGTGATGTTGAACATTTTTTCATATGCCTGTTGGCCATTTGCATTTCCTCTTCAGAGAAGTTTCTTTTTAGCTCTTCTGCCCATTTTTTGACTGGATTCTTTTCTTTGTTGTTGTTAAGTCTCATCAGCTCTTTGCAGATTTTTGTGATCAGTCCTTTATCATTAGTGTTGGGTGCAAAAATGTTCTCCCAGTCAGTGGGGTTTCTCTTTGTTTTTGTTATTGTCTCTTTTGCTGTGCAGAAGCTCTTTAATTTGATGTAGTCCCAGCTGTTTATCTTTGCCTTCACTATCACTGCTTTGGGTGATGTGTCTGTAAAGATGTCTTTGATGTGCAAATCACGTAGTGTTTCGCCTATATTTCCTTCTATATATTTTATGGTTTCAGGTCTTATGTCTAGTTCTTTAATCCATTTTGAGTTGATTTTTGTGTATGGTGTGAGGTAGTGGTCAAGCTTCATTCTTTTGCATGTAGCGACCCAGTTTTCCCAGCACCATTTATTGAACAAACTTTCTTTGCTCCAATGCATAGTCTTTGCTCCTTTGTCAAAGATTAGTTGACCATAAATCTGTGGGTTTATTTCTGGATTTTCTATTCGATTCCATTGGTCTGTATGTCTGTTCTTGTTCCAATACCATGCAGTTTTGATGATTATGGCTTTGTAGTAGAGTTTGAAGTCTGGGAGTGTGATGCCTCCATTCCCTTCTTTTTTTTTCAGGAGAGCTTTGGCTATTCGGGGTTTTTTGTGATTCCATATGAATTTCATCAATAATTGTTCTATTTCTTTGAAGAATGACATTGAAATTTTGATTGGCATAGCATTGAATCTGTATATTGCTTTTGGAAGGATGGCCATTTTAATAATGTTTATTCTTCCAATCCATGAGCAGGGGATGTCTTTCCATTTCTTTGTGTCTTCTTCTATTTCTTTTAACAGTGTTTTATAGTTTTCTTTGTATAGGTCCTTTACCTCTTTTTTGAACTACTCTTCTTTAGGCTGATGCGATTCAACAATACCTGTTACAGAAAGGCAGGGGTCTGCCATAACGGTCTTAAGGGCTTTCAGTCAACAAACTTATATCAAGTAACCAGTGTCTTAAGCACTGGGCAGTTTCTAGAAACACACAGATGAGTCAAAAATCAGACATCCAGAAGTGCACCATCTTAATAGAGAATAGATACACAGATAGAACATAATGAAAACAATACATAATTATATATAGAGAATTGCCCAAAGATTAAGGAGGCTCTCAGAAGGGACATTCAGCCAACACTCAACTGGGGGGAGTGAAAACCTTGTTAAGAAGAGCTGCCTAGCTAGGTCTTAAAGGAAACGTAGAACTGACAAAGGAAAAAGCAAGAAGGAGAAAGTCATTCTAGGAATAGAGACCAACAAGCTGTATGCAGATGTATTGTGAGGCAGGATATGACAGAGATTAGAGTCAAGTGGGAGGAGGGAAATAGAGCATGGAGGATCTGATCATGATGACATTTCAGATACCAGATTATAAAACACTTATTGACTGGACCTCAGTTATATGCCCACCTCTGGGGGCTGGAGAGAAATCAATTTCATTTAAACCATATGAACTTCAATTGCTATGAAGTGATATCCCAGAAGATTATCAGGGAGTTATTACCAGGACAGTAAATGGATGGTAGGTAGGAAAAACCTCATAATACCTATTACTATTTTTCATAAAAAGAAGACTAAAACGGCTTATTTGTAAGAAAAAAAGCCTTAGGAATTCATTAATAATTACACCTCTTACTCATAAATAGTATTTTAAGCTCCACAATATATAAAAATGTGCTAAGTAGTAAGACCACTAGGACTTGATAACAATGCCATCATTGTCTGTCTTGTAACTAGCATTCCTAGTGCATAGTAAGTACTCAACTAAATGTGTCTAATAAATGAAAGAATTCATATAACATCTTATATCATGTTCACTATCAATTGTATAAAGTGTTTTTTAAAATTTCTATTTCATAAATAGCAAGTTATTTAAGTAATATTTTTTAGTGAGGAACTATGTAAGCCAGTGATTTATTTTTTTGGACACTGTATAAGAATAAATGATTCAAAATCTAAAAGATGGAATTCTGATTGCATTTACAAAAGAACTTCTTGACTTTTAGTTTTATAAAAATTAGTATTTTCCTAGAAAGACCACAAGACTCTTATTCCCAAGTTGTTTTAGGTCAAGTAAGATTTTTATTTAAGTAAGGATTGCCTTCTTCAAAAAAGAAAAATGGACACATTGAGCTTCAGGAAATTTGTCTAAAATTTCTCTGGTAATGTTGTAATATCTCCTAGGGGAAAATAGTGTTATTCTGAATGACTGGTTTCTTTTGCTATGGCGACACCTACTGTTATTACCAACATTTTGTTTTCAAGAAAAATATTTTAAACACTAATATAAAAGCTGTTAATATAAATTCTTTATTATACTAGCTTTTTCGTGATTTAACTTTAATGATTTAACTTAAAGTTTAAAAGAAAATGAATAAAAATGACGAATAAAAATGATGAATATATAATAATTTTCTGTTACACAAATAATATAGTGTTATTTAAATATAGAGTATGATTATATATTGCAGAATACAGTAGAATTTAGATACCTTTGAAATATATATACAGGAAGTATTATCAAGTATTATGAATTTATTGGCTTAATATTACTATTACCAGATCTATATATACATATACATATTCATGTTAGACTCATATTACATATACATATATAATTTTGAAAACTAATTCCAATAATTTTAATACTAAGCTTATAAAATTTTAGATATTTTGTCGACTTAGTAAGACTAGTACATTTAAAATGAAGTGCTAAAACAGTAAAGTGCTTACCTATTCAAAATAATACTAAAATGCCCATTTTGAAGTACATTAAAGATTGCTTACATACTCATTTATAACTTCATTTCATAACTTTCTAATGTTATTTTTTTCTCTTTTTAATGAAGAAACAGGACCCTGAGAGGACACTGGGGCCTATTAAACATAGTCTAAGAAAATTACATTTAAATATATCTCAAGGAGGTATGGAGTTCCTCTATTTCCATAACTCTATGGAAAGGCAAAGTTGGCATCTTCCTAACATTGTAAAACATCAGTATATTTAAGACATCTTCTTTGGTTTTCATGTTGGTGGAATAAATACAATTTGCCTGATGTTGCTTCAATTGGGAGTGAACTTACATTAAGTAATGTTTATTGACCATTTAGGGTAAGCAGGCCATGCTAACTGCTTTTTAAACAATATCTTGCTTAATACTCACAATAGCTCTGAGAGTTCTACAGCCCATTATTAATAAGAAACTGATGTAGACAGATTTCAAATAACTTGTCCAAGTTAGAATAGCCAGTAAGTGGCAGACAAAACTACTAAACCCAGGGTGATCAGATTGCAGAGGTTAGAGCTAAAACTAGGATTATCGACATATATTTTGACATAAAGGGTAGGAGGGGAAATTCAAGAAAAGGCAAAATGATGCATAAGGGAAAGGGCTAGTATACCTGTGCTCTCAATCTGCAAATATATCTTTACTCTCCTTCTGCAATCCTGATCTCAGTACTCCCAAGCAGTATATAACCAAGTGGGAAAACTTCACCATGAAACTATCAATACAATTTGCTTAAGCAACCCCATCGCACATGAACAAAAACATTCTTTTTCAAAAATGTATACGGTTATGACTATCAAACAATACAGAAATAAAGCATCATAGAAAAAATATGAAACCAAAAATGCTCTTTTAATCATTATAATCATCAGAACATACCACATGTTAAAATATCTTAACATAGTTAAGAGTAGGCTGTGAAGATCAACAAAAAAAAAGTTAAAGCATTATCATAACTAAAATAAAAAGAATCTCAGAGTTAGCACCTTTTCCTAATGCCCAAGAAAATTTACTGAAAAGGCAGACTTCATAACTATTGGCATTTCTTATTAAGTTGAAGAAATTTTTTATACAGATTATATATATATATAATTAGAGATAATAAATATGCATATCTATATCTGAGCTTAATCTTCTTGTTTGATCTTCCACATTAACACAAAACTACAATAATAAGAAAAATATCACTCAATATGCATTTTGAAGAGTTACTTGGCAGACACTATGAAGAACAGAAAGGCAAGGAGGGGGAGAAATGCAAGAAAGGTGGCAGAGATATTTCTACACAATAAGAAAAGTCATTAACATATTAGACAGAAAAGAAGAGTTTGTAATTTAAGTAAAGAATGGAATATGAGAAGGAATGATAACTTATAACTTACATCATTCCAAAAGACTCCAAAATGGATACAGAATATAAACTACATAATATATATATTATATAATATATTATATATATATATAGTTTTTAGGGACAAATAAGATCAGGGAAATCATTGGGTGGGGAGGACTTCAAGTTTAGAAATAAAAGTGTGAGGTGAAGACACTTCAATACACATTCAGAGACAGTGGTGGGATTAGTTTGCCAGGAGAGCTGAGATCGAAGAGAGGCTGCCAGATCAGTGTTAGAAGTGGTAGCTTACAACTTACCATGGAGAGTGTTGAATGCCTGGCTAAAGAGTTGGTACTTCATTGAAAATGTTTAATCATGGGGATGACACTATGAAAACACTACTTTAGGAGGGCCTCCCCATTGGCGCACAGGTCGAGCCCTGGGTTGTGAAGCTGCCTACAGCCTCTGCAGCACCGGTTCGATCCCCAGCTGCTCCCCGGCCACCAGAGGAGGGTCCCACATGGCGCACAGACCTCTCCTGCCACCCGCTGCTGCCCTCAGCAGTGTACCTAGGTCCTTCTGCCTGTTCTTTTCCCCGCTCTGGCTCTGGTGAATTCTCTCACCCTCCTGCACTTCTGACTGTACCCAGTGCTTGTATAAATAAATAAATCTTAAAAAAAAAAAAAAAAGAACTTCGCTCTAGCTTTCCTGCTCTTAAAAAAAAACACTACTTTAGGAATAATATTAGTAGACTATAAAATATAGACAAAGGAAGATAGATGTGACAAGCTACAGGTTGCTATATTAACTCAATGATGGGATTGGAACAATCTGAATTAGGTTGTGATTGTGCTGAAAGTAGCAAGAAAAAACATGGATGTAAAAGACCTTGCCAAGATCAAACTTAAAGGATTTGGCAAAAAGTGGATATCCTAGTGTTTGGCTTTAGAGTAGATGCAGGCTACAAGAAAAAAAAAAAAAAGAAAAAGAAAAGAAAATAGAATAATGACTCTGATAAATCAGTTGTCCTGTAGTTTTCAGAATGGTACCCAATCAGGTAAGGAGTAAGTACCTCTAAGAGGAAAAAAGAATCACAGCAAAATTGTTAAGAAGAGCTGAAAATTACACAGAATGAACTGATTGGTTGATTGGCTACACAGAATGAAAGGATATTCTCTAAATAGTGAGTAATGACGGTAAGAGCTAAGTCAATTTGTGCAAAATTCAAACTGTCTGGACAAAGTAACAGAAAAAAAAAAAAAGACAAAGTAGAGAGAAATAAGAAAAATAAGCAAAAGGCAAGCTGCCAAAGAGACAAGCAAAAGAAGTGACAGAGGAGAATAAGAGCATTGGAAACGATATACTTTTCTCAACTTGACAAAAGAGAATAAAATTAACAATGGAGATGGTGGAGCAAGTACAACTGTGAAGTCTAACATGACTACAAAATTAAATGCTCATCATTTAATCACCATTATAGTGAATATCCCGGGAATAATAATTAATAACCCATGTAGTCACCAGTACAGATTTACTGATGAAAGTAAGAGAGAGAATGCTAGATATTTGAAATCTAAGAAAGGGGGGGGGAGGTAGAGAAATTAAGTGAAAAGAGAATCTAAGTCATATCTGTCATCTCCCAAGGCCCTTGCCTATTTTACAGAAAGATTCATCCATGGGATATTTCCATAGCTCACAACTTCACTTTATTCAGTCCCTGTAAAAATGTCACTCCTCTGACCTTACTTGCTAAATTAACTTCTCACTCAACTCCATCTCTCCTTAACTCCCTAGTAAGCTTCTTTTTCCTTTACAGAACTTACTGCTCCCTGAAATTATAAGATGACTTTACTTTTTACCATTTTATTTTCTGCCTTGACCTAGAAAATAAGATCTATATTGGCAGGTACATTGTCTTTCTTGTCCAGAGCTGCATTCTATAGTTCTGAAAGTGCCAAATATTTGTTGAATGAATAGCTGAGCATTTTTGTACATTAGTATTCTAAAATCACACAGATCTAGATTGAAATTCTGACTCAGTCATGTGCAGGTTTGTAGTAGAATGTGTTTCCTGTCATATTTTGGAGAATGTCCCATCCCTAGTGACAGCCCAAGTAGCTCAGGAGTCTGACCCACCTTCCAGCGCCAAGGATGGCACCTTGCAGAATGGTTGACTCAGTGAACCCAATCACTCTGGCCACAGTGGTTGATTCATGGACTCCACATAGATCATTCAGACTCATCTCCAAGGCATTTATGAAGCTATCCAAAACAAGCTATGTATTCTCTTCTAAGTAGAGTGTAAACTAAGAGCCACTAGCAATTGTTTTTTAATACTACATGGAAAGTAGCTACCTCCCAAGAAATGAATCCATCACAAAAGACAGTTAAAAGAAAAGAAAAAAAGGACAAACTTCTGATGACATGATTTTAATAGGTAGAGCCAAAGGTGCCCAACAATTAACCTTTCAACTTCCCAGGAACATAATTAATCAAAGCTCTTACATAAGCCAATTTGAATTTGATATCTCTCACTTGCAATAGAGGCCTGACTAGTGAAAATTGTGAGATTTTGGGCAAATCTCAATTCAATGACTTGTAAAACAATGATAATAACACTAACTAGGTGTGGAAAAAAATAGTAATAGTTAAAGTTATAAAAATAAATAACAATAACAAAGAGCTTCACACATAGTAGATAACAAATAGGAAAAGTAGCTCATGAATTGTTTATTGAAGACATAGTATTAGCAAGAGCTCATAGTTTGTAGGATATAATTGCTAACCTTCAAAATAAACAATGGAAATATTTGGCCATAGTAATCTAAAACAAGAGTCACACTTTAAAGAAGATAAATAATAGATACAGACTGAAGGAAATAAAAAGGTCAAGCCTCTCCATAAGGTAGGCATACTGCAGACACCAAGTTGATAGGAAGTTAGAAAGAAATCAGTTTAAAATACAAAAGACAAAAAAAATTGCAATATAGATTAGTGAGGGACAATTGAGATAATAATGCAACCATATGCACTGACTCTTTCACAGAGACTCAGGCCAGATTCACTGGACCAATCACATATCTTTGAAATGTGAGAAACCATGCCTAATGTATTGAATGTGAAGTTAATTTACATAATTAATAAATCAAAGCTAGATAGATATATCCTCTTAAAATGTGAAATCCTTCTTTCTCCAAGCTAAGAGTGTTGTTTTAAAATGTTATCCTCACTCTGAAAGAAACAACGACTGTCTGCACAAGACTTGAAAAGAGTCAACCCTGAAACTAGCTAATGGATTAGCACAATCAATCCTCTACTTCATTTTGGTATCAAAGGGGCAGCTGGTCATGGTATTTGTCATTTTTCAATCAGCTAAACACCGTTGATCATTAAAAGATGAATGCATTTCCTTAGCACATATTTAAAGTTAATTGAAAACAAATGTAAACATATGTAAGAGTAAATGCAATTAATTTACTAACAAGTATTTTATGATGAATAATTTGGTATTTTGAAACAAGACACATCAGACTAACAGCAGCATCTCAGAGATAATCAGAAAATCTGAAAGTCAAAGAAGGAAAGAGAGTTTTCCAGAGAATCCAGATTGAGGTCAGCCTCATTCTTCCACTAAAATCCAAGCCAAATAGCATTTCTACCAGGAGGTCTTTTAGGTAACTTCCCCCAGAAAAGCTGATCTCTCCAATGTTTGGCCCATATGTCAAAGAAAACATTCTCCACTGTAAAGTAACTATTTGTTTACTTTTGTTTTCTTTTCCATTCCCATTAGCCCAATTCCAAAATTGGGACCTTCTTAAAAGCTCCTGACCATCAGTTTAGAACCTAACACAAAGCCTAATGCTAGGCAGGTGAGTCATAAGAGACCAATAACTGACTTAAAGAGCAGAGTCTACTTGAAGTGTCCAAATGAATCTATTTTGGCATATCTCACAATTACCCTGACAGCTGACAGGAAATCAAACTCAACCTAGATTTTAAAAGAATGAAAGTGAGTTGATTGTTGTAGCATTTGCTAATCTTAAGGTTTGTCATAACTTAGAAAATACCACCATGTAGGAACATCCAAAGATATTTTCTCCTTGTTACTTACACAATGAAAGCTAATTCATGAATAAATGAAAAATAATTTTTGTGTTTTTATCATATTTTCATATGTTTAGTGAAAGTTAATTTCAGAACTATATGCTTAGCTGAAGATAGCAAAGCTATTCTACTGCTATAATATTAAAGAATTCACCCTGAGGAAGCAGGGTTACTGTCTGTTAATATTTTTAGCATTTTCCTGCTCCCCGTTGTTACCTCATTGATTCAACTAATGGACCAGAGTGTTTTTCAAAATATGAAATGCTATTAAGCAGAGTTCTGAGGAAAGTTGATTCATTGGAAGGAATAGCATAAGTGTTCTAAGCTCATTACAATATTAAAGATGCAGTTTTGGTGATATTGCTTATACTTAGAATTCTGTTCAGAATCAAACATTATGGAAAACTTAAGAGGAAAATGTGACCTTAGGTCAATTTTCAGAACTGCTGATATAAAATAATGAGTGGTTAAGAGCACAGACTTTTGGCATTGCTGTGCCTAAGCTTGAATCTGCCACTTGTAACTTCAACAAGCTATTTCATCTCTCCAAACAGCTTCACTATATATAAATTGAGAATAATAACAACCATCTCCAGATTAAATTTGGGCATTCTCTGTGAACTAGAGCATTCAGTACATTTTTAACTATTATTATCATTACCCTATGATAATGAATATATTTTGAGCCTGAGGCTTAATCAAGTCTTTTTTTTTTTTTTTTTTGTGGGACCCTCGCTGGTGGCCGGGGATCAAACTGGTGCTGCAGATGTTGCGGGCAGCCTCGCAACCCAGCGCCCAACCGCTGCACCACCAGGGAAGGCCCTTAATCAAGTCTTTCTAAAGCATCCTGATAAAGCTGTAAAGGGTTGGGCCTCCCCTGGTGGCGCTGGCTGTTGAGCGCCGCACTGTGAAGCTATCAGCAGCCTCCGTAGTGCCAGTTCGATCCCGACCAGTCAGTGGTGAGGGTCCCACATGGTACGCAGACCTCTCCTGTCTCACCCGCTGCTCCCCTCAGCAGTGTATTTCGTCAGTCTGCCGGTTCTGTTTCCTGCTCTGTCTCCGGTGAATCCTCTCACCCTCCCGCGCATCTGGCCTGTGCCCCGGTTCTTGTATAAAATAAATACATAAATCTTTAAAAAAAAAAGATATAAATGGTTGTCCCTCCCTCACACCTATCAATTAACTCTAGACTAATGAAATATATGTATGATTTCATTCATGGAGTCAACAAAGGATAAATGATATAGAATTGGATAATTTAACAGATGAAAGGACACGGGCATGTACACAGAGGAGGGGGAATAAAAGTGTTTCCAGAAGGTAAGAGAACCATTTGGTAGAAGTTTCTTCCTTCAGCCCAGAAATGCATAACACATTGCTGAGTGAATACCAATTCCAGGTGTTGCCTAGGGAATTGCTTTCTTGAAAGATTAACTAGTGAAAGCTGTGTGTGTGTGTGTGTGTGTGTGTGTGTGCGCGCGCGTGCGCGCGCGCGCGCGTGTTCATGCACACACACATAAATCCATTCAATTATTTTATCTTTTTTCTAAAAGGAAAAATGGAATACAAAGATACTGGCCCCAATTTAGGGTCATATTTTAGAAATAAAACCAGCAGACTCAGTTGAATTTGTGTATCAAATAAATACTAGATAATTTTTCAGTACATGTATGTCCCAATGTACAACCCCAAGTTAGTATCCTCGAAGATAGTCAAATCACATTAATATGATTTAGTCCTGACCAGAACGTGTGATGCAAGGGAAGGTGAATGTTGTTAAAACGCCCAATTAAGTGAGAGTACCTAAGAAAATGCCAGAGAAAGGGGCTTAATCACCTCAGTAGGAAAGAGGTTGTGTAGATAGTCTCAAACATTATTTCTGGCTTTGTGAAATCACAAGACACCACAGAACTTTAAAATTTAAGTCCTTGAAACAAAAAATACAATTTATTCAATAATTAGAAACAAAAGAGTTGTTAGATTTTAAGATTGATTTTTTCCTCAAGGTAAATAGTATGCCTTTGTGTTGGTACTAAAAAATTGGCAGTTGTTAAAGAAAAGACCTTTAAATTCACTGCTGGTTTTCACATCTTTGTATAAAGCTTTTAAAAATAATTCTCCTACCTGTGTCTAAGCTTCTGTGTGTCCCTGCTATTATATGTCTAGAATCTTTCAAAACCATTTTCCCAAGTCCTTTAATATTCTAAGTATCTGTGCAAAAGTCAAACTTAAGCATTTGGAATTGAGATTAAATTCCCTGAACGCTTTTGGCATTGCTGAGTGCTGTCATTCTCATCACTGTTCAGCACCAATGCCATTGGATATAGTAGAAAAAGAAGTAAAAATATTGCAGTGACTGAATGATATGTGGGATGCGGAGCTGTAATATCAACAGAGCTTGAAGCACAGACTTATTCGATATGACAGAGCATGTAATGCACCTGAAATTGGGCCCCGTGTAGTGACTAAGAGTTTCAATTTTCTGAGTTTTATAGAATTCTGTATTATGTTTGACAGCTCTGTCTCACACCAATGGCTGCTTCCATAATGCTAACGAAGTACAAAGATGAGAAAATGTCACTTAAAAAAATGCAGAAAGTATATGCAAGCTTCAAGCCCATAAAACCTAATTTCCTATGGGAAATTACCATTTTCTTATTGTTACGACATTTTCAGGGTACTGCAACAAAAATGTGACTCTTCCCCATACATACATTGAAAATATCATTCAAGGGCATAGGTTGGGGGTGGGGAGGATTGAGGCCAGGTGCTACTGGACGTGTATGTCATCTCCCCAGTGCTTTCTTCTACCCTTTGTCCTACTCCATAGACCTCCTCTCTCTCTCCATATTGCCACATCCACATTAGAGAGTTATCTCCCCAATCCAGTAAAATCATAAGATGAGGTTATAGCAAGACTGATACAGAGGTGACCAACTTTATTGGCTATTCCCTCAATCTACCCCATGACAACATCTATACACAATGAAAAATTGAGTTGTGCTCTTCTGCATATAAAAATAAGAACCTAGCTTACTTTCTGACTGCTTGTGTGTCTACAGTATGGTTCTTGCTTCTTCCCTGTCTCAACCCCAACCCCAGCTAAATCCTTCTAGAGACAGTCTCCTGCCACCCCCTGATATCTATAATACAGAAAGGTTCCTTACAACTGCACTGTTGTCCCAGCAGGAATATTCACAAGGACATGAGTAAATAACAGGGATTAGAATCTTTTAACCTATTCTACCCTGCCTCTGCCTTCTCTTTTTTTCTAACGTTTTTCCTGCTTTAGCCAACTCTACATTGGCATTGTGGGTGCCCCTGGCTTTATGGCCTCCTGATTCATAGTTGGTCTTCCTTCTCATGTGCAGCCATTTGTCAGACTGATGAATTATGCAGTAGTTATTCCCCTGTCTGGCCCTCAGGGTCCTAACTTGAACACTGCCCCAGAGGCAACCTTGGGGACTTTTCTGTTTTTCCTGGGTCTTAGCCTCCTGAGTCTGGTCCCAGAGTATAAGAGATGGAAACCTGTTTTCAAAATCTCTAATACTAATGAGTTGTAATTAAAAAGTACTTCATAATGAGGCAGTGTAGCATGGTGCATGTAGCACAGGCTTTTAAGTCAGATAATCAAGGGTTTGAATCCTGACACAGGAAATATGACCTTAACCTTACATGTTCACTTAAACTTCCTGATCCTCACTTTCTGCATAGGAAAAATGAAGGTACTGATTCTGCATCTAAAAGGAGAGTAGAGAAGATTCATAGAATTATGTATTGAAACTATGCTCCCAAAACTAGGTTTTCTGATCCAAAATACATTTTTTTATCACACTATCTTTCATTTTCCTTCTTGAAAGAATGAGGGATTAAAAAGTTCCTTTTATCTATCCACTCATCCTCTGTGTTTCTATTTTGTACTTAGATGAAATTTTTTGCAAGATTGTTGAAGTATCCAGTATAACTCAATGGGAAATTTTTACTTTATTATGTACCATTGCCCCCAAGGGAATATTTATGCTTATGAAATTCATTGGTCTTCTGAGCTTCCGGTTTTTATATTTTTATTAGATGTAATTGAAATCTACCTACAAATGAAAAGTTATGCATTATTAAAAGGCAAATACTTTTATTATTTAAAACGAAGTAGACTGGTTGCTGCCTTTTTGTTTGTTTATGTGCTCATCTGAATCACTAAATTCATATGCATTACAACAATTTGCTCTTTTATACTGCTATATGCATCTGCATTTGGGCCACTGAAGAGGCACAGAGGTAAAATAATTTGGTAATTCATGCTTCCATAGAAATCAGGCCAAAAGTAGATCAACCATAGCATGTAATATGATACAGTGATTGGTTACACTGTTCAGCTGCCAAAAAATTACCTTCCTTTAGTCCCTCAAATGCTTAAGGGAATCTCATGTATCTGGTTCCTGGGCACTTGTCACCAATTACAGACAACACCCTCAAGAATCAAGACCATGTGGCCAGAAACCATTCACTACATTCCCTGCTGAGAAGTCATTCCCAGAAACACTTCTTAGAAAGTGGATTTCTAAAATTGGAAGTAATCCAAAATATATTGTTATCGTTACTTATTGATGTTAATAACTATACCAACCTTATATACATAATGCTATAAATGTTTATTTTTTAATAAAGGTACTTCCATTAGCTTTCTACTCCAACTATAAGTATCTGAAAGCTTACTTGCTAGGGCTATAAAAATTAGGGTAACAATAAAAATATCTTCCATTACTGAACATATAATATATAACAGACATCCTTCAAGTTAATCCTCACTATAAGCAATCCCAATAAGTAGGAGTTATTACTTCTATTTTATAAAAATAAGGAAACTTATTTTTATTTATATTTACTTATTTTATTTGTTATTTTCTAACTTCTTATAAATAAAGCATCTGCAATTTACAGAAGATAAGTAACTAGTCTTCATAGTTACTGGTAAAAACAAATTCAACTTCAGGTTTTAATTGAAGGGTATAATTACTAATCAAAATATGAGTACCATTTTGGTCATTTAAACAATGAGTTCATCCTCAATACCCAAAGCACAGGTCATATCTTCAGGGGTCAGTGAGATAAGTGAAAGAGATCCTGCTACTAAAATGATAGAAAAAGGTACCATTTGTGGCAGAAGTAGAGAGTATGAGTACCCTCTAGAGATACTCAAATTCAACATTTTTATAACAGTGTAGCAATCAAACTAAACACACACAGTAGCCATTTTCAATCCACAGTGTACTTAAAACTCTCAATGTCTAGATTGATTTAAAGGAAACATGGAGCCATGTTTTAGTCAGGGATATTTCCAGAACATTCTTTGTTCTGTATGAATACTTACTCTGTCTAGGGGAAATCAAACAAATAGAAAAACAGAAGATAGAAATGTTAGCTTTCAGGGAAGTGAAAATACTGGTATGATTAGGAATGACTGCTATAGCTTAATTATTAGGAAAGTCTGTAGTAACCAAAAAGAATAACATAACAAGGATGCTAAAAATAACAAAAAAATAATATGTATTTCCTCATTTGAAAACAATCACAATGATATAATCAGTTCAGCATAGTCCCAACTACCAGAAAGAAACTTTTCAGGGAAGGGGAGTATTGGGAAGAAGGTGGGGTTGTTGTGAAATAAATAACATCAATTACCTGTTTGCTTTATGCCATGCTTTGTGCTAGAGATTTCATCCATTCTATCAATACCAATAAAAAGATAAAAGAATCCTAACAAGTATTTATACAATCTCACAGTGTCAAGAAAAAAATTTCAAAAGTATTAGAAAAATTGATGAAATCATACTAATCATACTAATGAAAATATGATTCATGTGTTTATCACCTCCTGTAATATCTGCCTATCACTAAAGGGAAAGTCAAGAAAACTTGTTAAAGAACTTTGGGCACAAAATATTAAAATTAACATGTTGCTGCTTCAAGATATTTTACAAAATACTCTATAAACCAGCAGTGATACATAGCTCATGACAGTTAGAGATAGCTGTCTTTTGTAACTGTCTTTCAACATCAAAATATAAATACTTTGAACTTTATAAAGTATCAGCTATTGGCAGAAATGACCGGCACCTTCATCTTATATCATCTCTGCATAAATGATACCTTTTTTCATATAACAATAGAAATTAACAGGGGTGTTAATGACTCTTGGCATTAGGACTATGGGAAGCAAAGTAGGTTCAGACATTTGCTAAACTAAAGAAAATTGTGGGATGCCTTCTAGACTCACATCACAACACAGAGTGATAAGTATCCAAAAAAAACTGCTGATAAAAAGGTTAGGTGTTTCATTATCAAAAAAATAAATAAACATAGTACAAAGTACAATGTTACTACATGAAAATACATCTATGAGAAATAATCTTGAAAAAGGGACTAAATTGGGCCTCCCCAGTAGCGCAGAGGTTGAGCGCTGGGTTGCGAAGCTGCCCACAGCCTCTGCAACAGCGGTTCGATCCCCGGCCGCCAGGAGAGGGTCCCACGTGGCGCGCAGACCTCTCTTGCTGCCCACTGCTCCCCTCAGCAGTGTACTTCATCACTCTGCCTGTTCTACTCTCCACTCTGGCTCTGGTGAATTCTCTCACCCTCCCGCACCTCTGACTGTACCCAGTGCTTGTATAAATAAATAAAAAAAAAATTTAAAAAAGAGACTAAATTGTTAAATTTTATCAGACAAAAAAATGTAGAGATATTTTTACAATAAACCTTGATATAAACAAGGGTAAGGAACTGAAGTAGATTTTTTTTCTAAAAAATATTTCTGTCAATATTTTTAAATGATTCTATATTTGAAAAAAAATGTTATAACCTTCACTGGTGATTTAATGGTCACTTGAGCCTAACTGTTGATGACCAATATGCAATTTTTATAAAGCAAACATCCGTACAGGAAGTGAAATCCTTTTTCCTTTCATTTCTTGAACAGAACCACCTAGTCTTGAATTCCAGCTTTACCACTTGCAACCTGTATGATTCTAGTCCTAAGTCCTCTGCACGCCACGTTCTTCTTTAATAAAATGGAAGAAGTACAGTTCTCTTACACAGTCACAAGACTAATGAGGAAGCAAAATTGTCTATCACAATGCCTGGTTCAGAGTAACCAGTATACAAATTCATATATACCTTCATTCCTTAACAAATGAGTCTTAAAATTCACTATCGGCCAGACCCCTATTCTTGGTGCTAGGGATACAGCAAAGGACAATTCAGAAAAGACTCATGTCTTTATGGAATTTATGTTCTATCAGGGAAATGGACAATAAATAAATAAGCAAATGCATAATATAATTTTCAGTAATGATTTAAGTGATCTGAAAAAAATTATGGGAATAGAGAAAATGAAAGGAGTGATGGCAGAACAGAATTCTTTAGGGGGGCAGCAAGAGGTGATATGACATGAATTATGTAAAGAAGAAAACCTTGCAAGATCTGAGGTAAGAGTATGAACAATGAAGAGGAACAATGAACATTGTCTTTTGACTCTGAGATGAATTTGGCAAGAACAGAAAGAAAACCTGTATAGCAGAAGCCCAGTGAAGGCAGGGAGAACAAAAGGATATGAGGCTATTGGAGTATCCACTGACCAGATTGTGGAAGGTCATGTTAATGGATTTGGATCATTTTCTAAGAATGATGAGGTGCCTATCAGATGTTTATAAACATAGAAGTGATAACGTTTGGGTGGCAATATTCCCTGAGTTAGAATTTCTTCAGTCATGGACCCTAACTACCTTGCATATGTTTCTAAAACTTCAAAGTTTGGAAGTAGAATCACTTGATGAGTGTTATTCATTAAATCAATTCATAATTGTGCTACACTTACATATACAGCCTGTGCTAGATGATTCATTAAATCAGACTTTCATGCTAATGTATACTGTCTATGTACTCTATGCCATAAAATGGAAACAGTAGAAAGAAAACACCTAAAGAAAATAAAATTGAAATTTGTAACCAAATAACCATGGTCCCTCATGCTCTCTTTCAAACTACTAGTCTTCTACCTGCTGACAATCCGTTAAATTACTGAGGAAATCTGTCACAATATTAACAACATACATGTACAATACACTTCATCATATTGGTGAAAATTGTGTTTGTCCCTTCAAAAATATGTATTTACAACCAGAGGAGAACCAAAATGAAAGCAAATGAAAGAGCAGTGTCATGTTGCATAATGCATAATTCAGAATTCTTAAATGTTTAGAATAAATTTATTAATAGTCATACACTCTATTTAACTAAAGAAAGAAAGCCATAAGACCTTAATAACATGCACCAATGAATAGGAAGCCAACTGCAAATTACCTAATTTGGTGAACTCGAAAGTATGAAAATAAGGGTAGTTTTAAAATCAAAGCTATTACACTAACAACACATCATCATGCAATAAAATTGTTAAAAGGTTAATTCCATCCCCACTCCCAAATGTACCAGAAACAGCTGTCTAAAGCAACACACAGTATGAAGTGTTACTAGAATGTGGCTTCATCATTGCTCATTAACATGAAGCTCAAGGATGTCTGAATGGAAACCACAGCCCCTGTTGGGAGCCAACCTTGGCAGCAGCTGGCTAACAGGCAAAGGCCATAAAGGCTTAGAAGCTGTTGGCGTTAGGTCTGGTGAGCTGCACACTCACAAGAGTCAAGCACTCAGGACTCTTGGACGGGTTATTTTGTGGCAGTATTACATAAAGATCACAGTGAAAGAATCTTGTCCACACAACTCTGGGTGGGAATTTAATGGCTTTAGTGACCCCATCCTCCAAATTATGGAGCAGGGTGTTAAATTGATTTCGCAAGTACTGGAATTTATGTAACTATAGAGAAAACTTGTTGAAAACTATATTCCTGAAAACTGATGAAAAACTGGGCAAATAATCATATACCAGTCACTTATGGTGGATGTGTAGTAGTGAAATGTATCATCCAGACATTGTGTATTATTCCTAGGAAAATCCTAACAACTATTTGTACACATCCTTGGAATTAACTACAATGCTAACTTAATAACCCCTATAACATAAATTTTATTATTGATCCATCCCTGGTTGGAATTTAGATTTTAAAAAATCACATGTATATCATTAATAATGAAGGACTTCACACACGGTCCATTAACACAGTTACATACAAGGTGATCAACCCATTAACCTCAGTGAGTTCAGAGCAGAGAGAACAAAGATACTAACCTCATGTTCTTTTGTGCCTTCTTTCACTCATTCATTCAGCAAGTATTATCAGAATTGTACTGTTAAAAACAAGAGAAACACATATGAGTTTGCTGTTATTATAAGCTTAGTGGGGAAATATAATTACCCACTGATCAAGCATAACACTTTGAATTACCTTGAAAGTGCTTAGGGAAAAAGTAATTCCTCCATTAGACAATCAGGCAGTATCATAAATTACAAAGCATGACAGTTAATGGTTAGCGGGTATTTGGCAAAATAGCATTTTCCTTGGCTAGCTCTGAGTGTGTAGTATGCAAATGATAAATTCAGTTATTTTGAATATTGTCTTAAATATGTGTGATATACACATTCAAGAACACTTTTTCAAGGGTGTTCATCCTTCATTTCAATTGAAGAGAAAATCTCTAAGAATGAACGATATTATGTTGTACTTAAAAATATTAATTCAATCCTAATACTAGCATTAGGAATGAGGGATATTTTATGGTTGAGCATTGTAGTTACCCTATATTACATCAGTCTAAAAATGCCCATTTATATTGCCTCAGCACCAATGATTCCTATAACTTCGCATTGTAGAAAATTACACTTATTACAATTTGTCCTAAAGTGACCTCCTTCAAGCTTTAAGATTTGCAAACACTACTATTCTAAAATTTAGTAAGCTGACTTGTATGTAAATCTCATGTATTTGTGTGCCAGTCTGTATCCAATTTGGAGTGTATCCAGTGAGTGTACAGACAGCAATCATATTTCCTCCAAGTCATCACTTTTTTATCAGCCCACATGTGGAAATAACTCTAACTTTGATTGATTTGGCTCTCCTCTGAGCATTTCTTGTGCCAGTATGTTTTTGTTTTTTTTTTTTTAAAGTGGCAGCTACTCTATGCAAGACCTTCCAAATACAAGTAGTTCTGGTTTTTGTTTAAGCTAGTGTAATGTTCAAGGAACTTTAGAAAAGCTTCAGACAGGGGCCTAAATAAATAATTAAGGTTATTTATTACCAGAGCATTAACTGTCCTGTTATTCTAAAATATTCAAAACACAAACATATCTTTGTAAGAAGTTAATTCCCCACTGAACATCGTAAACACTGAAAAAAAGAAATGATGCATTTTCTACATCCAATGCATAGTACAGACTATCAGTACATTTGTATCAAGTTAAATTTAAATTAATTTATTATTTTGAAACAAGCAAATTTTGAAATAAGGATCAGTAAAAAGCATATTTTGAAACAAGCATCAGTAAAATGAACTATTTGACATTTTATTTGAGCTCCAAGAACAATAGTTAAAGAAAAAAAAAAGTCAACAGACTGGATGTTATAAACACTGCATAGTCACTGTCTCTCTTCCCCTTTCCTTAGATGACTGAAATTGCCTATTTTAGGTCCATAAAAAGAGCAATGTAACTGAAAATATGTCGGTGGGACTGACCTTTTATAAAGGAAAGACTACTTACAAAATGGAAAGCACAAGTCATTTGATGAAATAATTAAGGTAAAACTAAAGGAATTTTGGATACAATGAAAGCCAAGAAATTCTAAAAGTAACATTAGATTAATGAAAACTACTGTGACCTTCTCTCACAATAAGTCCACACTTCAAAGAAGCAATTAAAAGAGCTCACAAAATGTGCACTGCATAGTTAATGCCACCGAAAGCAAGTCTGAGGAATTTACAGAGTAATAATAAAAATCTCTAATAAATTGCTGCACTTGAAAAGGCAAAAAGACATTCAATGGGATTAATCATTCAACTGCAAAGTGTAAAATATTTGCTAAAAATGAAAACTAATTGAACCCAAAAATCTTTGGCAAAGGTAATCCTGAAAGTACAAGACCTCACTTAGAATCTAAATTCCTCCTCTCACTCCTATTTTTTTGGAAACTAGGGTAACCATCACAAAGGATTTCAGGATACTAACAAGAGCAAGGACGTTCTCAAGAAAGATATGGCAATTTTGCTGAAAGAGCCAGATACTCATGTGCCCTGTTCTACATTTTTTTTAACTTTTTAAAATTTATTTTTGCATAGAAGAACTTAGGAGTAGGCCAGAGGCGTGGGGGTGAGAGGATTTACTAGAGACAGAGTAGGGAGCAGAACAAGTGGATTTAATGAAATAAACTGCTGAGGGAAACAGCAGGCAAGACAGGAGAGGTCTGGTTTGCCATAGGTAGGTAAGATCCCTGCCCAGGGATCGAACTCAGACCATAGTGATGATAGCACTGAGATTTAACCCCTAGAATCTAAGGGAGGCCCACACCCTGTTCTATTTTTAATAATATGATGTGGGGTGCAGAAACCACAACTTGATTTATTTACTGAATTATGACAGAAGGAATTTTCCACCCGATATTTACTAGCCCTTCAACCTAAGAAAGGTTGTGGTTACTCTCTTTGTGTTCTTAATGTGACTCCTAGTGATTCCCAATTCCTTTAGGAGTTATGGTTTTAATGTTTAGAGTAAAGTTAAGACAAAAAGTGCCAGACTCAAAGACTATTATTAGGAATTCTCTTTAGGATGTAGCAAAGGCACACACATATAACTCCTGATGCTTTGATAAAAGTAGGGAGAAGTAGAAAGATTTCCTAGAGGTGGAGCCCAATGGCTACAAACAAAAGCCTGGAATGAGAGGGCAAGTCCTTATTTCCAGGAAATCAAATTTCTCAGTGTAAAACAAAATTTGAAGGAAAGATAATTCACCTAAAACCTAAAAATTAAATAGAAACAAAAGCTATTCTAGCCACACAAAGCATTCTTCTAAAGAATGTAACATTTCATTACATTGAAGTAATGTATGTTGTATAGCAAATTCAAAAATACAGCTTAGCAAAAGAAAAAATCCATTAAAAATGACTGATAGATTTATCATCCAAAGACAAACACTGGTAATATGTTGATACACTATATCCCCGGCTTTTTTGTACATCTAAAAACTTCATATAAGGCGAGATCCGCCCATGCATACTATTTTATAAATTTTTTCTTCACATTGAACACCTTCTCATATCAAGAAATATACAGTAGTTCGTTCTTTTAAAAGCCTGCATTACATACCAATTTATGGTCTTATATTAATTTGCTTATGTCACCATTTCCCAAATTATCTTATGTAAAACACTAGTTCTACAAGATACAGCTTAAGTATATTAAGAGGACTATAGCATGCTACGTCTCCTATCCATCACAAAAGTTTAATCACAAGATTAATGTTCCTCAGAACACATTTTGAAAAATATTCTGCAGGGTGATCTAAGTCAACACTAAGAACATTGGGTGCTGTGGCTAGAGAAGGGAGTTGTCCACAGAAGGACCAGTGAGGTTAGAAGTTTTTGACTCAATGTGGAGTGGTAGAGGACAGGATCCACCAACAGGGCAAAATCTCATTTTTTCCAGGGGTGATAACAGATAAGTATTTGAGGTCAAAGATCTTGTGATTATGAAAATTAGCATTTCCTAATCTTTCCTTTATTTAAATAATCTCCAGAAACTCAAAAAGGATGGCTTCCCCCCATGGTAGATGGCCAGGTAGGGAAAGTAAAGTACTAGTAATCTGTGTGTAGAAAAATAACTAACAACTAACTATTCCTTAAGTTTCAATGCCACAGAAGGTGGCAGGATGAGATATGTGTCAGAGATTAAGGAACCCAACTCTTTGGAAATGATTAACAGCTGGTGTCCCATCAATAACGCACAGTGGGAATGTTGTGGCTCAAAATTACAGGCTTACAATGGGATCCTTGAAACAGAAATTGTCCTTCTCATAAGCAAAACTCGTCATCTGGAATGAAAAGGAAAAAGGAATCCATTCTGAAAGTCCAGAGTTTCAGGGCACTGAAGCTAAAAATGCAGCTCCAGATCTTACTGGAAACATTTCATGTAGAGCAAGCAGAAATTGGTCTGAATAATAATCAGTTATGGAACCAGAAAAGGCTGGCTTTGATGTAGCAAGAGTTTGAATGTAGACTTTTGGTTTGGTTCGGTTCATTTTAGACACTTAAAATATATAGGTTTCTTACCCTAGACTATTTTTTCCTATTTTTCTCTGTAGTAGCCAAAGCTGAGAGACTAGCATATGAATTTTAGAAAGTGGAATTTTAGACAAAGATGCTGGAAAGATATTGACATCAAAGTAGCATAGATTACTGAAGACACATAGAAAGCAGAAGCTTTGAAAAGGTAAGATTTCAGAGGAGAGTCCATAACAGAAAAGATTTCTGTGAGACTTGACCAATAGTCACACAAAGTAATATGAAAACTTTGAGATCCTGAAATAACTTTTAAAATACAGACAAATTTCAAAAATATAACCATGACAGTGAAAGACAGATTTCAGGTGAATTCATCATCTGCAGAATATAAATACCCAAGAAACAATTAGATGCAAACAATAAAAATGTGAACTCAATTAAAAAAGAAGATAATGGTTACCAGAGGTGGTAGGGAAAAGGGTGGAAAGGAGGGAGGAGGGAGGCAGACAGGGTATGGGCACAGGTGGTTTGGTGGAGGCTAAAATAAATTTTTAAAGAATTATTGGAAATATATATGTATATATATATAACTAAAATGTTGTGCTCATCCAAACAAAAACTACAAACTTTTGTAAGTCTTCACTAAGTTCAGAATCAAGGTACAAGGAACTTGGGGTCAAATATGATCAAAGGGCAAATCAAGCAGTTCTACATATATGAGTTAGACAGAAAAAAATTCTAATAGTTAACATTCACTGAATATTTACTATGTGTAATGCACCATTCCAGTTGCTTTATAGGTAGGAATTATTATTATTCCCATTTGAAGATGAGGAAACTGATGCACAGAGGTTTAAAATTTGGCTTCCTGGAGCATCCCTGGTGGCATAGGGGTCAAGTCTCAGTGCTATCACCACTATGGCCTGACTTCAATCCCCGGTGAGGGAGCTAACCCATATATGTCACAGCAGACCTCTCTTGTTTCCCCACTGCTCCCTTCAGCAGTGTATTTCAATAAATGTTTCTGTTCTGCTCCCCATTTTGTCTTTGATGAATCTCTTCACCCACTGCACCTCTGGACTTCACCCCAGCTATTTAACATAATAATAAATAAATAAATCTTTAAAAACAAACAAAAAATTAAATTTGGTTTCTCTTATATGGTACTATAGCAGCAAAATAGTGATTCCAGTCCAGAATGCCTGGCTCCCCAACCTAAAGAAAAGAGTCTCAGAAAAGACATGAAAATTAGGGGTACCACCATTGCAGGTTTCTACTTTGCCAGAAGACAGAAGTGTTTTGATGACTTTAGTAAGAGAGGAGGTCATGAGTATTTAGTTGGCAGGTGTGGTGTGCTTACATATATTTGAATAGGTGTGAATCTGTACTCCAAAAATATGTACACTGTTATAAACAAATGTTGTCTCAATTTTTTTAGGGTTACTTCCCCTATGGGTAATTTTATATAACAAATTTCAGTGTATTAGGATTTATATCCCTGTGCCCAAATTTTAGAATTAAAAATATGGTATACATAGGGCCTCCACAGTGGCGCAGTGGTTGAGAACTGGGTTGCGAAGCTGCCCGCAGCCTCTTCAGTTCCAGTTCGATCCCCGGCCACTGGTGAGGGTCCCACATGGTGCACAGACCTCTCCTGCCGCTCGCTGCTCCCCTCAGCAATGTACTTCGTCAGTTGGCTGTTCTGTTCACCGCTCTGGCTCTGGTGAATTCTCTCACCCTCCCACACTTCTGACTGTACCCAGTGCTTGTATAAATAAATAAATAAATCTTTTTAAAAAAATGGTATATACAACTTTTGTCTCAAAGCTATAAATGCCCAAATTAATTGCTGTAATTACAGAAAATCATTTTAACAATTATGTAATATTTTTTAATCTAGCACCATTTTTTCATATCCTTGCTAATATTTTGAGATTATAGAATGTCTCCCCTATGGTGTGGTCACCATAGCTCTCTCACCAATAAACTACCCATAGTCCTCCACCATCACACAATGTCATTCTTAATTAAACTTCATTTAATATTGATTTTAACAATTCTTGCATGCAGCATCAGGTAACAAAGCCAGTTGATGAATAAATTCAAGAGATCATTATTTGAAAGTCAGATTAAGCTCTTATAAAGCTAATCACAAAAAAATTTAAAAATAAGAATTAGAAAACAAATACAACTAGGGCCTCCCCTGGTGGCGCAGCGGTTGAGCACTGGGCTGCGAGGCTGCCCACAGCCTCTGCAGCGCCAGTTCGATCCCCGGCTGCTGACGAGGGTCCCACATGGCGCGACAGACCTCTCCTGCCGCCCGCTGCTCCCCTCAGCAGTGTGTTTCGTCAGTCTGCCTGCTGTGCTCCCTGCTCTGGCTCCGGTGATTCCTCTCACCCTCCCGTGCTTCTGACTGTACCCAGTGCCTGTGTGAATAAATAAATCTTTAAAAAAAAAATACAACTAAAAATATGGAGAGAGTTCTAACATTTTAAAAGCATAAGGCAAGGATATAGAATTTAATAATTGAGAAGATCTAGAACTTCACCAAGTATCAGAATCTCCTACAGAACTTGTTAAAACAGAGTTTATGACTAAACATGGGATAGAACACACAAAAATCTTATTCATTACAACTTCCCAGTGACAATGTTGCTGGTCTAGAAACAACACTTTGAGAACCACTGATTTATATAAAGTGGTAAAATTGAGTTATGTCTATGAATATTGAAATAATTGAATATGACTCAGGAATAAAACACCTGAAAAATCACAAAGTTATTATAAATTACTTTGTTGAAATTTTTAATTTATTTATTTATATATAGTTTACATCATTTTTACTTTTTGCACAATGTTTGCTTTCTCCTGTCAGGTGTAGTCCCTATAAAATTCCCACCACCAATTCTCCAGTGTACCATCACATAAATTACTTTTTAAAATAGTTACTATTCTATAACAAAAATGAAGAGAAACCCCACGGACTGGGAGAACATTTTTGCACACAACACTAATGATAAAGGACTGATCACAAAAATCTGCAAAGAGCTGATGAGACTCAACAACAACAAAGAAAATAATCCTGTAAAAAAATGGGCAGAAGAGCTAAAAAGAAACTTCTCTGAAGAGGAAATGCAAATGGCCAACAGGCATATGAAAAAATGTTCAACATCACTTGTAATCAGGGAAATGCAAATCAAAACTACAATGAGATACCATCTAACACCAGTGAGAATGGCACATATTAAAAAAAACTAGCAACAACAAATGTTGGCGAGGGTGTGGAGAAAAAGGAACTCTCCTGCACTGTTGGTGGGAGTGCAAACTGGTCCAACCACTATGGAGAGCTGTGTGGAGATTTCTTGACCTACTAAACATAGAGCTTCCATATGATCCAGCAATTCCACTCCTAGGTATTTACCCAAAGGACACAGAAACATCAATTCCAAAGAGCACCTGCACCCCTATGTTTATAGCAGCACTGTTTACAATAGCTAAGCTTTGGAGACAACCCAAATGCCCAAAAATAGATGACTGGATCAAGAAGATGTGGTACATATACACCATGGAATATTACTCAGCATTCAAAAAAGATAAACACATGCAATTTGCCGCAACATGAATGGCGCTGGAAGGGATCATGCTCAGCAAAATAAGCCAGAAAGAAAAAGAAAAATACCGGATAGTCTCACTCATAGCAGGAATCTAGAAAACTTAAATAAGGGACCAGGAAAATGAATAACTGTAAGAAAGTGAAAATCAAAATCAACAAAAAACTATGAACCAGAGACACTCTATGGGGGATAGGGGGCAGGGAAAGGAGGATTGGGGTCAAAATAAGAATTGTATGGAGAATATAAAAATAAAAATTATTTAAAAAATAAATAAAATAAATAAAAGTAAAAAAAAAAACAATAAAAAATAAAAAATTTAAAAATTAAAAAAAAAAATAGTTACTATTCTAGAACACTTGCCTGCCTAATTCTTTAAAACTATTAGGAAACATAATCCCCATGTCAGGGCAATGATTCTGAACATCAGAAAATATGAAAAACTATCGAATTTATTTGGAAGCTAGTACAAGCTGAAAGTAAAACATGGAAAAACAAGAGAGCAAAAAAGCTATCAACCTGCAGCTATTCAATCATTTATATAGCCACAGGACCTTGTTCACATTAAAACCTATGTGGAAGGACAATTCATAAAGCAGATGAAAAGCAGTCTCTGCACAGTGACTTCTCAGTCCTTACAGAGTGGCCACTGCTCTAGTACAAATTCAGAGGAATGTGGAATTCAATATCCTAAATAAAATACTGGTAAGTGGATAAATAAAAAGATTCAACCAATATAGTAATCTTCTGAGAAACAACTTATGCAACACTTTGGGGGAGTTCTAT
This sequence comes from Talpa occidentalis, assembly GCF_014898055.3. Taxonomy (NCBI): domain Eukaryota; kingdom Metazoa; phylum Chordata; class Mammalia; order Eulipotyphla; family Talpidae; genus Talpa; species Talpa occidentalis. The sequence continues at coordinate 38,942,335 of NW_026555331.1, read as the reverse complement.
GATATAGAATCTGATTAATTTTCCTATAGGACACATGGAGCAAATCAATTTCCTCTACTTTAGCCTAAAGACTGATGGCATTTTGTAGGAGCTCACTGTGGCACTGCAATCCAGTGGCCTCTGGCAAAGATGTTGTTAGTACAGAGAGCAGGGAAATGCCCTGAAGATTCTGTTTTCATGTTATTTCTTAGGGATGCTGCAGATGTTGTCATATTTGAAATATTCTGGCATTTCCCTTAAATATTCTGAAATATTCTAACATTCCATATGCTGACTAAAAGCTTTGCAGACTTCTAAAAAGTTCTGTCTTTTCTTCTTGAAAAGGTTTTCAGGTAACTCATTGGGACTTGTTTTATAATTTCTGTGGCTACTGACATTATTTTTAAGTAAATGTGATATACATATTTCATTTTGGCAGGTCTGAGATGCTGTCAGATGTATTATGGAGGCACTAAAAAATATATATCTTCTAAGAATTCTTTTCCAAGTAACAATGAAAATTAAATTGCAGCTTGTGTTGGTCCATATTCACTTTCAGCTCTGTTAGGGAAACAATGCTTCTAAATTTCCCCCTAATGCATAGAATCATAAAACAAAAATTTTTCCATTTGCTTCTTCTATCCTTCTGACACTTGGCAAAAAATGTTGATGATTCAGCTTGTCTACACTGAGTATTCAGTACACTTAAAGCACTCTTTAATTTTTACATATTGGCTACTTCAATCATGCCTCCTAATAGCTTATTCCCTATTCTAATTATTTGCAAGGAAAATAAATGCCTTACTATTACTTTTAAACTTCTTTAACTAAATCAGAATGCAACAAATGATGTCTTTTTGGAATCCCACTGTATTCATTGACCCTCTCACTTTAATGCTGCAATCTAATCACTTAATCACTATTTCCCGTTTTATTTATTTTGGGGGGGTATGGAGATAGAGGGAAGGAGGTGGATGAGATATTGAGGCAAATTGCCCATTGTGCAAACTACTCCTTGAAAGGAAGTAGAAGATTTAAGAAAGAAGTAACATTTAATAATTAAAAAAATGGCATCCCATTAGTCTAAAATGTTTCATTCATCTTTCAAATATGACTTTCTCTTAAGAAGAATGCTAACCTCTAGAGAAATATATTTTATTTATGTGTTAAATTTCCCCCTGTATGTCTACAATGGCTTAATATATAAAGGTTTTTCAAGAGAGTTTTAGTTGTTTGTTTTTACCTCCAGAAATTTACTCAGGCAAAAATCAATGCTATTAATCATCTCAATAAACCAAAAATAAAGAAGTTAATCATTTCTTTTTACTATCTTAAGATAAAGAGCTAATAAATTCAAAAGAAAATGATTAAGTAGGCAAATAATACTGAACTCAGTAATGTGTAAAATACAAATGAAGCAGAAAATATATTAACTATTTCCAAAAAGTTGACCATCTACCTGAAAAGGAAATGCTTAGAAGACTTAGGAAATAGTTAGATACAATCTGAGGAGAAAGTGCTGAGGCCATAATCCATGTGATTTTTTTCACAAAACAAAGTCATATTTTAAGACAAAGCACATTCAGGAGAGGCCCCAGTGGACTATGGTGGAGGACTATGGGTGTCTTACTGGTAAGTATCATGTGGTAGCATACATTTGAAGAGGTGAGATTTCTGACTTATTTCTGATTATTTCTGAATAATCTAGAGGGTTGTAAAATAATGTTACTATAATAAAAATATACTATAAAAATTTTAAAAAGCACATTCTAATAGTATTTTGAAAGTTTGCATTCCCTTTTGAAAAAAATATATTAAATGATTACTAGGTTCTGTTTTGATATCAACTGAGAAGGGCAAATTTAGCTCTATATAAAATTTTCAAGACCTTCCCTTTATGCAGAGACTCAGAATACAGCCACAGAATAACTGCACAACTCCAGGGTGCAGCATTTACATAGAACTTGATGCAAATGGTGGCATCAAGGATCAAGCAATGGGCTATTCCTCATTCCAGTTTCATAACATAATTCATGCTCCAAACATCTACTGCTCATCTCGTACTATCTTCAAACAAAATCACAAAGGTTTCTTTTTAATCTTGTTTTAAATCTTCCTTGTTTCCTTTTTATGTTTCTTATTGTAAGTTTCTATTCTCTGTTGCCATCACACCTATATACATATACATTGACAAATATATTTTATACTAAGTCAGGGATTATACCTGTCCTTGGATTTCATTATGGTTTTGATTTTTTTACATTTGGTTACCAATTATGGACTATAGGTTTCTCTTGCTAAAATAATTACATTTTAGTTCAGTCATTCATTCAACTGAAATTTTTTCTCTGAGTATCTACTACATATGTGTGTGAGTGTATATATATGCATGTGTATATATGTCTGTATATAGATATTTTCATAAATATGTGTGTATACACACCTTTCTGTGGTATACAGTTTGTTGCTTCCCCAAAGGCATCTCCTTCTCCCCTCTCGTAATCAAAATCAAACATCTGTTCAGGTACCAAGGTAACTCTTCATCTGAGACCAAGCCCTTAGTCAAAAGCAGAATGACAAATTCTGGACTATGAGATAAAGGAGGAAGTCTGATGGTGCAGGGAAGGGCTTTGGGGAATATTCCCTCCTGCATTTGAGAAAGATGTGGAAGGAGATTCTTGCTTTTGGCATAAGGGTTGTAGCTACTGTAGCCATCTTGCCATCCAAGGACATCCAGAGACATTGATTCAGAACCTTACATTGTTGAGCTACAAAACCAAGGCCAAATCATGACCCAACTTCTTGATGTAAGAAAAAAAAAGTCTTGTTATTTAATACATGACTAGTAAAGTGGCTTTTTTTTTAAGCTAAAGGATTTCCACCTGATATAGCTCTTCTCTGTGTGAAATAAAATATCAGAACTTGTTAAATAATTTCTAGTTTCAATGAACATGAGGAAGAATATTTGAGAAGACTGGGGACTTAACCTTGAGCCTTGATGTCACAGAACGTAAGCAGCTGTCTTTTTTAACTTCTCTAGGATCATTTATCTTACTACCATATCAGCCAGTTCTCAGCATATATTTAATGAACTTGCATTTTAAAACAAACCAGCTTGAAAAGAAAACCTCAGAAAAGGAGCATCTCTTAACAAACCAGAATGTGAAAAAAACAAAGCAAACTTCTGAAAATAGTTGAGTACTGACCACATACTCAACACCATGAGCTGTGCACACAATATGGGGAGAACCCACTTGTTGTATTTAACTATATTCAGTCTCATCTAAACAGAAGCAGCTAGCACCAAAAATAGCATTATTCCCAAGCACAAAGAAGTCACCTAGTGCTCATTTTAAGATCTGTTTTTTTTTTTAAATAAGGTGAATGCATATTGGAGAACTTAGTAAACATTGACTTCTAAGCCAAATAATCTGTAGCTCCAACCAGAGCGACATTCCCATGCTATTCTTTTAAACAAAATTTTAAATGTGGATAAAACATGTCATAACAGAAGCTATAAAGGTGCAATAAATCATTTGGAAAGCACAATTCATACAAATTTGCTTACATGAGCATTATGTCAGTAATTTAGCTATGAATCTTCTTCTTGACAGGTAGACACTACTGAGTGCATGATTCTAAGAATAAAAATAAGGACTTACTCTGAGGTTAACCAAGTCTACTCAGGACTTTACAGAACAGCAAGATGTACTAACTATTCAGTGTATCAAAAGGGAACCAACTACAATGATGCCTATTAACATAAATTTTCTGAATCATGAGCCATGAGAACAATGGCTCATGATTCAGAAAATGGTTTTCATTGAACAGACTATTATGTTTCAGGATAAATTAAGCAACGAAAAAAAAAGAAGTTGCTCTTTAAGCAGGGTATATCTTATATATGCAAAAATCTAAGACCATGAATAAAGTTTTTAAAAAAGAAAAACTCAATACCTGGCTCTTCAACTTACTATTGTATGATATTGTAAGAATAATTTTATCACTCTGAGGTTCCTTCTCCATTTGTTATCTTGAGGCATTTTGCAATTTGTAACATAATTTGAAATTACTTAATTTATTTGTGTTTTTGTCCATTTTCCTGTGCAAAAATAAGGACCATGCCTGTCTCAGCCCTCTCTGGTATTCCCAACATCTTGGACAATGTTTGGTGTATAGTAGAAACTCAATAAAAATGTTGAATATGTAAATTAAAACTTACAAATGCAACCTAATTCATAAAAGCATTTTAAGAACCAAATGAGAGAGTGTGTTTTCAGCTCTTTTATAAGCTGTAAAGTAATGTGAAAAGTAATATCATTATTAACCAAATGTTTTAATTGGGTACTTTTGAATTTACGAAAAGGAAAACTATACTATACATATAATTAGTATTGTTGAGCCACTTAACTCCTTTAGCTACAAATGAATATACTAAGATGGAGATGTTTTGCCTAACTCTGTAATGTGAGAATGAAATAATGTAAGTGTAGTACACTGAATAATGGTCCCCAGCATCTTAATCTTTGAAATTTGTCATTTTTACCTCATATGACAAAAAGCATTTTACAGATATAAATGAGTGAAGGAATTTGAAGTAGGAAAATTTTCCTAATTAATGGTTGGATTCAATCACAAAGTTTCTTCTGAAAGGGACATAAGAGTCAGTGGAGAAAGATAAGATGATGCAAGAAGAGGTTGAAGTGATGATGATGCACATTGAATGTGGGAAACAGAGCCACCAGTCAAAGAATATGGGCAGCCACTGACAGCTGAAAAAAGGCAAAGAGAGGGATTCCTCCTATAGAGCCTCCAGAAGGAATCAGTCTTGCAGCCCCTTAAATTTAGACCATGTAAGCAATATCAGACTTCTGACCTCCAAAACTATAAGACAATACATTTGCATGTTTAAGTCACTAGTTAATGGTGACTTTTTTCACAAGAGTATTAAGTATTAGCTACGAAGCTAAAGAATAACATATTACACAAAAATAACATGTTAGAATTCTATAGCTAAGAGAAAAGTATGACGGTACCCCTATGTTCAAAGGAGTAGTTGACCAGTCACTGAGTGATATAATTTCCTTTTTTTTAAGATTTATTTATTCATTTATGCAAGCACTGGATACAGTCAGAAGTGTGGGAGGGTGAGAGAATTCATCAGAGCCAGAGCGGGGAGCAGAGCAGGCAGACTGACGAAATACACTGCTGAGGGGAGTAGCAGGTGGCAGGAGAGGTCTGCGTGCCATGTGGAACCCTCGCTGGTGGCCAGGGATCAAACCGGTGCTATAGTGACTGCGGGCAGCTTCGCAGACCAGTGCTCAACCGCTGCGCCACCAGGGCAGGCCTATGATATACTTTTCAAAGGACTAACTGCTCAGAGCTTTGCTATTGTTAGAATAGTACAGGAACAAATATTAATCCCCATGCCTCTGGAAAAGATATTTTGGAATCATAATTAAGGCCCCCATATGTTGCACTACACATTTTTTGTATATTGGTTCATTTAATTCTTGCAATATCCCTACATGGTTGGTATCATCATTCCTACTTTATATATAAGAAAACTAATTCAGATGGATCAAGTAACTTGCCCAAGGAGAAACACATGTATAATTGGTAGAGCCATGACTGGAGATCAGGTTTTTTGCTGTCAGTTTGATTTTGAAATCATGAAGTCTTCTGCAGCTCAAACTGAGAGCAATAAAGAAAAATTGCTTTGTACTACTTCCTGCTATCTAACTAGATGCCTGGGGACTTCTCATGTACTCCATCTATAGTATCTATATAGAACAAAATGAGATTGGACTTCTGCCTCAAGTTTCAAAGTCTCACTCCAAAGTGTGAAAGGTTTTGGATTTCTCTATTGGCATTAACTTTCCAGACATTTAATTAAAGAGCTCTTTATTCTGTTTCAAAGTCAAACTTTAAAACAGTAATTGAAATTTACCAGCACATGAAACATGAAAAAAAAAATTACAAGCAAATGGATTTTTTTTTTTTTTGGACTTGCCAGGGCCTGGCTGGACAAACCTTGATATATTTTATCCTTTTCCCCATTTTTGTATATGTGTAAAGATAGTGTTATCTTGCTGCTGATTTGTGAAAGTTCTATGCTGATCTCCAGCGACTCCTAGAGCATGAATCGAATAGGAGAGGCCAAGACAGAGATAAAAACTAGAGTTGGTAAATTTTAGTGTGCTCTTTAGAATAGAAAAGTCTCCTGGGGCCTCCCCTGGTGGCGCAGGTGGTTGAGCGCCATGCTGTGAAGCTGTCCGCAACCTCTGCAGTGCCAGTTCTATCCTGCTGGCCGGCGAGGGTCCCACATGGCACGCAGACCTCTCCTGTCTCACCTGCTGCTCCCCTCAGTAGTGTATTTCCTCTGTCTGCCTGTTCTGTTCCCCACTCTCTCTCTGGTGAAGTCTCTCACCCTCCTGCGCATCTGGCCTTTACTCCATTCTTGTATAAATAAATAAGTAAATCTTTAAAAAAGAAAAGTCTCCTGGAAAGCTCCCTATATCATATATCAGCTTGTCTACATTGTTTATCACACATGTACAGAGTAATGTAATACACAACCTGGTTAACCAACCTCATTTTGGTTATGTGACTAATGGGATATAAAATATTCTTTAGTAAACTCATGTTGTAGCTCCAAATGGACTGTGATCCAGAGATTATTATCCTGTAATTTCTTTCAATTATATGACCCTATAAAATTGCTACAGCATATATTCAGGTCCACTTTACCAAAGCCCATGAAAGAAGTATTTGTTGTCATTCTTTAAGATGTTAGAGTAAATATTGTGTTTCAAGTGCAGGGCTTGAAAACTGCCACCCAATTCTAATAGCTCAAAGATATTTTCCTTTAATTTATTGGTTTTTCCTCAAACATTTAGTGCGCATCCAATTTGGTCAAATACATACCAACAATCCAAAGACATTTTTATATAATCCTCCTCTACAAATTTCTCCTTTACCATAAACAAAAATACACACAATATTTGAGTTCCAGTGTTATTTGATTAACATCAATAATATTGAATCCTATTCCAGCAACAAATAGATTATTTTCATGTTAATCTAATGAATTTTGTTCCATGCAAGGTAGTTAAAACATTAAGTCTAGGCATCTCAAGCCCCCTCCTTTCAAGTTTCCTGTCTAAAAATTTTTAAGGAAATACATACATCATTGACAAATGAGAGTTAATCTTCATTATTTTCTAAGAATTACATTTTCTGAAGTTTGTTTCCTTTCCACTAATCAAATAGCACTAGCTCTTCAGTAACAATCTAAAATGAGCAATAAGTCTTTCCTGCATCTGTACACTAATTACATCTCTTAGCATTCTTTAAAACATGAAAAATATCAATATTTGGGGTATACCCATTTACCAAGTAATAGCACATCCTGTCACCAAAGGATGGCCTCTTCACTTGGTGCTATAGTGAAATGAAACATCAAAAATATTAGATCATGTAAGTTGCTCTTGGAATATAAAATATTGTATTCACTTGGGCTTAACATACTTTAGTTTCCCTTCTCTCCTTCAAGTAATGTGGCTTTATCATACATTTATTTTGTGACTAGGCTAATACAGTCACAATTTTCACTACTTGACATCATATCCTTTCTTTTATTGTCAGATCATTGCATGTGTTGTTTTTTTTTTCCCCTCTGCTTAGAACACTTACACCTTCCTTAATTCTCTGTCTTTCTTCCAAATTACCTTGCCAACATCTACTTATTTGTCGAGCTCAGCTCAAGCACACATTTTCTCTAGCTCTCCCTGACTCCTTAGCCAAGATTAGAGGCATCCCAGTATCTCCTTCTACTTTCCCTTTTACAATATTACCACTCTTTTTTGTAATTAGCTGTTTAAACCTCTGATTTCACCTTTTAACTTATTAACCCCATCAAGTTCACATTGCTGAAGGTTAACACATAAGATTACCCTGTATATACGGCCTTAAATGTGTGACTTATAATCTCCCTAAGCTTTTTTCCTCTTTAGTTTAATGACTAGTTCTCAGTGTGAGATTATTTTAGTAACAATGCTACATAAAAAATAAGAAAACATACAAATATGTGTGCACATGCATTGATATCCATAGTTGCTACTAGAAAGGCAACCTAAATAAACTATTCTTTAACAAGTAGTAAAGAGGATGCCCTAAAAAAACTGTAAAATATAGTACCCAATTCCCACTCTGACTCCTTCTTTAATCACTCATTATCTCAAAATCATTGTAGACTTGTACCCTCATCTTACTGTTCAACTATTTTCCTTTGGTTCAGTGTCCATTCCTCCAAAATATTGAAAGAGCTGTATCACCATTGGTTCCATGCTTTAAAAAGAGCATTAGGAACTCAATTGTTCAATCTCAATTGAACCAATTTTATTATCTCTGTAGATTTAAAAAAAAATTTCTCGAGAGCTCTTTCTTTTTCTTAAAACTGCATAAGATCAAACTCTACCTCTTGATTACACTGTGATGACTACTTCAGGCTACATTAGTTATAGCTCACTTTAATTGGGTATTTACTATGTGCCATGTTCTATGTTATCACTCTACATGGGTTTTTTTCATTTAGTCCCTATAAAGACTCTATGAGGTATATCCTATTGCTCCTCTCTTTTTAAAGTCTAGAAAATCAAGGCCCAAAAAGAACTAACCAAACAATGAGTTTTATCAATTTTGCACTGAATTTTATTTCTGGTATTTGCATACCTTATGAAAATAGGAATGTCTATTATTTTTACTGCATATTTTCCTATAAGAAAATGTTTCAACTGCAAAAATTTCATGATAGGAGCTGGCATCACATTCTCTAGAACTATAGTTTTGTTTCTTCATGAATTTATAAATAAAAATGTGATGACATTGACACAAAACTGAATCATTGGTTGGTTCCTTATTTGTTTTTTTTTCCAAAAGTTTTACTGCTTTTTACTTAGGAGAGTACACATTTCTGCTGCAGACACATTTGTTTACTTATGAAAGCCTGCAAGTGTTTAGTGAGTAATTTTAACCAAATCACAATTTTCCACCTCTTTAGCAAATGTAGTGAATAGTAAGCTACACCTGCGCATCATGTCAAATATTTTTTACATTATTGAAATAGGATTAGCAGTTTCACATAATAAAGGTATAATGTGATGAATCACATGAAAAATGTATGAATCTTAGTTGCTTGGGCACAAAATTCATGCCAATACCCCTTTGCTTGCATTATACACTGCCATGAATCCCTTCAGCAGTCACAAAGGAGGCCCCTGAATGAGAGGGGTTCTAGGTAGTGAAGATAATCAATAGGTTTTTTTAAAAATGCATATTGTATACACCCATGAGAGAGCAGACATTCAGAGGCCTGCCACACAGAAGCTCTCCCTGACTGATGTTAGGCAGGGAATTAAAATTACCAAGAGGAAGAGACCAAAACCACAGGCAATTAGGAAAGAGACATTTACCCTTCCTCCTCCCCTTTGCCCCAATCCTAGTAGAATTAGGTCTTGAAAAAAGGAAAGGAAGGAAGTGTCCCAGAATCAGACATTTTAACATCTACATTTACACACACAAACACACACACACACACACTCACACTCATGCACGCACACACACACCACATGAATATCTCCAATAATCCTTCAACACTCAGTTCAGTGCTCATCACTTTATAGGAAACTACTTGTCCTGACCCTTGTCCTACTCCCAACCCTCATATATCTATCAGCAGCCCCTTCCACACTGAATTCTGTCCATTTATCTGTCTCCCCATTAGACTATAAGCTCTCTGAGAACAGAGGCCATGTATTTTTCATATTTATATTTCTACTGCCTAACAGTATCTGAAATTCAGTAGATGCTTAAATATTTGTTGGATGAATAAATAATGACTGTTAAAGCAGGTGAAGTTTACGACACTTTTTCATACTGAGGTTTATCCTCCTATACATTATCATGATGATTTCCTAGCATTCTATCACAGGGTCTCTTTTTATATTCTCTTCATAAGTAACTTTATCCACCACTTACATAGGTTCAGTTATCATATAGTTTTTACTTTGAATGTGTACGACTTCCAAATCTATATTACTATTTTTCCTTTGAACTCCAAATTTGCATTTTCAATTGTACCAGACATTGTCACTTGGATTCTTATTCCTTTCCCTCAAGTTTATCTCCTTCTCCTAAGCTGGGTGTCTGATATCACCATTCATCTGTGTTTTTGTCAAAGAGACTTTTGAGCCCTCCTTGATGCCTCCCTTTAGCATCACCCTTATCCAACCAGGCATCACATCCTGTCGACTTTACCTTTCAAACTTTCTAATTTTCTTTGTTAATCCTTCAGTTTACAATCCCAATCTCTTGCATGGGATATTCTGAAAGCTTCCTCAATATTTTCCTTAACTCTAATCAAACAACCTTGTAGGCCTTTTTCATCATAGTAACATATCCCTGTTTGAGTATGTCAAGATCATTCCTCAGTATGGACAAGATGTGAATAAGACAATCAAAGTCCTTGCTTTCATGTAGCTAAAGTAAGGAGTAACCTCTTTGTAGTTATATACCAGGCACTTCATGATCTAATGGTAGTCTGTCTTGCAATTTTATCTCCTTTCATTTTTCAGCTTACATCCTACGCTGTTTACATACTTAAACATTTTATTCTTTCTCAAATATTTTGCTTTGGACATGTTGTTCCCTCTGCCTGGCATTTTCATTTTTACCTACCCTTAAAACCACATGAAAAATGTCTGCTTATTCTTCAAGATACAATTCAAATGTCATCCCCATGACGCTTTCCTGGTAGTTAGTCTTTCTTAGTCCATGTGTTCACGGGATTCTGGATCTGCTCTATTACAGTATTGGTCACACTCTGCTGTAATTTTGAATATATGCATATCCATCTAAACCCAATTGCCAGTGACTTCTTACAAAGAAGACTCAATTATCCTTCTGTCTTTTTTTTTAAAACTGTTTATTTTTATTTTTTTTATTTTAATTTTTTTATTTTTATATTCCCCAAACAATTGCAACCCCTTTATTTTGACACCAATCCCTGCCCACTGCCCCCCTCCTCTCATAAAGTGTTTCTGGTTCATAGTTGTTTGTTGATTATGATTTTCACTTTCTTATAGATATTCATTTTCCTGGTCCCTTATTTAAGTTTTCTAGATTCCTGCTATGAGTGAGACCATCCACTATTTTTCTTTTTCTTTCTGGCTTATTTTGCTGAGCATGATCCCTTCCAGCGCCATCCATGTTGCTGCAAATTGCATGTGTTTATCTTTTTTGAATGCTGAGTAATATTCCATGGTGTATATGTACCACATCTTCTTGATCCAGTCATCTATTTTTGGGCATTTGGGTTGATTCCAAAGCTTAGCTATTGTAAACAGTGCTGCTATACACTATTTACAATAGCTAAGCTTTGGAAACAGGCCAAATGCCAAAAATAGATGACTGGATCAAGAAGATGTGGTACATATACACCATGGAATATTACTCAGCATTCAAAAAAGATAAACACATGCAATTTGCAGCAACATGGATGGCGCTGGAAGGGATCATGCTCAGCGAAATAAGCCAAAAAGAAAAAGAAAAATACTGGATGGTCTCACTCATAGCAGGCATCTAGAAAACTTAAATAAGGGACCAGGAAAATAAATAACTATAAGAGTGAAAATCAAAATCAACAAAAAACTATGAACCAGAGACACTTTTTGGGGTGTGGGGGCCGGGAGGGGAGGGATTGGGGTCAGAATGGGGCATTTGCAATTGTATGGGGGAATATAAAAATAAAATTTATTATTTAAAAAAAATATATATATATATACTGAGATGAAAAAAAAAATCAGTGCTGCTATAAACATAGGGGTGTAGGTGCTCTTTGGAGTTGATGTTTCTGTGTCCTTTGGGTAAATACCTAGGAGTGGAATTGCTGGATCATTTGGAAGCTCTATGTTTAGTAGGTCCAGAAATCTCCACACAGCTCTCCATAGTGGTTGGACCAGTTTGCACTCCCACCAACAGTGCAGGAGAGTTCCTTTTTCTCCACAACCTCGCCAAAATTTGTTGTTGCTAGTTTTTTTAATATATGCCATTCTCACTGGTGTTAGATGGTATCTCATGGTAGTTTTGATTTGCATTTCCCTGATTACGAGTGATGGTGAACATTTTTTCATATGCCTGTTGGCTATTTGCATTTCCTCTTCAGAGAAGTTTCTTTTTAGCTCTTCTGCCCATTTTTTCACTGGATTATTTAACCCACAGATTTATGGTCAACTAATATTTGACAAAGGAGCAAAGAATATGCATTGGAGCAAAGAAAGTTTGTTCAATAAATGGTGCTGGGAAAACTGGGTCGCTACATGCAAAAGAATGAAGCTTGACTACTACCTCACACCATACACAAAAACCAACTCAAAATGGATTAAAGAACTAGACATAAAACCTGAAACCATAAAATACATAGAAGGAAATATAGGCGAAACACTACGGGATATGCACATCAAAGACATCTTTACAGGCACATCACCCAAAGCAGTGATAGTGAAGGCAAAGATCAACAGCTGGGACTACATCAAATTAAAGAGCTTCTGCACAGCAAAAGAGACAATAACAAAAACTAAAAGAAACCCCACCAACTGGGAGAACATTTTTGCACACAACACTAATGATAAAAGACTGATCACAAAAACCTGCAAAGAGCTGATGAGACTCAACAACAACAAAGAAAATATCCTTCTGTCTTAAAAGAATCTAACACACATAGTGGAACCTCAACACTTATAGTATTGCGTAAATAAAGAGATAAAAGAAAGTATACATTATATCTCTTACACCTAACTCAGAAACAAATAAGCAAAAAAAGAGACACATGTTGGGTCTTTTGATTCTTTAGCTTGAATTTTCTGACCATTATTAATTAAGATTAATAGCCAATTACATTTTAACAACTTTTTATTGGAGGCTGATTTCATCAACTGAAATAATAAACATACAGGGGTTTTTTTGTGTAACGCACCATAAAGCAATACATTGCAGATCAGTAAACAATATTGTCTTTCAAAATGATAAAGGCCAGTAGGATAATGAAATATGTTCTGGCCTTAACTATCCCTCCCCCACACCATTGCAAGCTGGAAGAATTTGGTCATGACATTTTTCCTCTCTGAGATTCATCATCTATAAACTGAGCATAATAGGCCCTGGCCCCTTCCATTTTGATAATTAATTATACTATTATACTCCATAGAATTGCCAGAAATGTCACTAATATATTAAAATGAATACAGAAGCAACTGACAAGAAGAACCCACAAAGGGGCATTCTTGATAAAGCAAACATAACTACACAGACACAAGAAGACTAGAGTAAGACAATTTAAATTATATCAAGGGATTCTGACTGAAACACCAACAAGTAAATGCAACTGTTGTTAAGTGTGCACAGGAGAAAAGAGACAAAATGAGCTTGCTGAAGCTTTAAAATATCTTAAGGAATGTGATTCTCATAGGACACAATCAAATGACACAGAAAGGGAAAGCATTTAATGACTTAGTGGCGAGGGTTTAAAAGGGCCTACTTATAGCCCTTCCCCATGATCTATCAAGTTGGTAAAATGGATAATTACAAAATGTTCTGATTATATATAGTCTCCAAGACAGCTTTAAGTAATATGCCCTTATTTATTTACTTTTTTTTTAAAGAAAGCATGTGTGTATTTATTGAGTTCAAACTAACCTACACACGTTATTAATGGAACATCATTTTTGTTCCAATTAATGGAACATCATTTTTACTGAAAGAATGACAAATTGTAGTTATCCAGACTGGGTTATTTGACAGGCATTTTCTCAATTAAAAAAAATCAGCCTGTTCTTTAAAGGAAAACAACTGTGGAATTTGTTGCAATGATATAATTTTTTTACATGAAAAGTAATAAATTGGTTTTTTATTATTATTATTATTTTATTTTATATATTTTTACATCATTTTTCATTTTTGCACAATGTATACATTTTCATCTTGGTTATAGTCTCCATACAATTCCCATCCCCCTTATTTTGACCATAATCCCTCCAACCTCCCCTCCCTTGTAGTGTGTCTCTGGTTTATAGTAGTTTGTTGATTTTGATTTTTACTTTATTATAATTAGTCTTTTTCCTGGTGCCTTATTTAGGTTTTCTAAATTCCTGCTATGAGTGAGACCATCCAGTATTTTTCTTTTTCTTTCTGAATATGCCCTTTTTAAAACAAAACCTGGGTTCTTTTTCTTCACTAATGTCTATGAAAGTGAGTAGAGATGAATATCAGAGGTCAAGTCCAACCTATTATGTGAGATAGATTTATCATTCTTATGAAATAGTTGCACATCTAGATACCCGTAGGTCAAATGTCTTAGTCTGCAGAAGAACATCATTTTGGTTTGGTTTGGTTTTTGGTTTTTTTTTAGTTTCCCTCTTCATCTCCCAAATGTCATGTTCTGTTCTCCTGACAGCTGCTCTGTTTTGCCACTCTGTTGGTTTCTAAGCTGCTCTGCGTGTGACTAGCTGTGATCTGAGAAGAGGGAGAAAAGATAAAAGATAGGAGAGCACTAGAGCAGAGTAAAACAGCTGCCAGAGGAAAGAAGTGTCACTGCAAGTTGTGTACAATCAGACACTGGAGACAGAAAACTTTTGAAAGGGACTATGTTAGAATGAACTTTGGAAACATGGGAAAGGTAGACATATGGGAATTTTTTTACATTCCCACCAACACTGAATATGTGTTCCCTATTCTCCACATCTTTGTCAGCATTTACTTTTTTTATTTGGGGTTTTTTGTTTGCTTGCTTGTTTGTTTTTTGTTTGTTTGTTTTCGATGTCCTGTTTAGCCATCCTAACAGGCATGAAGTTACATCTCATTGTAGTTTTGTATACACATCTGCAAGTCCATTTTCACAAGTTCTGTGTTCTAATCATCCTTTTACAAATTCCATTCTAATTTAGTCAGAAAGGAATAATCACTTAAAAGCATCAAGTGTCAATCACACATTTTCAAGAAAGAGTTTTCTGTATTTTAAAGGAAAATTTCTCCAGCTTTATAGAAGTGAAATTGTTATAGTTATAGGGCAGGGAGAGGGGCAGCCCAAAACCCGCAAACCTGCCTCTTCTAAATGGGTTCTGCCATCCACCGCATCAACACAAAACATATGAGACTTTAATGGGAAGGAACTTTAATTAGGAAACAATACAGGAAAGGCAAAGAATTTAGTTTCTAAATGAAGCACCCAAAGTTACCCATCCCCTCGTGGGTAAAAGTCCATCCATATGGGAATGGCCCAGAGCAAGGCCCCAAAGCCTGCCACAAGTCTAAAGCATCTTCCAGTGGGGACCCACAGAAAAGGGTCAGAAACAACCAGACAAGCCCCGAAGGAAAAGTGCAAAATCAACATCAAGATAAAAGCTGCCATTGTCACCTCTCCACGGGTCTCACCCACATCTGTGTCACCCAGTCCATAACCAAAAGACAAGCGCAGTTTCTTCACATGTCTCTAGGCTCCATGCGCCTCCTCCAGGTCTCCTGCCTCCATCCTGCTCCTTCCTCAGTCTCTTCTACAGCTTCTTCTCCTTCCTGCTCAGCTCCACCCTCCCTTGGGTGGGGCAGGGAACCTCCCCCTTTCCTGGGGACCACCCTGTTACAATATTGGTAAATAAAATTGTAATATACTTTAACTGTGCAAGGTAATGTACTTGATATACACTGTGAAAGAATGATCACTATTGAGTTGATTAACACATCCACCACCTCACATATATTCACTTTTTTAATGAAACAACTTATTTTCCCCTCTTTTTGCAAGTTTCAACCATCCAATGCAACTATAATCATGTACTATATTCTCAGGCCTTATTCGCTGTACAGATGAAAATTTGTATCCTTTTAAGAGCTCTTGTTCCTCTCACTTCCCAATATCTAGCAACAATCATTATATTCTTTCTATGGTTTTGACATTTTTTGAGATTTCACATATAAGTGATAACATATAGTATTGTCTTTCTGTTTTATCAAATAACATAATAACCTCAAGTTCCAACCATGTTGTCACAAATTTCTCTTTTGTAATTACACTTTCATAAGGCTGAATGATTTTGAATTGTGTATGTATACATCTACTTATCCACCCATATTGACTTAGTTGTTTGTGGTTATTGTGAATAATGCTGTAACGTCTTCAGAATAGTGATTTCATTTCTTTTGGATGTATATTCAAAAGTACGATTGTTGGGTCATATGGTAGTTACCTTGTTAATTTCTGGAGGAAACTCCGTATTATTTTTCTGTAATGCCTTACTTGTTTACATTCCCACCAACACTATTTGTGTTCCCTTTCCTCCACATCCTTGTCAGCATTTTCTATTCTAATTTTGGTCTATTGTTTGTTTGCTTGTTTGTTTGCTTGTTTTTAATAATAGCCATCCTAGCAGCTATGAAGTTACATCTTATTGTAGTTTTGATTTGTATCTCCCTGACGACTGGTTATGTTGAGCACAATTTTGTGTATATGTTGGCAATTTACATATCGTCTTTGGAAAAATGTCTATTCAGATCCTGTGTCTCTTTATTAATTGTGTTTTTTGGTGAATCTTGCTATGATTTATAAGAGTTATTTATATAGGATATATTGGATATAATTTGACTACAAACTCATTATTATAGATGAAGTTAGCAAATATTTTTCCCATTTCATTAGTTGTCTTTTAATATTTTTTGATGGTTTCACTTGTTATACAGAAACTTCGTAGTTGGTATAGCACTTTTTTTTTTTTGCTTTTTTTAACCTTTGCTTTTGTTGTCAAAGGCAAAAAAAGATTTCCAAATAGCATAATTTCTGTGCTCTCTTAACTGTGCCATTGATATATGTCTGCTTTATGCCAGTACTATACCATTTTGATTACTATTGGTTTGCAGTATACTTTTGCAGTATTAAAATCAAAATTGTGATACCTCCAGTCCTGTTCTTATTTTTCAAGTTTCTAGCCCACCAAATAGGAGAATACAATTACATATTTTCTATTTATTAAATAATTTTCATTATTAAAATAACAGTTTATAAGTAGTATATATCCAAAATATATTTTAAAAAACTCATACAACTCAATTGGGCAAAAATAAACAAATGCAATTCAAAAGTGGGCAGAGGATCTGAATAGATATTTTTCAAAAGAAGACACATAAATTTTCAACTAATACAAAAAAAGATGCTAAACATCATAAATGCCACTAATCATCAGGAAAATGCATGTCCAATCCACAATGAGATATTATGTCACACCTGCTAAAATGGTTATTTTCAAAAAGAAAACATAACAAATTTTGTTGAAAATATGGAAAAAATGAAACTCTTGTACACCGTTGATAATGTAATATAAATTGATATAGTTATGATGGAAAACATTATGAAAAAAATTTTTAAAACTAGAAGTATTATGTGATCTAGCAATTCCATCTCAGTATTTATCTAAAGAAACTAAAAATGCTAACTTAAAAAAAAATGTACAGCCATATAGTCATGTTAATTGTAGCATTATTTATCATATCCAACATATAGTAACAACCCATGTGTCCATCAATGAATTGATGGACAAAGAAAACGCGATATGTAATGAAATATTATTCTCCCTTTAAAAATAATGAAATCTTGCCATTTACGACTTGCGTTAAGTGAAGTAAGTCAGTAATCAAACAAAAACTGAGCTCAGTAAGACAGAAAACAGACTGTTGGCTACTAGAGATGGGTGAAGGGTGGGTGAAATGGGTTAAAAAGGTCAAAAGGTAAAACTTCCAGTTATAAAATAAATAAGTCATAAATTGCATGATCATTACAGTTAGTAATTCTATATTGTATATTTGAAAGTTGCTAAGAGAATGCATCTTAAAACTTCTCATAATAAGAAAAAAATGTAACTATGTATGATAATGGATGTTAACTACATTTAATGCTGTGACCATTCTTGCAATATCTTAGATCAGTGAGGCAATTTATTCATACAGTTGGCCCAAGGCTATACAAGCTCTCTCTTAAAATTGTTCCTAACCACTCCCAATGTGAACAGCGGCCAGTCTAACATGTGTCTACATCTACCCTAACCCAATTCACAAGAACTCAGGTTTTTCCCACAATTTTCAGGTTCAGAGGATATACTCACCCTGGGGCATAGGATGGAATTTCTCCAATGGCTAATACAATCTATAAGGATCAAGTAGTTAAAAGCCTTGGAGGAAATACATTAACTCATGAGAAACAAAAGATGACAAGGAAATATCAGATAAATTTATTTCCCTTCTTCTCCTTCAATTCCAGTGAACTTTTCCAAGACAATGTGATTTCACATGACCTCTTTTGAAATGTACTGTGACTAAGCAACTGATTGTATTACCTAGAAGGATGTAATCGGTTCAGTACCACTTACCTGGTATTTGCTCTGCTTCCTCCCCTTCCTCACTTTCCTTTACTCTTGCTTCCTTGGGATTGCAGGCCCCAATAAAATGTGAGCAGGTAAATTTTATCTCCAATTCTTTATTCTAGGGAACTTGGGCTAAGATATAGTAATGAATAATCCTGACTTCTGCTTCTTCTCCAGGGAAAAACAGAGTCATAGATATAGGCTAGAGATATCTTACTAACTTTTAGCTTGAGATTAGAAACATATCTGGAAAAATTAGCAATTCATTGGCAACACTGTCCACTCTGGCTCTCTCCATCATCTATCTCACTTTCACCCTGCCTCTTCATTCTTTCCTTCCCTCTTTCCTGCATCTGTCTCTTTCTCATGTTCTTTCACACATGCTTTCCCTCCAAATATATGTTTGTGTGTGTGTGTGCAATATTTATATAATATATACTTACATAATATGTATTTATGTGTGTATGTATATGTATATACATATAACCAACCCAAATTAATATATCAACCCAATCAGATAAGAAGCAAGAGAGGAAAAAAGTTTGTTTTTTATTAGCCAATGCATATGAATTTTTAGGGTGAAGAACTAAATAGATAAAAAGATGTAATAAAAATATTTTCACAGACATATATTAAAATTAAAAAATGTATATTCCAGGTGATTTTCAATGCAATTCATTTTAATATGTCCATTAATCTCAAAATGTGAATAAAAATTTGATAATTTTTTCCTAAATTAATCTAATTATACATGACATCTAAATGTTGACACTTAATTTTATTTTTTATTTTTTTTTTTTTAATTAGAGGCATGTTTTTATTTATTTATTTATTATATTTGTTTGTTTTGTTTATACATGCACTGGGTATAGTCAGAAGCGCGGGAGGGTGAGAGAATTCACCAGAGCCAGAGCGGGGAGCAGAGCAGGCAGAAGGGCTGAAGTACACTGCTGAGGGGAGCAGCGGGTGGCAGGAGAGGTCTGCGCACCATGTGGGATCCTCCTCCGGTGGCCGGGGAGCAGCTGGGGATCGAACCGGCGCCGCAGAGGCCGCGGGCAGCTTCGCAACCCAGCGCTCAACCGCTGCGCCACCGGGGAGGCCCGACACTTAATTTTAAAGCACAAAGTATTCTTATGAAGATAAAAAACTAGATCATGACTTCTTAGTAAAACTACTTTTTGAAAAATTCTATGTTATTCTTTTCCCAGATACAAACTCTCTCCTTTATCCTAATTCAATACTCATAAAGGACTTAACACTGCAATTGATTAATAGAAAGAACGGACTGGGCTTCACATTTGTAAGTGTACAGCTTGGTGAATTTATCCCCGAGTTTAAAATAACCACAAGGTAAGAAATTATAGCAGCACTATCAATGCAACAGAGGTAGGCTGATAAATGAGAAATTGAAGAGAAGAATTAATTGTTATTGGACATGAAAAGGGAATTTTAGCTCTTAAACATTTGGGCTGTAATCTCCTCTAAACTTTAATTAAACTCTCCCAAAGCTTATAATCTTAAAATACATTTATTTTAAATTTACCAACTTGCCAGCAAGATTTACTAAAGCTGTCAGTTTCCTACTCTAAGGCATTTCATTTTGAAGTGATTGATTCCAATCATCATCCCTCTGAGGAGGTAAATTCTTTCAAAGCTGACTCTACATAAACTTTGACTATAAAAAGCAATTTTTTTAAAAAGATTTATTTATTTATACAAGAACTGGGGTACAGGCCAGATGTGCGGGAGGGTGAGAAGACTCATCAGAGACAGAGCGGGGAACAGAACAGGCAGACTGACCGAAATACACTGCTGAGGGCCATAGCAGGCAAGACAGGAGAGGTCTGCCATGCCATGTGGATTACTCTGCGGCTGGTGGGGATCGAACCAGCACTGCAGAAGCTGCAGACAGTTTCATAGCACTACACTCAACCACCTGCACCACCAGGGAGGCCCAAAGCAATATATTCTTTCACTACAGATGTGAGTGCAAATGGATGCAAACTTTTGTATAACAGATCAGCACTTTTTGGGAAAGTTGAATATGCATATACCCTATAAGCCATTATTTTTCTGCTTCTAAATAGCATAGAGAAATTTTTGCACATATACCACTGAAGACATTGACAACTGCTGCACCTCCCCCTGCAGTGACCTTTAGGGTTAACATTCCCTAGGTCCGGCTGGGCAACCAGTGCACAGGGGGAGAACAGCAAAACCCTACATACCTGCTGCACCTCCCCCCCCCCCCCAGTGATCTTTAGAAATGGCTTTCACCAAGGTCCCAGCCCGTGGGGGGGGGGGAACCACTACAAGACAAACTTTAATCCCTTATCTGTCTTTCTAAACTTCCTTCTTTCTTCTATAATGGTCATTGTTTGTTATGTAGATCACCTCCCTGATGGTGATAGACTGAGCCCAAGAGCAAGCTAATTTCTTTGATATTCATTCCTGTGCTTTTGGAAAACATATATATACTGGTCACAAACTCAAAGAAAATTACACTCAGATTTTCACTCTTGAAGTGTGTCTGTTTGTCATTTCTTTCACCAACGCCCTGACCACCCTGCACGCTTCTCTCAACCCTGAGGTGGCCTCATCATCTACTGCTGTGCTGGTCCACGGCAGACAACAAAGATCACAGCATCATAGCTCAGTAACATAACAACAGAAAAACTCAAAAATCCATTAAAAAAATTGATACATAAGTGTTATTATAAATAAATACAATATATTTAAAGAGTGAACACTGCTCATGCCCAGTGGAAGCTCCACCAACAGCAACACAGCCCAAATCAGCGCCTTGAATGAGCCAGAGGACAAACCCACCTCAATAGACACTCTGCTAACATCAAGCAGTTTCCACAAAATCTAGAAAGGTATCCAATGGCAAACCCAGAAGAGTAGACCCCATGCAAACAGGACCTTCCACACACACACCAAAACCCAGCTACAGATTAGTTGTCCCTAATATACAGCATGATCTACTGAAAAAGAAGAACCCAAACAATGGGTAATGAAAAAGCATAACAAATAGTAACCTAAGTCCTCAAAGGAATACTCTATCACAGAAGGGGAACAAAGGGAACAAATCTCCAGAACCCAGTCATATATATATATGGAAGATCTGTTCTCCCTATCAGATACAGAACTCAGGATTGCATGATAAAGAAATTCAAAGAAGGAGGGGAGGAGAGAAGGGATAGGGTCAAAATAAGGGAGGTGGGAATTGATGGGGAATATAACCAAAATGAAAATGATACATTGTACAAAAATGAAAAATGATGTAAGAATTATATAAAATTAAATTAAATTTTAAAAAAAGAAATTCAAAGAAATGAAAAAAAAAACACAGGAAAGCTGATCAAAGATATACAAGAAAAATAATCATAAAAACAAATCAATTTCCTGACATATAAAATTAATGAATAGAAGTTTGAAAGTCAAAATTTATTTTTTTTTAAGATTTATTTATTTATTTATATAAGCACTGGGTACAGTCAGAGGTGTGGGAGGGTGAGAGAAGTCACCAGAGCCAGAGCAGGGAACAGAACAGGCAGAATGACGAAGTACACTGCTGAGGGGAGCAGCGGGCGGCAGGAGAGGTCTGTGCACCATGTGACCTGAGCTGGTGGCCAGGGATCAAACCGGCACTGCAGAGGCTGTGGGCAGCTTCGCAAACCAGCGTTCAACTGCTGCGCCACCAGGGAGGCCCCTGAAAGTCAAAATTTAAATGAGAAAATAACAGAACTGCAGCATATAAAAAAATCAGTAGAAGGGATGAAAAATTCTGGAGAAAGGTATGGAAGTAGAATAGATAAAATGGAAGACTAAATCAGTGACCTTGAAGATGAGAATGCACAAGGATCCAGGTGGAAGAGGAAAGAAATATAAAGGGGAAAAAAATGAAGAAAACAATCAAGAATTATCTGACTCCATGAGGGAAGGCAATGCAAAAATAATGGGTATCCCAGAGGGTAAATAGAGAAGGGAGGGATCAGAGAATTTCTTTAAAGAAATAATAGAGGAAAATTTGCACACCATACATCTGAAAAGGAGCTAATATCAAAGATCTACAAAGAACTCATACAACTCAACATAAAGAAAACAAATAACCCAATCAAGAAATGGAGAAAACTGACGGGAGAAATCAAATATTGTACAAAAGTCAACAATGATGTACTAAAATAAAAAAGTTTAATCAATCAATCAATAAATAAAAAGAAATGTGCAGAAGAGTTAAACAGACACTTTTCCAAAGAAGATATACAGATGGCAAACAGGCACATGAAAAAAAAAAAAAAATCATCACCACTTATTGTCAGGGAAATACAAATCAAAACCACAATAAGATGTAAACTCATACTTGTGAAATTGGCCCATTTTCTTATACCTGAATTCTAAGACTGTACTCAACCAAATTTTTCATCTTCCTTTGCTCTTTTACAGGGATCAGATCTGTGCTGTAAGCAGCACAGTCTCCCACAGCCAGTGACATTTCCCACAGATTCCATCACAGGTGAATTTCCCAAAAAAAAATCTTAAGCATTTCTAATCTATTCTTATCATAAATATGAGTCAAAATTCTGAACTCTTAGCAAATTTTTTGGTCACCAGTTGAGCAAAATCTGTAATTTTAGAGTCTGAAACTCTGCTTTTTAGTACAGCTATACATCTATTAAGAGAAGTCTTTATCCCCAAAATAGCTGATAACCTCCCCTTTGAAGACTTGTATAAACACTGGCTTTTGACCTTCTAATCCTGAGTGAAGATTTTCCCAGAACCTCAAGAAAACCAGACCAGAGGACCCTCCCTCCATTCCTTCATTTATCCACTCATTCAGTCAAAATGGGTTGACTATTTACTCTGTGAATATTACTGTCCTCAGCCCTGCGTATGCAGTGTAGGCATGGTTCCTGCTCAAATGTAGCTTATAATCTAGAAGGGGGAAAGCTGACATTAAGCAAACATGCACAAACATCTCATTAAAAATGCAAAAAAAATTAATGAAATAAAAAAGAGTGCCATGGGACAGCATGGAAAGAAGATCATGAAAGGACAATGAAATAATTGATGTTAAACTAAAATAAAATAAGATTATCATGTGAAAGTTTAAAAAAGCGCAGTCCAGGAAGAGGAATAGCACTGGGAGATCTATAGTGAAGAAAAATTTGGGATGGAGGCATCATGAATAAGAGGTTTGAATAGTTAACTGTTATTGGAGAGGAAAGAAAGGGTCTGGTCATTCAGTGCCTTTTGGGTCATGTTAAAAAATTAAGATTTTAGGAAGCCATTAAAAGGCATAAAGCAGGGGCTGAGTAGGATAAACAGTAAGAGAGATTCAGAATAATATGATTCAATTAAAAGACCACTCTGGCAGCCTTATAGAGACTGGCTTAGAGGAGCACACCACAATAAGAGAATGGAGTAGATCACCAATGGTGGGACAAAGGTGAAAGTAGAAGAGATCAAATCAGAGAAGAATCTAACACATCAGGAAATTGTGCAGAAGGTAGACAGATGCTTATCAAAGAACCAGCCCATGTGTGGAATACCCCATGCATTTGAGTTCTTGTTATATTGTCAGAAAACATCAACAGCCAGTAGTGAAAATGGTGGCAACTATCAAAGAGAGGACTGCAAGCACAGTCAGTTAAGAAAGGAAAACATTTTTTCTTCCCTCTATCTCCTCCCCACTTTGATACACTGAGCACTAGAGGATTAGAGTCTTAAGAAGGGAGAAGGAAGTTACACAGCAGTGGTTCACAAATGGTGGTCCCTAGCAGCAGCTGTGGCATCACATGGAAATTTAGATACATATTTTCAGTCCCTTCCACAGACATCCTGAATCAGAAACTCTGAATTAGGACCCAGCAATTTATTTTTAACAAATCCCTCAGGTGATTCTAATGTGCTAAAGTTTAGGATCTACCAGTGTAGAATCTGAGAATATAAATTTTAAACTCTATTGGAATGAGTAATAATTCTAAGTGATCTGAAAGTTATGGCACCTAAGATGTTATTAAAGGATAGGAGATTGGAAAGAACACAACTGAAAGCAATGGCTCAAGAAAAATAAAACCATTTCATATTTCACCCCAATGACTGATAAACAAGTTATATATTTCTTCCTTCGGCTCCTTGACAAGAGTTGTGTTTATAATTATATGCTTGTAAATACGTATTATTTGAACATGAGCAGGATATTTTCATTTTATAGTCAATAAAATCTGATGAACACCAGCATTTTGTTGATAAGTTATGGAAAGTCCTGCCCATAAAATCAAAACAGCATGCTCTTCCACTACAAGAAAGTAGAGATTATGAATTCTGTACCTCTTCATAACTCCCTACACAACAGGATACAATGAAATAATAAAATCAATTTTCCCTGAAGAGATATGGAATGCTGTGATAATCTTCTGACAATTATTTATATATGCCTTTTCTTTACTTCTAAATATATTGCTTTAAATGCATCTACCAACATTTATTGAGTGCCAGCATATTCCAGGGGCTGATAGGTGATGCACTACTTTATGTAAATTGGTTTGTAGAGCTGTTGATTCAATGCACTTCCCTTATATTTGTCAAAATACCTTATCTACAGATCATAAAGACACACAAGTCATGAACAATAATATATTTACCCTTTGGAACCCAAATCTACATCAGATATAAAAAAGTAACCTTAATAATTAAGAGAAGTATGTTAAATATTTACCAAAAAAATTGGTTTTCAATTATTCCTCATACACCTGCCATGCATATTCTCTGAGCACAGAAAGGGAAAGGAGCTGTCCCATGCTTACTCCTTAATTCTGTCTCAAATCTGTTTAAATTGCAACTGCAGTCTTTGCATATTTCAGGTAATATTAATAGTATTTCTCTTTATATTAAAAATTAAATGATACTAGACACTGTGATAAGCACTTCATACTTTTTTTTGGTAAAAGAACTAGGGTGTAGGCCAGAGGTTTGGGGGGTAAGAGGATACACCAGAGACAGAGTGGGGAGCAGAACAGGCTGATCTACTGACACAAACTGCTAAGAGGAGCAGCAGGTGAGACCGAAGAGGTCTGCTATGCCATATGTGGGTTAGCTCCCTAGAGGAGGATTGGGGATAAAATTCAGGCCACAGCAGTGATAGCATTGAGACTTAACCCCTAGGCCACCAGAGAGGCCCTATACTACATAGATCTTATTTTTCTTAATATTCACAACATCTTCCAGATAATAACAATTATACCTGCTTTACAAATGTGAAAACCAAAGACCAGTGAGTTTAAGTAAACCACCAAGATTATACCAAGTGGTATACCCAGAACTCTGTTAATCCTGAGTAAGACAGCTCTTAAACATTGTGGGATACTGACTGAGACATGCCTTTGAAAGTGCCATTTGAATGAGGAATCAAAGGATACCATCATACCTCAAGAGGGTACATGACATCTCTATCATTGAGAGGTAATCAATGCCAATGAAAGAACCACTGTGGGTAAGCAGGGAGGTGGGGGCTAGTAGATAATGAAAGTGCCACATTTCTTTCCTTAGCCACATACATCTCCCACTGATGGTTTGTGATTTTTCCAGCCTGTAGTCTAGAATGACCAAGAAAGGTAAATGACTATTACCTTGCTCCCAGGGGAATATGCCACATTTTTTTATTAGATCTACTTATTTTAAAGGTAATTTTTGGACAATTTAAGTCACCAAATATACCAACAGGGGGAAAAATCAATTCCTGGGTGATCTTAAGCAGGTTCGGTAAAATCACAGCAGCACAGGAAAGGGAGAATGTGGAAAAATACACTGAGAGGTCTTAAAAATTAACATAAGTAAAAATGATAGTACATAAGTTTGTAACCTAAATTCTTAAGAAGAAGGATGATATATCAAAAATAACCCAAAAAAGAATCCCCAAAACACACCTGCATGACTCCCAAATTCTGGTGCTATAGAGGAACTATAATTGGATTGCTTTAAGAAGTCTCTTTTATTTGAATTTACTTTTTGAACAGATGTGTTCCTACATACCTGAAGCTCTCCTTTCAACTTTCACTCACCTCCACCTCTTTCATTGTTTTTTAAGTTCCATCTCTTAAGAGTTAAATGTATTTGCGGGGCGGAGCAACATGGCGGCGAGGAGACGCTGCGAGTAAGATCTCCCATTAAAAAAAGTGAATAGGGAGGAAAAGCGGCAGGTCCCAGTGAGAACCGGGACACGGAAGATAAACGGGTGACGCCAGCAAACTGCCCGAAGAAGAAAGTGGCCATAAAAGAGGACCAGAAGGGAGGGAAGCGCAGAACCCTGCTCCCCTCCCTCGCCCACAGAGGCGGCACTCTCCGACTGGCAGAGAGGAGGAAAACAACAAACTAAAACGACCAACAAGAACAAACGACCCAGCAAGCGGGACTGTGAGTGGAAAGGAACTATTGCAGCCACCACACCCCGTGAACGGGAGCTGTGGAGAACCCTGCAGGATCCGCTGTGGAGGTGAGCTCCGGGGGCGCCATTAAAGAGAGACCCCGCCCCCGGGGAGGAGACCAGCACCAGCACACAGCCCTGGGCTGCCTGGTAAGCCTGCGCGGAAAAGCGGCGCGCTGGAAAAGCAGGCGCGGAGCGCAGTCAGGATTGCGCGGAAAAGCGGCTCACTGGAAAACCAAGTGCGGATCGGAATCGGGATCGCGCGCGGAAAAGCAGTGCAGTTGAAAAGCAAACGCGGATCCAGATCGCAGCTGCCCAGGTCCCTGCGCCTGCGACCTAGACTTGCGGGGAGACGCGCGGAGGCCCTCACTGAGTGAGCAGGAATCAGGCACCCAGGCACGGGAGCGGGATTCAAAAGGCGCCATTCCCGCGCCACTGAACTGGGCTACGGCCTGAGTCCTGGAACTGAGGGCTTTGGAACTGACACCCGGGACACGAAATTAGGGGCGTGGGTTCCCCACGACGGTGGGGCACAAGGCAGACACAGCACCCCAAAGCCGTTGAGTTTTACCCTACCATTCCCGCTCTATTCCCTGTCCCACGGGGTGGAAAATCAGCTCCCCAAGGGCTCCAGGAGAGATCTCTGGCGCCACCTAGAGACTTGAAGCCAGCAGAGGTGCCTAGAGGAGCCAGTGGCCAGCTGGGGAGTTAGCCCACACCGGGCCCCTTCCGACCAGTAGTCTGAGCCCACAGGGGGAGCGAGCACCCACAGCCAGGGCAGACCAGGCGCGCAGAAGAGTGTGCCTGAGACCGGACGTGCAAGGAGTGTGTCCCACATCACCATCTTAGAACAGGGACATTTCTTCAGTAAAGACTACCTGCAGAAGGCTTCCTCAGGAGCCAGAGGTGAGCGGGGGAAGTTCGCCCACGCCAGACCCCTTCTGGCCTGCAGTCCAAGCCCAGAGGGGGAGCAGGAACCCACCGCTGGGGCAGACCAGGCGCACAGGAGAGTGTGTCCCCACATCGGCATTTTAGAACAGGGACCTTTCTCCAGTAAAGACTGCTTGAAACTGACAGATGACTCCTGGAGGAAACAGAGGAGAGCAGAGAAGCTCACCCAAGATGCCGACAAGTCCCAACTACACAGTGTCCCAACGCATACGGCAAATTAGAAAACAGACAGTAGGGAGGAGAAGAACCACACGCAACCTAGCAACTCCCCAGGGAAAAAGCACACCACAAAGAGAAAAGCAGCCCCCAGATTGCAACGACAGTAACTTGGAAGAACTTCTGAGCCTTCCAGAAAGAGAATTTAAAATTGCCGTGATTAAAAAACTGACAGAAGTCATAAAGGAAAACAATGATAAGGGAAAAATAATCAACGATCAGAAGAATGCAATTGAGTCCCTAGAGAGGGAAAACAATGGTCAGAAGAATGAAATTGAGTCCCTAAAGAGGAAAGTAAAAGAAATGCAGGAGATCAAAGAATTAATGGAAGAACTAAAGAATTCTGGGAAAAGCAATGAAAGCAGAATAGATGAAATAGAAGAACGAATAAGTAATCTTGAAGACACAGAAATAAAAAGAACCAAACAGAAAAGGAAAGAGAAGTACGAAGGAAAAAGAACGAAGAAAGACTTCGGGAACTATCTGACTCCATGAGGAAAGGAAATATAAGAGTTATAGGAATAACAGAAGGAGAGGAGAGAGATGTAGGAACAGAGAAAATATTCAAAGAGATAATTGAAGAGAACTTCCCAAATGTGAAGAAGGAGCTGAAAATTGATATACAAGAAGCAAGAAGAACACCAAACTTCCACGACGAAAGGAAAAATACAGCAAAACACATAATAGTAAAGCTCCCAAGAATCCAGGACAAGGAAAAAATAATGAAGCTGGCAAGAGGGAAGAAACAGATAACATTCAAAGGAAAGCCAATCAGGCTGACATCAGACTTCTCCGAAGAAACACTACGGGCAAGGAGAGAGTGGAGGGACATAGTCAACAGACTCCAAGAAAACAGATGCCAACCAAGAATTCTCTATCCCGCAAAGCTCTCCTTCCTCTTTGAAGAAAGAATATGGACCTTCCCAGACAAACAGAAACTCCGGAATTTCATTACAACTAAACGCTCACTCCAAAAAATACTACAAGGAGTCCTAAAGTCAGAACCTCAGAGGGACGAATAACAATGAAAGAAGGCCAAAAAAAAAAAAAGTTATTAAAAGAATAAATAAATAAAATCAAAGGAAAGACAAACACAATGGCAAATACAGATGCTACCATATCAATATTAACTCTAAATGTAAATGGACTAAACTCTTCAATAAAAAGACACAGAGTTGCAGCCTGGATTAAGAAACAAAACCCAACCTTTTGCTGTCTCCAGGAAACACATTTAGCTACAAAAGATGAAAATAGGCTCAAAGTTAAAGGATGGAAAACAATCCTACAAGCAAATGGACCAAAAAAGAAAGCAGGAACAACTATACTTATATCAGATAAAACAGATTTCAAACTCAAAAAGATAAAAAGAGACCCCAATGGTCACTACATTATGATCAAGGGGACAATACTTCAAGAAGAAATAACACTCATTAACATATACTCACCAAACGAAGGAGCACCAAAATATATCAGACAACTGTTGTCCTCTCTGAAAACAGACATCAGAGAAAACACATACGTAGTGGGAGACTTCAACACACCACTATCAACAATGGATAGATCAACAAGACAAAAAATAAGTAAAGAAACCAAAGCTCTAAATAAGGACCTAGAGCAATTGGGCTTAACAAACATCTATAGAACACTAAACCCCAAAAAAACGGAGTACACATTTTTCTCAAGCGCACACGGATCATTCTCCAGGATCGATCACATACTGGGGCACAAGACAAACATCAACAGATACACCGAGACTGAAATCATATCAACCATCTTTTCTGACCATGAAGGCATCAAACTAGAAATAAACCATAAAAAGAAGGCAAGGAACTTTCCTACCTCATGGAGATTAAAAACCACACTACTGGAAGACCACTGGACTAATGAGGAGATCAAAGAAGAAATTAAAAAATTCCTTGAATTGAACGACAAGGAGGACACCAATATCCTAAATGTATGGGATGCAGCAAAAGCAGTAATAAGAGGAAAATACATAGCAATAGAAGCTCACATCAAGAAACAAGAAAGAACTCAAAGAAACAACCTAATCTCGAAGCTCAAAGATCTAGAAAAAGAACAACAAAAAAACCCCAAAACCAGTAGAAGAAAAGAAATAATAAAAACCAAAGCAGAAATAAATGAAATTGAAACTAAAAAAACAATCCAAAAGATCAATGAAACCAAGAGCTGGTTCTTTGAAAAAATCAATAAAATAGACAAACCTCTAGCCAGGCTCACAAAGGAAAAAAGGGAGAAAGCACAAATAAACAGGATCATCAATGAAAGAGGAGAAATCACAACGGACACAGCAGAAATCAAAAGAATAATCAGTAACTACTATGAACAGTTATATGGAAACAAGTTTAACAATCTAGAGGAGATGGACAAATTCCTACAACTCTACAATCACCCAAAGCTAGATAAAGAAGAAATAGAACACCTAAACAGAACAATTACAAGCAGCGAAATTGAAATGGTAATCAAAAACCTCCCCAAAAACAAAAGCCCAGGACCTGATGGATTTACAAATGAATTCTACCAAACATTCAGAGACGAATTAGTGCCTATCCTTCACAAACTCTTCCAAAAAATTGAGAAGGAAGGGACAATACCAAACACTTTCTATGAAGCCAACATTACACTAATACCAAACCGAACAAGGACAACACAAAAAAGGAAAACTACAGGCCAATCTCCCTAATGAACACTGATGCAAAAATCCTCAATAAAATTTTAGCTATCAGAATCCAACAATGTATCCAAAAGATAATTCACCACGACCAAGTAGGATTCATTCCAGGGACACAAGGATGGTTTAACATCCGAAAATCAATCAACGTTATCCAACACATCAACAAAAAGAAATATAAAAACCATATGATAATATCAATAGATGCTGAGAAAGCTTTCGACAAAGTGCAACA
The DNA here is from genome assembly GCF_014898055.3 of Talpa occidentalis. Lineage (NCBI taxonomy): Eukaryota > Metazoa > Chordata > Mammalia > Eulipotyphla > Talpidae > Talpa > Talpa occidentalis. The sequence goes on along the minus strand of NW_026555331.1, from coordinate 38,911,379 downwards.
CCCATTCATGATAAAAGCCCTTGAAATTCTTGGGATAAGAGGAACATACCTCAACATCATAAAGGCCATCTATGACAAGCCAACAGCCAGTATCATTCTCAATGGTGAAAAGCTGAAAGCAATTCCATTAAGATCTGGAACAAGACAAGGATGTCCACTCTCACCACTGCTTTTCAATATAATACTGGAAGTCCTAGCCAGAGCAATAAGACAAGAGAAAGACATCCAAGGAATCCAAATAGGAAAAGAAGAAGTCAAACTATCACTATTTGCAGATGATATGATAATATACATAGAGAACCCCAAAAAGTCCACAGAAAAACTAATTCAACTCATCAATCAGTTCAGTAAAGTGGCAGGATACAAAATCAACACGCAAAAGTCAGTAGCCTTCCTATACACAAACAATAAATCTGAAGAAGAAGAAAAAAAAACCATCCCTTTTTTTATTGAAACAAAAAAAATCAAATATTTGGGAATAAATCTAACAAAAGAGGTAAAGGACCTATACAAAGAAAACTATAAAACACTGTTAAAAGAAATAGAAGAAGACACAAAGAAATGGAAAGACATCCCCTGCTCATGGATTGGAAGAATAAACATTATTAAAATGGCCATCCTCCCAAAAGCAATATACAGATTCAATGCTATTCCAATCAAAATTTCAATGTCATTCTTCAAAGAAATAGAACAATTATTGATGAAATTCATATGGAATCACAAAAAACCCCGAATAGCCAAAGCTCTCCTGAAAAAAAAAGAAGGGAATGGAGGCATCACACTCCCAGACTTCAAACTCTACTACAAAGCCATAATCATCAAAACTGCATGGTATTGGAACAAGAACAGACATACAGACCAATGGAATCGAATAGAAAATCCAGAAATAAACCCACAGATTTATGGTCAACTAATCTTTGACAAAGGAACAAAGACTATGCATTGGAGCAAAGAAAGTTTGTTCAATAAATGGTGCTGGGAAAACTGGGTCGCTACATGCAAAAGAATGAAGCTTGACCACTACCTCACACCATACACAAAAATCAACTCAAAATGCATTAAAGAACTAGACATAAGACCTGAAACCATAAAATATATAGAAGGAAATATAGGCAAAACACTACATGACATGCACCTCAAAGACATCTTTACAGACACATCACCCAAAGCAGTGATAGTGAAGGCAAAGATAAACAGCTGGGACTACATCAAATTAAAGAGCTTCTGCACAGCAAAAGAGACAATAACAAAAACAAAGAGAAACCCCACCAACTGGGAGAACATTTTTGCACCCAACACTAATGATAAAGGACTGATCACAAAAATCTGCAAAGAGCTGATGAGACTCAACAACAACAAAGAAAATAATCCAGTCAAAAAATGGGCAGAAGAGCTAAAAAGAAACTTCTCTGAAGAGGAAATGCAAATGGCCAACAGGCATATGAAAAAATGTTCAACATCACTTGTCATCAGGGAAATGCAAATCAAAACTACCATGAGATACCATCTTATACCAGTGAGAATGGCACATATTAAAATAACTAGCAACAACAAATGTTGGCGAGGGTGTGGAGAAAAAGGAATCTTCTGCACTGTTGGTGGGAGTGCAAACTGGTCCAACCACTGTGGAGAGCTGTGTGGAGATTTCTGGACCTACTAAACATAGAGCTTCCATAGGATCCAGCAATTCCACTCCTAGGTATTTACCCAAAGGACACAGAAACATCAATTCCAAAGAACACCTGCACCCCTATGTTTATAGCAGCACTGTTTACAATAGCTAAGCTTTGGAAACAACCCAAATGCCCAAAAATAGATGACTGGATCAAGAAGATGTGGTACATATACACAATGGAATATTACTCAGCATTCAAAAAAGATAAACACATGCAATTTGCAGCAACATGGATGGCACTGGAAGGGATCATGCTCAGCGAAATAAGCCAAAAAGAAAAAGAAAAATACCGGATGGTCTCACTCATAGCAGGAATCTAGAAAACTTAAATAAGGGACCAGGAAAACGAATAACTATAAGAAAGTGAAAATCAAAATCAACAAAAAACTACAAACCAGAGACACTTTTAAGGGGACGGGGGTGGGAGGGGAGAGATTGGGGTCAGAATGGGGGGGCTGCAATTGTATGGGGAATATAAAAATAAAATTTATGATTAAAATAAAATTAAAAAAAAATGTTACATGAATATATGATTATTATAAACAATAATGTTTCATTAGAGTCCAGTGATAACTGATGCGTTAGCTATAGCTACACTAATTAAAAAAAAAAAAAAAAAGAGTTAAATGTATTTGCTTCCAACTATGTGTTACAACAGTGACATCCAGTGGCCAGTTTGTTAAAGTGCATGTTCAGCGGGGGAAAATTATATAACTTTTACAAAAGTAATGAAAGATTCTGACCTTAATATTTTCAAAAGTTATCTCTTATATTCACCTTCATAACTGTATGAAAATGGTAGAATGAAGAAAAGGATTGTCCTCTAAATAATTCAAATTACATTCTATTTGTTTGTGATCAACACATACATGAAACTGGAGAAGCTCACCAAGTAAACCCAGTCTGGAAGTCAAGTCATAACTGGTAGGCATTTATAGAAGTCATTTAAATTGAAACATTTAGACTTCTTGGTAACTCCCTTTCATAATCTGTTTAAGATTATTGAGGCAGAGGGAAGTATTTGACCAGTCTCATTTTTTGTTTTCTTCTTCAACCTAGACTTTCTACTGTATGTAGATGATGTTCTAAACTTCAGCTTCTACAGAGTAGCATAATGTTTCTCTTTAAGATGAAGAAACAGACACACTTAGCAAAGCACTTTGACACTAAAGAATTAATTCAGGGGCCTCCCTGGTGGTGCAAGGGTTAAGATGCAACCTATGAAGCAACCCACAGCCTCTGCAGCACAAATTTGATCCCTGGCCGGCCAGGGAGTGTCCCACATGGCACAGCAGACCTCTCCTGACTCGCCCGCTGCTCCCCTCAGCAGTGTACTTTGGTCAATCTGCCTGTTCTGTTCCCCACTCTGTCTCGGGTGAATCCTCTCAGCCCTGCATCCCTGGCCTGTACCACAGCTCTTGTATGTTTAAATAAATAAATCTTTAAAAAAAAGAATTAATTCAGTTTTCTGATCTGGGTGATAGCTACTGAATATATATATATATATACAATCCCAAGATAGCGTTAGCACTCTGAAAGAATCTACTTCATCGTTGCTTGCATTGCATAGCTTTTTAGTTGGTATGTATTACACATTAATTGAAGGAAGAGATTTTACTACACAATGTTGTTCTAGAGTATGAAGAATTAAAGCTCAAACCCGTAAAACTGCAAAATGTGGGTATATATGATGTAAAAGGCTATATCACTATCCTCACCCATTTCTAAAGTACTAGCATAAAAGTAGCACTAAACCAGATAAGTCTAGCACCTAGTAAAAAGCCATATGCACAGGTAACACAATCACCACTAATAGTATCTATCTATTAATTAATCAAGAACTTCTAGAATATTTGATACCGTGCCATTTGATGAGGGAAAGACTGAAAAAAGATAAATAAACAACAGCTGTCTTGTGTTAATATATATTATCCAATGTCCGCTTTCTTCATGTTTTCCAGGCTTTTGACATTTTTGTTTGTTTAAAAATTGGCCTAAGCCATCATGCCAATAGGTGAAGAAATACATTATCCCTCAGGTCCCTTTCCCCTGCCCATATATCATAAAGTATTTAGTGTTTTATTACTGCTGTTTTCACTTAATCATATATAGCGAAGAACTTTTAATACATTTGAACTTCTACAATATCATTTGTATTGACAATTTAGTGTTTGTATAAATAGACCATGATGAAATTAACAAATAAATGATATTTCAGATTCAAAACTATTATTTGGAACACTATAATAAATACCCTAATCATCCATTATATGACTGTTTTCACAAGGTAAAATCCTTTGATACAAGGATTAGGTTTCTGTTGATACGAATTAATAAATTGCCTCCCAAAATATGATGCATGTTATTGTGAAGTATCATAGTGAGTTTTTTAATTTTACTTTGTATTGTCTGTCAGTTTTTCCATATTTTCTATAACAAGCCAACTGAGATACCCAGAATATTCGGGGCATCTCTCTCAAGAGATACATAAATAGGGCCTCCCCTGGTGGCGCAGCGGTTGAGCGCTGGGTTGCGAAGCTGTCTGCAGCCTCTGTAGTGCTGGTTCGATCCCCGGCCACCAGGTGAGAGCCCCACATGGTGCGTAGACCTCTCCTGCCGCCCGCTGCTCCCCTCAGCAGTGTATTTCATCAGTCTGCCTGCCCTGCTCTCCGCTCTGACTCTGGTGAATTCTCCCACGCTTCTGACTGTACCCAGTGCTTGTATAAATAAATAAATAAATCTTTAAAAAAAAAAAGAGATACATAAATATACAAACAGACAAAATTATATGAGTCTATACCACTTTAGTTATAAATCTATAAAACCAAATTTTTAGCTGTGAAGAGACCAATTTCATGGTATTTGGCCATTTAAAAATAAATGGTCTATGCTGCATGTATGTTTAAAAATATTAGAATAATACAGCAGAATCTGTTGTCTTTAACATGCACATTAGTGTCTTTTTTCTGTAAAACATAAATGGGATCATTTTCCTCTCTACCAATAAATACAATTTTATGAATATACCCTCAAGTGTTTCATATCTTATTTCATTACTAGCAAGTAATAACCTACTTCTGTCATCTTCCAATTGACAATTTTCATTATAGCGATAAGAAAAGGCATCACATTTAGAAACTCAGCATCTGAGGTATAACTCCTTGGTGAATATTTTCATCAGTTCCTTTCATTTTCCTGTTCAGCATTAATAAAGTCTTTCCCTATAAACATGCTATGCTTCATTTTGAGGTAATGTTTAAAGTTAATCAACTGCCTACATCATTTCACTTTCAGAAACCATTTAGGTATGCATTAGGGGAACACAAATATTAAAGCTGTAAATGTATTTCCTAATGCATTTATAGTAACATTTCATTAATTTAAAGTCCTTTCACAGAAAAGAAATACAGCAATATAAAGATACCTACATTCTATAAAGTCTGCTAAGAAAGTAATTGTACCCAGAAAGAGGTCTTCTCAGTGTAATTTGAAGAGGAAGGTAAGGCAGATCACCTTCAGTGGGCTTAGGACAATTCACAACTGTTCCCCAAGATACACAGAATGGTCACTTGATAGTTCCAGTTTGATAGTTATCAAAACTAAATATACATTTTTCTCAAAAACACATGGGTCATTCTCAGGATAGACCACACAGGGTCATAAAAAAAAAGTATCAATAAATGTATGAAGATTGAAATCATGTCAAATATCTTCTCTGATGACAACAGTATTAAACTAGAAATCTACCACCAAAAAAGCAGGAAAAACTGTTGGTATGTGGATACTGAACAACACTCTACTGAATGACTCTTGGGTTAATGAGGAAATCAAAGAAGAAATTAAAAAATACCTGAAGACAAATGAAATGGAGGACACAAACTACCAGAACCTATTAGACACAGCAAAAAACAGAGAGAAGTATATAGAGAGTAAATAGAGAGAAGTATATAGTAATATAGACATACATCAAGAAACAAGCAGGCTTTTAAAGAAATAATCTTATCTCTCAACTTAAGGAAGTAGAAAAAGATGAACAACAACAAAAAAAATCAAAAGCCAATAGAAGGAAAGAAGTGATAAAAATTCGAGAAGACTTCCAGAGACTTTGATAGTATAAATGAGGGCTGGGGTACTGGGATCTGCATTGAACAAGCACACCAGTAATTCTCATGGTGAGGTTGAAGGGAGACTTCAAGAAGAAAGCCCTACTCCAAGCTAAATTTGTTCTCTCCAATTCTCCTGTTTTCCAACTTCCTTTTTAGGTGCTTCTTCATAATGGCCAGAAGGTGGCATGCATTACATCTCACTCCAAAAATACATGACCATATGTACTCAAATGAATTAAAGTTATATTATCCAGCATATAAGCCTTTAGTCTCCAATTGATACAGCACTGATAGATAAATGAAAATTTAGAAAAATGAAACAAAAGGACAATATTCATCACAACTACTAACTACCAACTACTAATACCATGTTCTGAGAAATCTTTTTCAATATGAAGTCTTAGTGTGTCAAAGTATTGACTTACAGATTTTTTTATAATTCATTTAAGATTTTTTGTTGTTTGGTTGTCTTTTTAATATTCGTATCTTAAGTTTTCCTTGAGAATTGGCAGTGATAGGAGACTCAGACCTCTAGTGGCATTTTATTTCAAAAGTTCAACATGATGTAATCTTTATTCTCCTCCCCTCATCAGATAAGCCTGTGTTCAAGACTATAAAGAAATGGCTGTTCACAGATTTATGGTCAACTAATCTTTGACATAGGAGCAAAGAATATGCACTGGAGCAAAGAAAGTTTTTTCAATAAATGATGCTGAGAAAACTGGGTCGCTACATGCAAAAGAATGAAACTTGACTACTACCTCACACCAGGCACAAAAACCAACTCAGAATGGATTAAAGAACTAGACATAAGACCTGAAACCATAAAATATATAGAAGGAAATATAGGCAAAACACTACATGACATGCACCTCAAAGACATCTTTACAGACACATCACCCAAAGAGTGATAGTGAAGGCAAAGATAAGCAGCTGGGACTACATCAAATTAAAGAGCTTCTGCACAGCAAAAGAGACAATAACAAAAACAAACAGAAACCCCACCCATTGGGAGAACATTTTTGCACACAACACTAATGATAAAGGACTGATCACAAAAATCTACAAAGAGCTGATGGGACTCAACAAAAACAAAGAAAATAATCCAGTCAAAAAATGGGCAGAAGAGCTAAAAAGAAACTTTTCCAAAGAGGAAATACAAATGGCCAATAGGCATATGAAAAAAATGTTCAACATCACTTGCAATCAGGGAAATGCAAATCAAAACTACAATGGGATACCATCTCACACCAGTGAGAATGGCACATATTAAAAAAACTAGCAACAACAAATGTTGGCGAGGTTGTGGAGAAAAAAGAACTCTCTTGCACTGTTGGTGGGAGTGCAAACTGGTCCAACCACTATGGAGAGCTGTGTGGAGATTTCTGGACCTACTAAACATAGAGCTTCCATAGGATCCAGCAATTCCACTCCTAGGTATTTACCCAAAGGACACAGAAACATCAATTCCAAAGAGCACCTGCACCCCTATGTTTATAGCAGCACTATTTACAATAGCTAAGCTTTGGAAACAACCCAAATGCCCAAAAATAGATGACTGGATCAAGAAGATGTGGTACATATACACCATGGAATATTACTCAGCATTCAAAAAAGATAAACACATGCAATTTGCAGCAACATGGATGGCGCTGGAAGGGATCATGCTCAGCAAAATAAGCCAGAAAGAAAAAGAAAAATACCAGATGGTCTCATGCATAGCAGGAATCCAGAAATCCTAAATAAGGGACCAGGAAAAAGAATAACTATAAGAAAGAAAAAAATCAAAATCAACAACTATGAACCAGAGACACACTATGGGGGATGGGGGGCGGGGAAAGGAGGGCTTGGGATCAAAATAAGGGGGTTGCAATTGTATGGGGAATATAAAAATAAAATTTAAAAAAAAAGAATCTGAAAAAAAAAAAAAAGAAATGGCTGTTCAGTCTTCCGAAAACCTCTTCCTTATAAGTGGAGAAGAGGGAACAGGCAAGGACAGGAAAGAAAGGACATATCTAGTGAGCAGTTATTTATATTTCTTTATATTGTGATTCTCTGTTGTTATCCCAGAGCCTCGGGTAAACATATAGAGTGATCTCAGTTGCATCATAGCAAATTCAGGAAGGGTTGTGTGCCCCTTTGCTCAGACTGGGTGCTAAAGATGGCAAGTTTGACATCTTCCCTGGGATTGAGGGTGGTGGCAACTAATTGGTGAGATCCTCAAGGGGTCAATGACAGAAGCCCAGGATGCCAGGTCTAATTGTCCTTTCCTTTAAATGTTCTCACTCCATGATCCCCCAAGGAGAATCAAAGCATTAGTGAATAAGGAAGCCATTGGTCTCCATATAAGATGCCTCATAGTTCTGATTCTATACAAAAGTTTTTAAAGATTGATTCAAATTTTGCATTTTTAGCACCCTATGTGTGTGTTTAAGGATTGGTATTTTTTAACAATATCCCTTAAAAAAATACAGAGCATTTTCCTAATCACTCAAAATTATAATCTTCCAGTCAAGTTTACCTGAAAATAAAGCCTGGATGTCCTGAATTCTATCCTTTACTTACTTCTGTGGATGTGGCTGGAGAAAAATAATAGGCATTCATATTGTGTTTCCTACTTACAAAGCAGCATATCTAAATAATTTCATTTGATTGTTCATGAATACAGGGCTCAAAATGTAAGCCAAAAATAACATAAAAACCAGTGATGAAAAAATGTTTGCTAGGAAAGTAAAACCTCATAAAAGATAGCAACTTATAATTTTATGGGCTCAGTTACTCTGCAATTTTCATTACAAAACATCCCTCCTTATATTAAAAAGCCACATATGGAGGTACATATACGAATCAGGCAAGGTGATTCATTAAGGAATCTAGAGAATTTTGAACGCCTACCAGCTTCAAGACTGTAACATTACCCAGATCACCCGAGGCTTTCTGTAGAAATGGAATTAGGCACAAGTCTACATATTTTTATGTTCTGAACTTGATTGTTAAGATTAAACTGGTAATACATGTCTAGCTTCTCCAACTAGTCATTCGAATAAAGACTAAGGAAATGTACTATTTATTTATGCACCCATGTACAGGGCTATAACATCAGGTATCTTTAGTTAAGGATAATATAAAAATAGTCACAACTCCTCCATTAAAACAGTCCCAAAATAAGTTATCTCATTTGTCTCTAAGTCATTATCTTAGATTGTAGCTCATACCCTTGACATTAACTCTTTGAAGTTACCAAGCCTTTACTTTTACTAAATTAGTAGCATTTACTTATAAAATTATGGGCATATCTCTAGCAGAAAAGTCACAGGTGTCTGTGTGTCCTTTAAAATAATGCTTCTCAAATTTGTCATGTATGTGAATCACCCAGGAATCCAAAAGTGGATGAGACTTGAGACTTACAGTTCTAAAAATATTTCTAAGTGATACCAAAGCTGTTAACCCATGCACTTTTACACTGGCACAAAGTAGATCTGGAAAATTTCTGGAGATCCTATGGGCTAGTAAAACTGCTCATAAAATCCCTTGGTATTCTCAATGATTACCTATTTCATATAGAACTGGACACATTGAACACAAACATAAGTAATTAGAGAACTTGTCATCACTAAGATACATACATACATTGTTTCCAATACCAAGTACTAAAAACAAAAAGGCTATATTTCTTTTACTGTTTTAGATATACTTAAAGTAATTTTTATAGAAGTAGGAAAAAATGCTTACTGAATAGGAGGTTCCAAAATGAAAAAAATAAAAGAATGAAAATCATGCAAGAAATGAGTTGTGATAAGAAAGACAAAAACATGTTTCAAAGACGTGAAACTGCACAATGAGCTGGGAACAGCATAGAAAATAAGTAATAAAATGAAGGCAGAATTAGCAGAAGTGTGTTTGGAAGGGGATGAGTTTTGGGGAACAGAAGAAACATATTCTTTTTTTTTTTTTTTTTAAATAGAGGCATGCTTTATTTATTTATTTATTTAGTTTGTTTGTTTATACATGCACTGGGTACAGTCAGAAGCGCGGGAGGGTGAGAGAATTCACCAGAGCCAGAGCAGGGAGCAGAACAGGCAGAAGGACCGAAGTACACTGCTGAGGGGAGCAGTGGGCGGCAGGAGAGCTCTGCGCACCATGTGGGACCCTCCTCCGGTGTCGACATCCCAGTGGACTCCAAGTAAGCACCAGAGTCACGAGGGAGGTTTCTTGTGACCTCTTTTACCTCCTTCTCTCTCTACTCTGGTCTAAGAAGCTAAAGAATGCATATTTAGCCTTCATGTGAGACTGTAACTGAAAAATTAGCTAAATTACAGCCCATCCTCCAGCCTACTATTTGCAAAGAACCTCCCTATAAGGCAGTTCTTTCTGGTATGCCATACCAATTCCTTATAGTAATTCCTAATTTTCCATAAGGAAATGTGAGTTTTTCTCTCAGAAAGAAAAAGCCCATATTTGGTGTTGTAAAGACAAGAACAAGATACATCTTACTTTAATTTTCTTTCATGAAAAGTCACTCTAATTAGCTTGCCACAAATCTAAGGTGGCTTCTGAAGAGGAACCGTAGGAAAGGGGTTCTGAAGCAGGTCCCAGAAAGTTGGGAGTAAAGAAGGAAAATCAAAGTATAAATCATGGTAACAGCTGCCATTGTCAACACCTCCACATGTCTCTCACCCACATGTCTCTCCCAAGTTCCCCAAGTCCCTGGTGCAAGCCCAAAGCCTGAAGCAAACACACCCTTCTTTTCTACATCTCCCCCTGAGCTCACCTGTGTTCAGCGTTATATAGCTTAATTAAACTGGCAACCTGGCAGCTCAGCTCCATCCATCATTAAGTGGGACTGGAGCAACTGACCTACCCTAACAAAATCAGATTATATCAAACGTTGGAATATTTGAAACCTCACTAGTTAAGGAGAAATTTTTACTTTTTCTATACAGAATAACCTTTCACCTAATTGAAACAATTCAACTGCAAGCAGTGAATCAGTACTATAATTCCAGTATATAACTAACTCCTTAATCCAAAGAAAGAAATTCAGTGGTATCTTTTCATCATCCTTCTGTCTCTTAGAGTCAGAAAAGAGATCACAGCATATGGGTTGTAGGTGACAGGACAGGAAGCCTTCTTGGAGAGTTTTAAGGCACCCCTACTTCAAGAAACAATGAGTTCATTAGTGAAATGCCAGGCCTCAATGCCAAAACAGAAGTACTCTCTATCAGTATACATTGCAGGAGTGAGCACTGAAGTGTTCTCAGCAGTCCCCTAAAGAGATTTCCTAAGAGCACAGACAAAACAAATGTGAACTTTAAAAGGATATTAGTATTTATTAATCTTTCCATTTGAGATAACTTATATGGTTTCTGATGAATTGTGGATATTTAACCAATGACTAAGGGAAAGACTCAAGACTTTGTACAGCCTAGAAATATAGTTGATGCAAAAATATTTAAATATTGAGATTTTTCTCACTATGAGATTAGAAAGAAAAAAATGAATATTAAGGAATAAAGTAATCAATGGTAGTTTTATTTAGCAAAGTCACCTAGAGTCTGAACATTTATATTTTTCTACTTCATACATGTTTGTAGCTAGCAATTATTTTAATATGTATATGCATAGTATGTCTAAATAATTATATATTCATATTATGTATGTATGTTCATATAAAACATATAAATATTGATTACATATCTATATTAGCATAAATGTTAACAATGGTTGTCTTGGGGGGTGGAAATAATGATATTTCAAGGATTGGGGAAGACATTCACCTATTATATTATCCACATCCATTGAGTTTTTATGGAAAATTGTGAGTTTGTATTGGAAGGAAGCCACCATTCCCATGTCTCATGTTTATATAAAGGGTCTGTACTAATATTTTTTGTATCTGTCCCTCCCTTACAGTCTCACTCCAGGAATTATCTGATAACTGAATTAGGATAGGAAACTGAGGCAGTTGACAGGTTCATTCTCAATCTATTCAATGTCAGTCTATCAACTGGAATCATGCATGTCTTTATTGTCTGTCAGACCCCTCTTCATGAATTGACACCCACAAACACAATAAAACCATATAGGAGAGCAAGAACTTGGTCTCTTTTTTTCACTGTTGTGTCTCTAGCACCCAGAGATTACTAGAACACACTGAATGGTCAATAAATCAGTACTTTTTGAATAGTTTTGCTTTGCTCTCCAATATGTGGTGAGGCACCTGCCCCCTCCAGAGAGACTTCTCATTGTGCAGCTGTGCCAGTGACTGAGCTGACAACCTAATTCAGAGACAAAGTTGACAATTCAATGTGGTTGTACTCTTAGACCATGTTCATGGGCTTTACACAGTGCTGCTCAGCTCTACAGTTCCCCACTAAGTTCATTTCTCATTTGACTCCAAGTTCAAGAGAAGAAAGATACCGTTTACTGGGTATCCTCAAATTCCAACATTTTTATCATTAAGACTTTCAATTTTATTTTTTTTTAAAGATTTATCTATTTATTTATACAAGCACTGGGTACAGTCAGAAGCGTGGGAGGGTGAGAGAATTCACCAGAGCCAGAGAGGGGAACAGAACAGGCGGACTGACGAAACACACTGCTGAGGGGAGCAGCAGGCGCGGCAGGAGAGGTCTGCGCGCCATGTGGGACCCTCGCTGGTGGCCGGGGATCGAACAGGCGCTGCAGAAGCTGCAGGCAGCTTTGCAGCCCAGCACTCAACCACTGCGCCACCCGGGGAGGTCCGACTTTCAATTTTAAAATGGAATTATTTTATTACAATCATGTGCTTCTACTACTCCTTAACATGCATGAGTAAAGAGTATCTGAGCAATAACCAAAAATACCCATTACTGAATGGGCCATCAGAAAAGGGGCCAGCGCAGAATAAGAGTGCTGCAGCCCTCTCACTTACCTAGGCTAGTGACAGGAAGAGTGTCCCCGGTGACCATTCAAAATGGGCTCTGCACTATTTACAATAGCTAAGCTATGGAAACCACCCAAATGCCCAAAAACAGATGACTGGATCAAGAAGATGTGGTACATATACACCATGGAATATTACTCAGCATTCAAAAAAGATAAACTCATGCCATTTGCAGCAACATGGATGGAGCTGGAAGGGATCATGCTCAGCAAAATAAGCCAGAAAGAAAAAGAAAAATACCAGATGGTCTCACTCATAGCAGGAATTTAGAAAACCTAAATAAGGGAAATCAGGAAAAAGACTAATCATAATGAAGTAAAAATCAAAATCAACAGGCAACTATAAACCAGAGACAGAGTACCGGGGGAGGGGGTTGACGGGAGTAGGATAAAAACAAGGATGGTGGGAATTGTATGGGAACTATAACCAAGATGAAAATGCATACATTGTGCAAAAATGAAAAAATGATGTAAAAAAATATAAAATAAAAAAAAAATGGGCTCGGACTTTCAATTCCTTTCATTTCAGAATACCTGTGTGCAGCCCACTCTGATAAGGCAGGTATGAGAGGACACTTCGGCAGAAAGGAGCACTGAACTCCCCATAAGTTCAATGCAGTCCTGCTTTTTCTGTTCTGACAAAGCCAGTACCCACCCAGCATACTTCAGAGGGTTAAAGACTCTCATAGGCACTCTTGTGAGGTTATTGCTCCAGTCCTTGCTACAATCCTACACATCTTCCCATTGGAAACCAAAGAGTCCCATAGTTCAGCTCCTCTAGTCTTTTACAAGTACCTCTTAGATGGGGTTTTAAGAGCTTAAACTGCTAGAAGCTCTTATCTTGGGGTTTGTTTTTAGACTTAAAAAGGAGAACAGTATACACCCACTTTGGAAAACAGTTTGACAGCTTCTCATAAAACTAAACTTATTTTTATCATATGATCCAGAAATCTACTCCTAGGTATTTACCCAAAGGAGTTGAAAACTTAAGTCCACACAAAAACATGCATATGTGTTTGTAGCAGCTTCATTCATAATTGACAAAACTTGAAAGCAATCAAGATGTCTTTCAGTAGGTGAATGTGTAAATAAACTCTGGTATATTCAGAAAATGGAATATTATTCAGTGCTAAAAAGAAATGAGCTATCAAGCTACAAAAACACATGGAGGAACCTTAAATGCACGTAATTAAGTGAAAGAAGTCGATCTGAAATGGCTAAATGCTACATGACTCCAATTATATGACATTCTGGAAAAAGCAAAACTATGGAGGCAGAAAGGATTAGTGATTGCCAGGAGTTGGGGATCTGGGAATCGGGGGAGCACAGATGATTCTTTAAGGTGAGTGAAACTACTCTATATGATATTATAATGATACATACTATTATATTTTTGTCAAAACACACAGAATGTATAACACCAAGAATGAACTGTTACGTAAACTATGGACTTTGGGTGATTATAACGTGTCAGTATCGGTTCATCAAATGTAACAAATGCACAACTATGGTAGGGAATGTTGATAATGGGGGGGACACAGGTATGTGGGGGTAGTGGGGACATGTCTACACTTTCCTTTCAATTTTGCTGTGAACCTAAAGCTACCCTAAAAAAAATTAAGCTGAAGTAAATAAATAGTGAAAATGTCATATTCTTCAATGAGAGGACGAACAGGAGAGGGAAGGAGCAAGAAGGAGGTGGGGGTGGAGAGGGGAGACAGAGACAAAGAGAATGCATTAACCTCCCCCTATGAGGGAATTATTGGTATAATTTTCTCTTTGCTCAATGTACCTCTTAACCTTTCCCTGACGCTTCTAAATACTGCTATCTCCTTGTCAAGCCCTTCCCAAATCTTAAAGCCTAGAAATAAATTTTCAGGCAAAATCTTAACTAGCAAATTCAAACTGGTATGGAATTCATTTTAAATTGGATATTGGCTAAATATTAAAACCAAGAGCTTTAAATCCCTGAATAATTTATCAAGACTGATCTATAATTTAAGAGTCATTAACTGCTTAAATTATTAAGTTTTCAAATGTATAACCTGGCTACATTTAATCACTATTCCAAGAACTTAATACCAGATAGGATCATAACATTTTATAAGAGATTGATAAAATGCCTAGTTGTCCACTGGAGCAGAGAGAGAAAATAGAGCAAGAAAAAACAAAAGACAAAAACAAACACTAATAGCAAAAACAGAAGCCCAGTCACTTCACAAGCTTTTAGACAGCAGGCCTCCTGCCAGATTATTGGGAGATTTCTCCCTTGACCTGACTGATTCCCTTTAGAGCTAATAATTTGTATGGCACCACAGCTGTAAAGGGTTCAGTAAGTCATCAGTTTCTTCCATATGTCAAAGAACTCAGAGGCTTCCACGTATTCTTTTCTGCTCTGAGTTCAGAGCAGATGTAGTCACAAGACCTGTATTCTCTCCCAGATAAGACTCTGCCAACAAAATCCAACTTCTTATGATGAGGGACACCAGTATTTATTTACTTTGTAACTTACTATAAAGGGAGATTTATTCTTATTTGTTATGAGGAGATACCAAAGTTAGCAAGAAATTTCCTTAGAAATTTCTAAGACTTGAGACTAGACTAGAAATCTGCCCAGTTCTGTCACTTACTAACCATGTTACATTGGGGCAGTAACATTAACTGAGTATTAGTTACTAAGGCACAATTCAGAGTGCTTTACTTGGATTAACCCATATGATAGTCAAAAAGACTCTTGGAAATAGGAACCTATGAGATAACAAATAGAATAAGTAACATACTCAAGATCACAAAGCAGGTAAGATAAATAATTGAGATTAAAACCAAGTAACTCTCTTTCTAGAATCTGAACACAGCCACTTCATTGGTGGTTTTAAAATGTTTTAAAAATAACCCACTATAACAAACATTTTTTACAATCACCCATAGTAAAAAATACATTCTATAACATGACTCAGTATACACACATATAGTATATATGTGGGTATTTTATATATTGAAATCAAAACCTTGTGGACCTACACTCAGTTTTACTTCATTTGATGCATTGATATTTTCTAGTGTATTTTACTTCTGAGACCTGCTGGTCACTTCCCAGGAATCTGATTTGAAGATCCACAGAGAATCATGATCTAAAGTTTGAAAAACAAGGGACTTCATTTCTTTAAATTACCTTAGGAATTTGTGATGATTACATGGGATAAGGTGTACCAACTATTTACCACAATGCTTAGCTCATACTGTATGTGTTCAATTCATGGTTGTGGTTATCATTGATCTTGTTAACCAGCTGCAATTATAGGGGAACCCCTGACTGGGCTATAGATGAATTTATTGCCAGTTACAGTCTGTCCCTGGCAGTGAGATAGGGAATTTCCCTAGCATTTTTAACTTGAGATGACTTGTGGCTAATCCTGGTTTGTTCTTCCACTAGATAGGACAATTGACAAGTTGCTATGCCTCTCTACTGGAACCCTCAGTAAATTCAACTGATTACTCTGTATTTACATCCAGCACTGTTCTGGACACTATCAGCTATACAAAATTAGTCTTTGTAAGAGTCAAGATGGAGAGATACACTTTGCTATTGGTACTTCATAAGTGACCACAAACTTGGTGGCACAAAAAAAAAAAAAAACACTAATTGATTATCTTCCAGTTCTAGAGGCTAGAAATCTGAATCATATCTCAGTAGGATAAAGCAAGGTTTCAGAGCTAAAAGCTAAAGTCAGGCTGTGTTCCCTTATGGAGGCTCTAGGGCAAAAATCCATTTCCTTACCTTTTGTGACTTTTTTTAGAGGTTATCTTCATCTGTATTCCTTGACTTATAACCCATCTTCCATCTTGAAAGCCTGAAACAGGTTGAATCTTTCCCATATCCAATCACTTGACTGTAACACTGACTCTGTCACTACATCTGCTTCTCTAAATCCTCCTTACTCTTCCATTTTCTAAGATGTTTGCAACTACACTGGGTCTACCTAAACAATCCAAGATAGCTTCTCTATTTTAAGAGCCTTGACTTAATCACATCTGCAAGGTGTCTTTTGCCAAACAATCACAGGTTTTAGGGATTATGATGAGGATAACTGGAGGAGAGGAGGGGCAACTCTTCTGTCTAACTCGCAAAATAAGATATAACAACAATAAAAACATGGATCATTTATTGAACACATATTACATGGTAGGCTTTGCTTGCTTCAACTCATTTCCTTGTCAAACCAAGGTTCCAAAAGATAATGCAAATTGCCCTAATCACAGATCGTAGCAAACTAAGGTCTGCTTAACTTCAAAGATCATATTCTAAACCACTTCACTATACGTAACTAACTAGTAAATGTGTGCACATTTAGTGGTTTGCAACTTCTCCCCATCATAGATGCCTTTTATTCTTTTCTTCCAAAGGTTCTATTTTGAAAGATTTTGTATATAATTTTTTTCATTAACTAAATACAAACTTCTGATTGTAATGTGATAAATTTGAATAAACCTCTTTGATTTTTTTGGATTTATTTAATTTCAAGCAAAATAATGTAACTTTTTCTTTCTGAAGCAAGCATAAATGAGTTTACTAAAGAATCAAAACTGAGGACTTGAGCCCAGGTATAACCTCCAGATAGCTCTGGGAAAGCTGTTCAGATTGTGAGCCTCACGTTGAGAATTTGAGATGATCTGCAAGGAAACATCCTACGTTCTCAAGAAAGGCTGGTGGGGTGTCCAGTCAATGTATCTATATGCTGTGGTCTATATACTGAATAAAGCAAGGAGTGCTGTTAAAATTCATCCATTCTATTAAGAGCTTTGTCTTTCAGGAACTGGAAGTTAAAGCAATACCACCTGGAAATATGATTTTTTTAAAGCTACTGACTTGCTTAGAAACAACTTTTGGTTGTTACTGATACAGCTTCGTCACAACACCAGTCTACCTCTGCCTTGACTCTTTAGCTTGCACCTCCTCTTTGAGACCAGGGAGAGGGCTATCCCTTTAACTGTTGAGATCAGTTTCCAACATCTAGGTGGGTCTTAGGGCAGCTGATGAGGAGAGCTGGGTGGTGATGAGCAGAGAATATATACCTTAATGCCAGCTCTGTCTAGATATTCCCACCTCATCCTCCTTAGACATTGAGCACTGATTGGTGGGTACTTGTTGGAAAGCAAGGTACAACAAGCTGTTGTCCTGTCCTCCAGGAAAGCATCCTTGAGAAGCAGTGGCAGTTTGTTCCAGGCCCCTGAGATTTTCAACTTTCTTCTCCAAGGCTTTGTGGACTAGCTCTGTCCCTCCTTTATTGGGGTTGGTTCCAGTGGTAGTGGTAACCCCACCACATGTGAGGTAGTTGGGCCAATACTTTCAGATGCCAGGTGGAGAAGTCCCAGCTTCTGTTGCTTGTCTCTCCTGCCCAAAGGCAGTTCCTCCATAAGAGATAGGGGAGAAAAGAATATCTGGTCTGTCGCAAGTTCAAGATAGGCCAGGGAAATCAATGCTTAGTCTGCATGAGGGGGGATGGTGGCATCTCTCCAATGAGTCCAGACGCAAGAGTCAGATCTAAACAATAGATGAAATCAAGATAAGCCCAGCCTTCAAAGAATGCAAGTCACAAGGCTTGAAGGATAGGTAACACACAGTTGAAGGCAAAGGGAACCCAGTGGAATAGAACTAGTGTGCACTCTAGTAGGAGGAGAGGACCCTGCAAAAGAGTGACTGGTACTCAAGAGCACAGAAAACAGAAATACCAAGTCAGACACGCATAGAATGATAGGTCCTCCAGGCAACATGGACATGGAGAGTATATCTTAGGCTGTGTGTGCAGCAGTCAAAACTGACCATAACCACTCCTTCCCAAGCCATGGCTTAGCCCCATAGTAGACTACCCCTTCCCTATAGCCACAACATAGTCGGTGTGGAATATTCACTTTTAAGAATGCCCTAGTCCTATCCAGGATCCCAAGAGTTGAAATGTGCAAAGCACTGAGCAGAGGTGTCAGGAGATTCAGAGAGGGTGGAAAAGAAACAGGCAGAGCCAGAAAGAGTTCAACAGAGAGAGACAGAAATAGAGAGACAGTGCTCTTCAAGGAATAATCCTTGGGTCTCAGAACCATACCCTCATGTCTGGCTCCAGCCTCCCTCCAACACCCACTTTTTAGTCCAAAGAGTGCAAGTCAGAAGTTAAAGATCTACTGGGCTGTAACACACAGCTAAACCACAAGTAAATCTCACCTCAGAATGAAAAGGAGAGTAGAGGGTCTCCCTGGTGGCTCAAGGGGTTAAGCACTGCACTATGAAGCAGTCCGCAGCCTCTGCAGCATGAGTTCGATCCCCGGCCGGCCAGGGAGCAACCCACATGGCGCAGCAGACCTCTCCTGTCTCCCCCACTGCTCCCTTCAGCAGTGTATTTCGGCCCGTCTGCCTGTTCTGTTTCCCACTCTGTCTCTGGTGAGTCCTCTCACCCCCGCATCTCTGGCCTGTACCCCAGCTCTTATATGCATAAATAAATAATTCTTAAAAAAAAAAAAAAAGAAAAGAAAAGGAGAGTAGAGATAAAAGGACCTGAAACCTGAGTGACAAGGAAGCCTGAATGACAAGAAGAAAGACAGCCAGGGTTGGGTCCATATATACATCAACTCATTTAATGGCAAATTCTTGAAGCTCTCTGGGCATCTTTCCTCTAAGTCTAACATGAGTTCTGGCCCAATAACATCTTCTCCTCTTCCTGTGTTTGGACAGTGGCTCTAAGCCTGGAGGGGGACTTCCTTCAAGCACCATTTTGAGGTCATTGCCAAAGCAGGAACTTCAACAAACCCAAGAAAAGCAACAAGAGGTGAAACTCTGCCAAACAAAGCCACACAGTCAGCACAAGGAAAGTGAACTTGACTGAAAGAAAACCCAGGACTTGTGGTCAAGGCCCATCCTTCCACTTGCAGAGACAATTTCTGGGTCAGTGAGTCTGGGACAGGGTCTCTGACTCTGTACACTAAAGCCCCTGAGGAAGCAGAGCTACCCAGAAGCAGAAGCAAACAGGTTTTCTCACCTCTGGGTTACATGACAGATCCTTGTGGGACAATCCCAAGTACAGCCTCATGGCCCAACTGATCACACTGCTAAGTTCCTGATCTGGCTTGGTGTCTGACCAGGCTGGTTTGCTGGACTCTCAGGAGCCTTACCCATGGCTCCTGCCATCCTGCCAACACTCCCCTCCACCCAGGGGACTCAATGTGAAACAGAGACCTTGGCGCCCCCAAGAAAGCCCACAGGCTGCCCCAACCCCTCTCACAGATTGTTGCTTAGCAAACCTGTATTCATTTCAAAATTCAAGATAACTTATTATTTTATTCAATGTTTTTTGGCATAATATTGAAATACTGAAAAAAAGAACCCAACCCCGTGTGCAGGTGCCTAGAAATTCAGAAGTAGGAAATCTATGGGGGCAGAGTGTCATAGAAAATGGGGTTTGACAAAATGAAAATGCATACATTGTGCAAAAATGAAAAATGATGTAAGAATTATATAAAATAAAATATTTTAAAAAACAAATAATATCACATTTACTGTGGGAAAAAAAATGGGGTTTGACCTCAATCTAAAAGTAGAAGAATTTTTTTTTTAATTTTATTTTTATATTCCCCATACAATTGCAACCCCCTTATTTTGATCCCAATCCCTCCGTTTCCTGCACGCCCCCCCCATAGTGTGTCTCTGGTTCATAGTTGTTTGTTGATTTTGATTTTTTCTTTCTTATAGCTATTCTTTTCCTGGTCCCTTATTTAGGTTTTCTAGATTCCTGCTATGAGTGAGACCATCCAGTATTTTTCTTTTTCTTTCTGGCTTATTTCGCTGAGCATGATCCCTTCCAGCGCCATCCATGTTCCTGCAAATTGCACGTGTTTATCTTTTTTGAATGCTGAGTAATATTCCATTATGTATATGTACCACATCTAAAGCAGAAGAAATTTTAGCTACACCAAAGAAATGGGAACAAATACATGTAGATATGAGACATAAGAAGATTGTTGGGTTTTTTTTTTTTGGCTGGGGGGGGCTCCCTGGTGGTGCCAGGCATTCAGACACAGCACTATGAAGCTGTCTGCAGCCACTGCAGCATGAGTTTGATCCCAGGCCAGGGAGATGACCCACATGGCACAGCAGACCTCTCCTGCCTCACCCACTGCTCCCCTCAGCAGTGTATTTCAGTCAATCTGACTGTTCTGCTTCCCACTCAGTCTCTGGTGAATCCTCTCACCCCCTGCATCTCTGGCCTGCACCCCAGCTCTTGTATGCATAAATAAATAATTCTTTAAAAAAAAAAGAAGATTGTTTGGGGAACTCATAAAAGAGATTACAAGATAACAAATACAGCATTTAGAACTTGTAAGAGAAGTAAATAAGGTCAAACTAAACCAGGAGGAAAAAGACAGAAGTTGAAAATGTACTGAGAGAGAGTTCCTAGGCTGGGCACCCCAAGAGGGAATTAATCAGTCAGAAAAAAGAGCAAAAATAGGAAAAGGTGACAAATTAGCAATTGAAATTCACCTTCCAGGGGGAAAACTGGGTATAGGGGAGACATGGAAGGTGAATGGAAGCTAACTTTTCACCATATTCCTTTTTGATTGTTCAAAATTTTATACAATGCACATGTATGAGTGAATATAATATATTAATACATACATACATGTATATAACACTATCTTCACTGACCCAAAGTACCATGGAGTAAAACTAGGCATCTAGGGTCTCCCCCCGGTGGCGCAGCGGTTTAGCGCTGGGCTGCAAAGCTGCCTGCAGCCTGCAGCCTCTGCAGCGCCAGTTCGATCCCCGGACAGGTTCGATCCCCGGCCACCAGTGAGGGCCCCACATGGTGCACAGGCCTCTCCTGCCATGCCCGCTGCTCCCCTCAACATTGTATTTTGGGCATTCTGCCTGTTCTGCTCCCCGCTCTGGCTCTGGTGAATTCTCTCACCCTCCCGCGCTTCTGACTGTACCCAGTGCCTGCATAAATAAATAAATAAATCTAAAAAAAAAAAAAGGAAAGAAAATGACACCATTAAAAAAAAAAAAAAAAAAACTAGGCATCTGCTCTTAGTACACAAAAAAGCTAAGGATAAACCACTCCTCAATTCTGCTTCCCCCCACCCTCAAGTAAACTTACTTTAGCAATTTTCTCAAAGGCTTAAAAACTGGCTCCTTTAATCTCTGTCTACCTCAGCTCAGGCTTCAGATTAGGCTGGTGGCCAAGTATGTTATTTTACTTTTATATTTTTTCCCAACTTGGATGAGAACCTACTGCAGAACTGACTTAGAAACCTCACAGGATGCTGTCAGTTATCCCCAGGATTCCAAGATCAGTATTAGAGTTCCTTAGTCTACACATCCCAACCCAGCCCAACCCAGTCCTGGCTCAAAGAAAACTTGCCAATTGGCTTCCTCTCCTCACCTCAGGCTCCATTCCGTCACCAATAGATTTTAATCAATATTTATCTTTTCAAATTAGTATGCAAATTAGAGAAATTTTTATATCAGAAATCAACAGGTGTCCTATTGTTATTTAGTTGTTTTTAATAGTTAACTGATAAAACAGCATTGTTTTGTGGGACGATGTTGAAACTTTGCACTGTCATAGAGAAAGTGCTTTTTTCTTATGCTTTATCTGCAGTATCAAAAAACTAAACATTCAAAGCAAGTATTCCATCATTACTTAGTAGCCAACTTGTTGTGTCAGTGCTATAAGCAGTGACTGAAACAAATAGAGGACTTTCAGAATTCTTTAAATGTTTTGAGATTTAGGAAGAGTTGTATTAGAAAACAATCCCTTAATCAATACTGACTTAATTGTATTTAAAGTTACAATGTTAAGCTCTTGTTAATAGCTAAAATGTTATACATGGGGTTGTATAAACAAATACAAGTTACAGCAGGCATAGGAAAAATAATAAACCAAAACTGATTGGCACAACTCAGTCCTAAAAGTCAGTTTGGTTACTCTTTGTATATTTTGCCAATTTCAGTCTGTAGGATCACATACTATATTGTGTGAATGAAAGTGTTGCATCCAAATACCTGACTTGTCAATCATATGAGTCATTGGAGAAATATTACTTAGCTCCCCACACATGAGTAATTTTAGAAACCATATTAACAGGAAAACATCCAAGGATGGAATAATTGTTAAG
This sequence comes from Talpa occidentalis, assembly GCF_014898055.3. Classification (NCBI taxonomy): domain Eukaryota; kingdom Metazoa; phylum Chordata; class Mammalia; order Eulipotyphla; family Talpidae; genus Talpa; species Talpa occidentalis. The sequence goes on along the minus strand of NW_026555331.1, from coordinate 38,888,513 downwards.
CCACTAAAAGCTGTTCTCTCTTTCCTTAGAACTTCTCAAAAATAGGAAACACCTTGTAGTTTGCTATATGTGCCTAGGATATAGATAGAAAGTTTATTGCCATTTGAAGACACTGTCCCAGGCACATGTAGCAAACTATAGAACAGAGCCATGATTCAGAACTAAAATTAATGTGTCATAGTTCATGAAGCATTTACCATGTGTTATGTTACCTCATTTGCTCTTCCCTTCCCCCTTAATAAATGCTGAAAGCAACATGGCTCTTGCACCCTTGCAGCACACAAGCCCCACCAGTGGTCCTGACAGACATGGTTCATGTTCTTGGACTTTGTAGCCCTCTCTGAAATGTACTGTCTCTGGGAACAACTTTTCTCTTGTTTCCAATAGCAAAAAATGGTCCTCTCCTTTGAATTATTTCTTCAGATCACCTTTTTTCTGTAATTTTTTCTCAATTATTTATATTCTACAAAATAATAGTAAGTTGATTTCCATTCACTACCTCTATAGTAACCTCCACACTTTATCATGAGTATTACTGAATCTCTTTACAGTACTTCTGTTAAATATTTGTGTGCATATACATGCCATCACTCCATTGTGCCTCCATTGTTAGCTGTTAAAATTCTGAGGTATCCCAGGAATTTAATACAGATGTATATAACACTTGAGTACTCACATATAGACAATGCCTTTAGTCTAATGATTTCATCAGCTCATCAAAAAGTGACTATAAAGAATGCTGCAAATGTATGATATAAATTTATGATATAAGAAAAGCTCTGACTTTTATGTGAGTAGATTCTAGTTTTACCATAACTTTAGGATACTACATCATAGTTTAAATTAACATAGACTTTCAGATGTAATAAAACTGAATTAGAATATCTGGTTTACTCCCAGTTCTGTTTCTTACTACTTCTAACACTTGAGGCTCGTCACTGTACTCCTTGATTCAGCTTTTCCATCTTTAAAATAGGAGTCACTGGGGAGACACTAACCACCATCCCCCCACATTCCGGTATTTCCTTCCAGGATGAGAGTCCTTCATTGGAATAACACATCCAGCCTCTGGCAGCACCATCCATTACCCTTCCCCCACCAGCCACAGGGCTCCTTCCTAGAGGTAGAGACTTATCTTACCTCACTTGTAAATTTGTGAACACAGTAGCTTATTCCCTTTCCCTTTGGCCTCTTCCTGTGTCAGTGAGAATATATTCTGCCTTACTCCTCAGTGTAATACATCTGACACACACAGGTATCCACTGGTTCAGGCCTGGCCATGTCCTTCCTGTGATTAGATAGAGACAAGATTAGTGACCCTACGTGCCTAATACATCTAAATCATATAATCCAAATTTTAGTCTAATATAAAGGTCTCTGTCTTTGTTGCCATTTTGCTTATTCTCAGTTAGTTCTGAACTTTGGGTAAAGAATATAGTATAAGCCCCATCATACCTCAATAGGAAAAACAGAAAACAAGATTGTTTTAATTATTTGGATTTGGTAAAAGGTATAACTTTGTTTTTATTTTTTTAAAGATTTATTTGTTTATGCATACAAGAACTAGGGTGTAGGCCAGAGGTGTGGGGGGGTGAGAGGATTCACCAGAGAGAATGGGAGCAAAATAAGCTCATCCACTGAAATACACTGCTAAGGGGAGCAGAGGACAAGACAGGAGAGGTCTGCTGCATCATGTGGGCTGCTCCCTGGCTGCTGAGGATTGAACTTGGGCTGCAGGGGCTGGCAATAGCTTGATAGCGCTATGTCTTTAACCCCTGAGCCACCAGAGAGGCCTAAAAAACTTTTTTATATATATATAAGGAATCAGTATTTCAACTTTATCACTTAATCTGTTTAACTGTTGACTACATCTACTAAGAGGAATAAATTTAATATCTAATTATACTTGAAACAAAATATTTTTATCCAGAGTTTTTAGTTTAATAAAATTTTAATTTTGTAGTAGGTGATAAAAATTATACTGCAGATATACTGAGTAGTAATTATACTGCAGATGTACTCACTGAAGTTTAAAGAATGAAATTTTGAATGCAAAGATTTTTTTATCTTGCAGTTTTTTCATAACTTTATCTCTGTGAACTATGACTTTTAAACATGAAATTTTAACTTCCCCCCCAAAAAAAAACAAAAAAACTTAAAATGAATGTGCCAAATAATCCTGCATTCTTTGACCCAAATCTTGCAATCTTCACTGCAAAAACAACATCCTTCTATAACCTAAAGTGATAATAGATAGGTTGGTATCAACTTTCATTTATTGTCCTAGGCACTGACCACATTTGAAACATGAGTATGGTTACATGCTTAGAAATTGCTTTTCAGTATTTCATAAGCCAGCCCTGTTAATCATCTTGTTCGGGGGAAAAGGATGTCCTAAAGCTATTTCCATACAGGCTTTGGGGACTCCACCCCCCCAACCCCCACTCCAAATCCCATCACCACCAAAGGGAAGGTGGCTGGGACCTGAGGGTGGGGTTAAGCAGCCAGGTTGGTATAAACCCAGACACATGGGCTTTGGAGGGTTCCCCCATTTTGGCTCTCCGCCAGCTCGCAGCTTCCGGCCAGCTCTGAAAGTGCCTTTGGGTTTCCAGGAGGGCGGATGGGGTAGGACTCATTAAAGACTTTATTTCCCTATTTTCTCCCTGAGTTGTACATTTTCCTTCTTTCCTTTTCCCTTGTAAATAAACCTTTTATTAACCTTTTGTGTGTGCCTGTAGTGGAGTATTAATAAGTCCCTTTTAAGCGCGCGGGTGAGGACCCACAGCCAGGCAACCCGTTCAATATCGGGGCTGCCTTATAACAATCTTACAAAATAGTAATTCTCATTTATTATATTCAAATTGGTAAGACCCTAAATGCTTTATTTTGGGAAAGGAAACTAATATTTATTGGATATAATCCATGTGCATAATCCTGTTTAATTCTCAACATCCTTAAGAAAGGCATTATTTCACTATCTAATAGATGTAGAAAATGAAGCCCACAGCAATTATATAATACCAAAAAGCTCATACACGCATATACATTACTTGATAAAGAAGTAGGCTTTCTAAGCTTGATCGATTCATATTCATCAGATTCCAAAACCCCATAATTGTTAGGCTAGTATGGATTAGTTAATGTAAATTACTTTCCAAGTAAATATGTTATTGACATAAGAAACATTTTAAGGATGAAAATATATCTATAAAGACTTTAGACACTGTCTTTGTACACAACGACATAGAGAATTTGTGTGTCTAATATGATATACTGAAGAACCATTCACATTATATATGTTCAATAAATGTTGAATTGTATTGTTAATATATAAAAGAATAAATTATAGTCAATGAAATTATTCCCATAAAGTTTGTCATTCCTACAGTAAACTATTATTGAAGAGACAATTCAATACTTAAAGATTGCTAGACTGAATTTCAACTTATCCTTGCTCACATGTATCTCTTCATTAAGTTTGTTGAACTATGGCAGATCATTCACACTCCATCTCTCAGTTGTTTACTAGTACTTCATAAGAACAGTTGAACACATTCATGACAAAGCAATATAATTTCCTTGGTTCAAATCCTGGCTCTGCCACTTAACAACTCTGCTAATTAGTTTACCTAAATAATGAGTTTCTTTGTGCTTCAGTTTGTACATCTGCAAAATGATAATAATAGCACCAAGTGCATAGTGTTTTAAATTGAGTTATTATACATAAATTGCTTAAATCTGACACATAGCAAGTAATGTTAGCTATTTTTGCTATTGTTGTTATTGTTCTAGAAATTCAGTATCTCATGTCCACATCCACACCTACTTGAAGGATGAGATTATGGTCATCTTTAGAAGTTCTAGGCTTTGAAGTAAAACCAACACCATAGACAAGTCGCTAGGGAAGCCAAAGGAGACAGCTCTCTGACTGAGAGGCAGATAGCAAGAGCTCCTGGTTGGGTAATAACTACTCTATAAACTTGTGTATGTCCTCTAGCCAAGGACATAAGGAACAGATCTGCAGTTCTATGAAGTTGGATTTAATGACTCACTGCTAGGAAAAAAATGTTTGTGGGGAAATGGGGAATGATGAAAAATCTCAATAAAAAATTATTAGAGAATTTGGGCTTGTCTGAGATAATTTGGGAGAGCATTCAAGAAAACAGGGATCTTCCTTGCATTAGATGCTATCCAGAAGCAGGGATAATTCTATGATTTGGTATTTTTAAAATTATTATCTAGACAGTGAGGGAATGAAATCAAGGTAAAAATGTAATCAGTTAAAAAAATAAGTCATTACTACTCAGGACAGGGCAATGTTTGCACAATTTTATGGATTGGCCAATGTTCTTATTTCTGTCTATTGAGACATGATCATGAAAAGGTCTTGTTTTTTCTTGCTCCATTACAGTCACAAAGTGGTCTTATCTGAGTTTGGTAATCGATGAAAGTATTGATATTCAACAGGAAAACTTCAGGTTCACTGTGAGTGCCAAGCCAGCTCCCAACTAACAGGGGTTGCTTTTCTCTTTCTTTTGAGAAAGAGAAACAGGTAAGACTGTTTTGCTGAAAGGGCAAGGCTTGCCAAGAAAATAACAACTGTGATTGTTATTATTTACATATATTAACAGTTTTATAGCTTACAAAATTCTTTTATACTCATTGTATAACTTGAGCATCTTTAAACAATCCTGGGCCCCCACACTGAACAGCTCCATAAATACATTCATAACATATGGAATAGCAGCTCCCCAATGTGAATAACGCCCTGGCCCTGGAGGTGTACAACAAAGTTGACAAGGTAGGGCATATATCTCTATTCTTTTTTACAAAGAAGCTCCCTGAGTGTTCTTTATTTGTCAATAAACTTTAGCGTTCTCTTTGGCAACCTATTCAGCAGCTGACCTTGGGTCTCTGATTCAGTCATAGTTTCCACTTGGAAGCAATTGCATCAGCCTGCCCTATTATGACCTAGACCACATGGACTACTACATTAAGAAATGTTACGCCTTCTACAACTTTGCATGTAACTGTCCAAAACCGGATGTTAAAAAGGATGCATTTAGCCACTTCCTAGAGCAAATAAATCAAAACAGTATGTCTAGTACCTAGAAAACAAATCTTTGGATATTTTGCCTATAATCTGGGAGTAACAGAGAAAATGACTGAGTTCTGAAAACATTTTTAAAAACAAAATATTCTGCTAAATTCAGAGGCTGACTTTAAAAGCAGTCTGAGTGACTAGGAAAATGGAATTTCCCACGGAATGTCCAGTAATAATAAACTTCTGTCCAGCACTTTCTTTTTGTAGCTGGGAAATTCCCTTTGCTACTCAATTTCTCTCCTGAAACAATGTAAAGCGAAACCGAAAACACCCTACGGATGGAACAAGCAGTTCCCGGAAACAACACTGGCTTTGATTCAGATTTGTTAAGGAAATCTATCTCTGTAATTTACACATTCTGTGACCTTGGGCAATTTACCTTACCTCTCTTTTTATTAAATTACCATGCATGCTTCTCTCCTTTCATATCTGAGAGTGCCCTGAACCTCATTATCAGACTCTGGACTTTGAATATCAAAACATCTATCACACTATACTGTAATTGTATGTTCAGGTTTCTATCTCCCTTAAGACACTAAAAGCCTTTTGCAGTAGACTTGATGTATATTTTGTTATCTTTGCATTTCAAGTATTTAGTGCATGGCACATAAAATATTTGTTAAATTTATTTGTTGCCTTGGGGGAGGCACTGGAGACCTGGAGAATCAGAAAGGCTTACTTTTCATTTACATACCATTTTATACTTCTTGAATTTTTTACCATGCCAGTTTAGGGGTGTGTGTGTGTGTGTGTGTATGTTGTGCGTGTTTCTTTTCTAATTAAAAATCATATTTCCTTGAAAAAAGAAATGCTTTTTGCTTATAAGCAAATAAAGATTTGGTGATGGCATGTAATATTGTCCAGCTTCCTTTCCTCCTTAAGCATGGATCAAAGAAGATTATTTAAAAAGCAAATTATTTCCTCTATCTTCCTCTACCTAATAAGCCACATGTATAACTTGAGGAGTAAAGCATAATTTCACTTGGATGAAATTTTTCTTTTATTATGAAAGTGTTAGTCCACTCGGCTCTATCTTAAATATAGAACATTCCAATTCGAGGTTACTTGGAGGAGAGAGCAACGAGGAAGTTTCCTTGGGGGTTTTGTTTAGTGCTCCAGTCAGCTAATCAGAGCTTTGAAAATACATGGCTACTTTTCCTTCTTTTGCCACTGTTATTTGTGTGTTTGGATCTATCAGGGCACATCATAGAACGGTAGGCCTGGGGGTTGAGGTAAGATGTAACTAACCATTAGACCGTTGGCATTCAAAGACCACCAAAATCCCTACCTCCACACAATATAAATTTGAATTTTACAGCAAGCAATATTCCATATATGGAATATTTCCAAGGTGTTAGTTGCTAATCATCTTAGTCTGAATGACCACAAACAATTCTCTAGTCTTTCCAAGGGGCTTCCAGTTCTTTAGTCATATATCTAGATCATGCTGATATGTAAATATATGAGTCAATTGCATTTTTTTCCGACTAGAGTGAACACTCTATTTCCAGTTTTAAAAGGTTGACTATTATCCATCTCAATAAACAAATAAAATGTGCAATTTGCCTGGAGTATAACCTAAAAGATAAAAGAATATTTTCCTGAAGTTTAACAGCCTTAGTGAAAATATTTTCAAGATTCCAACTTACATGGTCAACTAACTACGAAATGTCTCTACATTCTGAATTTGTTTCATGCTGTTCATATTTCTGTTGAGTTGAACAGGGTAAAGAAAGTAGCATGTACTGAGGGTATGCATAAACTAATTACTTAACACACATTATTTTATTTCATCACACAATAACTTAACAGAGGGAGAAAACAAGGCTAGAAAAAGTAAGCAGGCTGCCAAAACTTACACAATTCATATATGATGAAGCAGAAAACCAAAGTCAGGTATATATTACTCCATAAAGCTTCCCAAAAAAGTCAGCCAACATAACAAAATACAGATTTAAAAAACTACATTATAAGAATGGATTTGCATAGATTTGAAAAACCTTAATATCATTAAATGAAGAGATTAAATGTGATTCTTATGAGGTAGTATTACACATTTAATAGATGGCTAAAATTTAAAAAATAGTGACATACTAAATACTGATGAAGATGCAGAGAAATGGAATCTCACATATTGTTAGTGTGAATGTAAAATGGCATAGTCACTAGGGAAAACAGAAAAGCAGTTTCTTTAAAAAAGAAACTAAATAAAAAACTAAATATACCCATATGGTGCAGCAATTATATTCCTGGGCATTTATCTCAGAGAGAAATGAAAATGTATTTTCACACAACCACCTATATACAATTAATTGTTCATGGCACCTTTATTTGTTATAAGTAAAACCTGGAAACAACTAACATGTCCCTCAATGGGTAAATAGTTAAGCAACTCTGGAGTACCCGTACCATGGAATACTTCAGCAAGAGAAAAAAAAAAAAAACTATTAATACAGGAAACAATTTTCCAGATGGATCTCAAGAGCATTATACTAAGTAAAAAAAGCACTCTCAAAATATCATGCAATTTCATTGACATAATCCTGAAATGACAAATTTAAAGAAATAGAAAACAGATGAGTGGTTGCCAAGGATTAGGGATGGTGAAGGGTAGCAGGTTGAGTGTGACTGTATGTAGTATGAGGGAGATCTTTGTAGTGATAGAATAGTTCTGTATCTTGACTGAGATGGTTCTATAGGAAAGTATGCAAGTGATAAAATGACACAAAGCAATGTACCCACATTGAATAAGTGCAAGTTATGGGGTTTGATATTGTATTATAATTATATAATTTGTAAGTATTCAGCAGTTTAGGGCCCTGAAGAAAATTAACTGCCAACATATCCAGAATCACAGGAAACATTTGCTGGGCCCATAAAGCCTAGGGAGAGCAAGAAACACCTAAAAAGGGGAAGGCAGAGCCTGTCCCAACCTGCTGCTGGGGCTGATAAAACTATACTTCGGGAGTTTACTAGAAGAGAGAATTTAGAAATTCCTACCAGATCATAAGCAAACACTCTGGGGCCACCTGCACAGTAAATCTCAGAAAGAGACAGAGTGAGCTGCCCCCTATGTCCTATTTAAACCAGGAATCCCGGGCCTCCCCTGGTGGCGCAGGCGGTTGTGCGTAGCACTGTGAAGCTGTCTGCAGCCTCTGTAATGCCAGTTCGATCCCGGCCACCTGGTGAGGGTCCCACATGGCGCAGCAGACCTCTCCTGTCTTGCCCACTTCTCCCCTCAGTAATGTGTTTTGTCAGTCTGCCTGTTCTGTTCCCCGCTGTCTCTGGTGAATCCTCTCACCCTCCCGCAAATCTGGCCTGTACCCTGGCTCTTGTATAAATAAAATAAAATAAAATCTTAAAAAAAAAAAAAAAACCACAGGAATCCCTCACCACTCAGCATCGTTGTTCTTCCATGGACTCTGCCCACCTGGACTCCTTCCTACGTGTAATGTCACAGAATAAACTTTGCTTTGCTTTGTCTAGACATGAATTCTTTCATGGCCACAATTAAGAACAGAGGACCCTCCCGTCAAAACCTGATAAAAGTAACTACTGGTGCAAACTGGGTGAGGAATATGTGGGACCACTCTACATTATCTTTGCAACTTTTTCTGTTACTTCAGTATCTTTTATTATCTTCACATAGTTTTAAGAATTGTACCTGGAAGTATTAGTTTCCTGAGGCTGCTATAACAAAGAACCGCAAATCTGGTAGCTTAAGCTACAACAGAAATTAATTTACTCAGTTCTTGAGGGTGAAATTCAAAGTGAAGATGTTAATAGAGTTGGTTCTTTCTAAGGGCTGATTTCCTTTCATCTACCAATAGTCACAGGCTTGTAGATGTCTTTCTCCCATGTGTTCAACATATCTTTCCTTTAAGAACATTTCCCCTGCTTCTGAAGATGCTGGATTAGGGACCATTCTACTGGGTTAAGGGCCAGCCTAATGATCTCACCTTAAATTGATCAACTGTCAAGCCTTTTTCCAAATGGCCACAGTCACAGATACTGGGAGTTAGGAGTTAACATCCTTTTGGGGATACACAATTAACCCACAACACTGGGTCTACAAGAATCAACTGCACAAATACAGGAGACTTAAAGGAATTTTATCTTAAAAACAAAGAGAAACAAACTAAAGATAAAATTCTCTAGTTTCAGTTGACCAACCTAAATTAACATTTAAACAACACTGCTTAAAGAAGTGAGTGCCGTCTTCCATTGCACAAGTAGATGCAAATCAAAAGACAAACATAGCCAATGTCCCTCTCCTCTATCAAATTTCATATGGAGTCTTGGACGTAGCACTATACTGAATGGATAAATTGGATTCATAGGAAAATCACTGTGAGTCTAAAGTAAATGAAGATGCTAAGCCTAGACATATCTGCTGTAGGGTAAGGTAAAAAAAAGTATCAGGCTTTTCTGCCCTCCCACCATTAGGATTGATGACAGAACCCTGTGGTCCTGAATGCATGCCTGATGGCGGGCACTGGAGTAGGGTGTGAATGCTCATATGTAGATGGGACTCACCTGGGCTGAGACTGGGCTTACAAGGGCAGTGTCACGGGGACGCCAGCAGAACCACGGGAACAGCATAACTTCAAGTAGAGTGAAAAGAACAAAAGGAGCAGAGAAGCAAAGGCCAAGAGAGAACGTCGGTGAGCCCAGAGAGAGAGAAGACTTGCTGGGACCCCTGCCTGCCATGTACCTGGTAAATCCCAATAAAAGCCTGCAAAAGCCACCGAGGGTTCCTAGGACTCTCCTTTACCCCATCTCCTGAATCATAAAGATCCTGCTCTGGCCCATCCTGCCACTACATCTGTCTTCAAAATACTCAAATTTTAAGTCCTTCATGAGACCTTAAAAAGTGGCATGAATGCCACTTTGCTTGTTGAATGAATGTCAAAGCTTAAATTGTCTAGGTAGAAGAATTAGTCTTATTCAATATAACACAAACAGGTAATACTAAGACCAGGAGCACTTCCTAATATTTAGATTGTTGGAGAATTTTAATACTAGGAATATGTAACTAATGGAAATAGCAGGCTCTAAATGTAGTGAATTTCCTATTTCCAGAAATGAGAAGTGGAACAACTCTCCATTGGCTATTCACTTAGGCATTAAGTGGGAGACTACTACCTTGGAGTCCTTCTTTTGTTCTGCTTTTTAGTACTTTCATAGAAAAACATGTTAATATAACCTTCATAGGAATATTTTTAAAGAATTTCCTCATTTTCTGAATGCTAAATAACAAAGATGCAAATGGTTTGAAAATGGTTGAGAAAAAATGTAATTACGCTATACTGAATTAAAAGGTTGATCTTAACATTATCTTTACCTGTAGTTCTATTATGAGAAATGATTGCTTTTGTCCAATTGACGAGAATTTTGCTTAATTTAGCTTAATTTTCAGAAAAAGCGTTATTTTGCCAATTTTAAAATGTACACTTTTTGTACAGAACACACACCGTATTTCATCAGATATAGCAAGTATTTTTTGAGATTGTTTTGTGGGGAAAAGGTACCAAGCATACCCCCATACACTAGTTTTCACAAGTAGAACATTATTATTATAGAGACTTCTTTAGTACTTGTGTTTTAAAAACTTATGAGGTGCTTTTAGGCTGGAAAACAAAAAAGCTGAGCACACTCATGTAGTGGCACCTAGAATCTAGGTCCTTGATCAAGAAACAGACTAGTATTATGCCAGAAGTCCAGTGTTCTAGTTACTGCCTCCCTCCTACAAAAGTCGTCACCATTCTGATTAAAGAAGAGATTCGTTTTGCTTATTTTTATAGTAATAGAAATGAGCTCATAGAATATATAGTCTCCTGTGTTTTTTTAATCCAATATTCAATTTGTGTGATTTGTTAATATTGTACAATGTTCAATCTCTCCTCTGTTTAGTATTCCACTCTGTAAAAGAGGCATGATATACTTACCCATTCTACTACTGAAGGGTATTTGGGCAATGACCAGTTTGAGGCCATTATAAGTAGTAATGCTATGAACATTTTATTATAGTCATGCACATGTCCATATTTACATAGTAGGAAGGAATTGCTGAGTTATAGGATCAGCGTATCCTAAATTTTAACAGATACTGCCACACAATTTTACACCAGTTGACACTCCCACCAGCAATGCATGAGAGTTCCAATCGCTATAAATCCTCACCCACACTTAGTATATTGTCTTTTTAGCTTTAGTCATTTTAATATTTTTGTAGTAGCGTCACACTATGATTTTAATGTAGTTCCCTAATGAACGATGATGTTGAACTTCTTCTCATCTGTGCTATTCACATATCCCCTTTTATGAGGTGTCCTTGCCCAATTTTCTTTGGATTGCTAGTCTATGCTTTTAAATTTTGAACCACGTGAATGTATTACTTATTTTTTATAAAGTAAATTCAAAGGTAATGTAATTAAAAACAAATTTCATAGAATTCTATGTTGCACACTCTTCTTTGTAGAGATTTACAATATACTAGGAATTCTAAAGCTCTGCAATTCTTAAGTTCTCTCTCTCTCTCTCTCTCTCTCTCTCTCTCTATCAGAGGAAAGCACAAAATACCAGTCCCCACTACCACAAATTACACAATCACATTTCCCACATTTGGGGAAATCTCAGGGGCTAGCACATCCAGCATGCAATGGATAAATAAGCCTTACCTGAAAAACCCACTTTCATGATCTTCATGTCTCCCCTGACAGGTAAGTGTAAAAGCTTTATACTTTTCATCACCACAGAACAATTTGGAGAAACGCTGTTTCCTCTCCTCTGTAATTTTATTTTTTGTGGAATTAATAACTGCTTCTTTTTCACTTTCTTAGCACTTTTAGCTTCTTTTTCCAACTTTAATACGTATTTCATTTGATCTATTAAATATCTATTAATCTAATTTCCCAGATATTTCAAGTTAGATGAGCTATGAATTCCTCTTTTTGTGAATAATGTTTTGAACTTAATTTGCATCTAATACACTATGCTATAATTCTTACTGTCTACATCCATGTTTCTAATTAGGTTAGTCAAGTCCTTGAGGGCAGGAACCATGTTAACTAATCTTTTTATTCCAGAACAATGCCTGGCCTATTGTAGGTATTCAATTACTCACTGTTGAATTAATGAATAAGTATAATTCAATTAATTTAACCAGTGTCCTTATTCTTAGAGTTGGCCATCATCCTGTTTCAGTGAAAATGGGTTACTTTCTAAGTCTGTCATCTCTTACATCTCAGGATTTCTCTTCACTTACTCCTGATTATGTTTTCTTTCTTTCTTTCTTGACTTACTCCCATGCTTTGTTGGAGTACATCCTCTAGTGAATATTTCCATCCTCCCATATGTGAAAATATTTTAATTCCGCTCTTCCTCTGCCCTTTTATCCCAGTTGGTTTGTCTGAAATTTTAGATCGGAAGTTACTGTCCTTCAGACAATAGATTATCCTTTGAAGATAATCTATTATCTATCAAATTATAATCTATCAAATAGATTATCCTTTGAAGATAATCTATTTCATTGTGTTTTACCTTAAAAATGTTATGGTGATAAATCCAATGCCATGCTAATTTCCATCACTTTTTGTTTCTTCCCCCGGAAAACTTTTCCAGTCTTTATTCTTAGTCTTCTGACCCTTTTTTTTTTTTTTCCTTAAAGATTTATTTATTTATTTATTTGTTTATTTATTTATACAAGCACTGGGTTGTCAGAAGCGCGGGCGGTGGAGAGAATTCACCAGAGCGGGGAACAGAACAGGCAGACCGATGAAACACACTGCTGAGGGGAGAAGCGGGCGCGGCAGGAGAGGTCTGCACGCCTTGTGGGAACCTTGCAGGCAGCCGGGGATAGAACCGGCACTGCAGAGGCTGAGGGCAGCTTCGTAGCCCAGTGCTCAACCGCTGGGTCACCAGGGGAGGCCCACTTCTGACCCTTTTAATGATGCACTTAATATATTTTTTGTTGTTTTCACTCACTGGTACTTGGTGGACCTTTTCCACATGAAGATATTTCTCCTTTGGTCTTGGCAAAATTTCTTTATTTTTTGGATCATTTCCTCCCTGATCACTTTTTGTTCTCTTTTTCTGGAACTCTTAGTTTAACTGACCTGATGAATTAAAGGTTAAATGTTTTCTGAGCACTCTGTTGCAAAAAGCATATTAAGCAATAAAGCACAGAGTATCACACCACATCTTGAAAGCAAAACAATTTATTTCAAATGATCAAAAATTTTGTACACATTATTTCATTACAACTGTCCACTATTGTAAAATGCCACTGTTACTCTCAACGTCAAGCAATATAAAAACACAGGAAGCATTTGGTTCTCAGCAGGAAGAAATCCTCCACCAGGATTAAGTGTTCCTTTTTGCAGTTGTCTTAGAATTTATTAAATGCGTAGTATAGACTTGGCGTTGTATATATTTTCAATTCACATTCTACAAAAGTCACCAAAAGGTGAATGATACTTGTTTAAAGCAAAACGAGGGGGAAACGTTTGCAGTCCTTTTCTGTTTGGCACTGAACACTGAGACACTTGCGATCTTCCCTGAAGTCAGAGAAGTGGATTTTTCAAGAATAGTTTTCAATTTGTGGCTCTAACTATGCGCTTAAAACAGAAAAAGTAGGCAAGAAAGGAGACACCCAGAGGACCAGTGTTTAACAGGAATGAAACACCTGTGTGCCCAGGATTGGGAACGCTGACAGGGCTTACCACTCACCCTTCACGTCTGAAGTGGTGGGAAGGGAGGGAAGCTCTGAGTCCAGGTAAGTCCAAGAGTCCACCCTACCAGACTTGCTGGGTTCCGGGAGTGTGGAGCAATCCTAAGTCACCTCGCTCCCGCGAAGCCCTCCCCGCGCAGGCGCGGAGCGACGCTCAAAAGCGCCCCGCCCCCCCGCCCCCCACGCCCATGCGGGATTCCGCGCGGCGGCAGGACAGGTGGCCCAGAGACCTCGCCCGGAAGTGAGGCCCGCTGACAGGCGGATAACGGCCAGCAGGCTGAGAGTAAAATTCCCCCCACCCCCACCCCACCCCCAAAATCTTTTACAAACTTGGGGGATGAGGTGGAAAGCAGACAAGCAACGTGCCCCTTGGCCCCGCCCCTGGCCCGGGCGCCGCACGTGCCACACAGACCGCCTGGGTCGCGCCACGCAGCAGCCCGCGGAGACCCGGGGCCTCGGGCTGAGGCGGGAACCCGCCCCGGGAGTCGCGATCCCCCGCCCCTCTCCCCTCTGACGTCGCCTGGGAAGTCTGGGGTGGGAGGATCTCGGCCGCCCGGGCTCAGTGGCGTGGCGCGCCGGGGCCGGGAGAGGAAGCTCCTCCTCGACGCGTCGCGCCGCCTCAGCCTTGACCGGGTTCTCAGAGCAGAGTCCGCTCCCGCTCCCGCTCCCGCTCCCGCTCCGGAACAGCCGCGGCCGGCGTGGGCCGCGCGGGGCATGGGCGACCGCGTGACCTAGTGTCGGGCAGTCAGGAGGACTCGGCCGGGCCGACCGCGCGGGGGCGGACCCGGGCGGCCGAGGGGGCGCGGGAGCCGAGGGAGAGCCGGGCACACCCGGAACCGGCCGGCGCCTGAGCGCCCGGAGCGCGCGCGACCATGAACGGGGAGGCCATCTGCAGCGCCCTGCCCACCATCCCCTACCACAAGCTCGCCGACCTGCGCTACCTGAGCCGCGGCGCGTCCGGCACCGTGTCGTCGGCCCGCCACGCAGACTGGCGCGTCCAGGTGGCGGTGAAGCACCTGCACATCCACACGCCGCTGCTCGACAGGTAGGTCGCCCCCGCTCCGCGACGGGGCCCCGAATTCAGCCGCATCCCCACCCCGCCGGCCAGGCCCGGAGAGAGCGGCCACCGGAGCCCCAAAGGTGGTGAGCACGGGGCCTCAGGCACACCCCTCGTCGCCTCCAGGCAGCCCGAGGCCTGGGGCTGGCCAGGTGGCGAGAACCGGCTTCTCTAGAGATGCAGCCTGTGCTTTCCTCCCGGTTCTTTCCCTGCCTCCTCCTTCCCTCTTGCACTCCTGGGCTTCCCGGCACTGTCCAGCCAAAAAAAAAAAATCAATCTAGGTGTGAAGTAATCTCTGAATTACGTAGTTGTGTAAACAGTTGGCAGATCAGTAAAACGGGGGAGAAACCGGCACTCACAGCCCAACTCTAAACGTCCTATTGAAATGGGATTGAAATTGACGGGCGTTTACAGCGAGCATGGGTTTTGTTTTTTGTAGTAATTTTGAAATCGGATTCTACCCTCACCGGCCAGTGGGTCACTCTTAGCCACACGTGGCCATGGAGCGCTTGAAAAGGAACTGTGAGTGTAAAATACCGATTTCACTCTTAGTACCAAAAGAGGAAGTATAAAACCTCATGGACGCTTATATGTTGATAACCTAAGATTATAGTATCTTTTATCGATTGGGTTGAATGTAAGATAACATTAAAATTCATCTCACTTGTCTTTTTTTACTAGAAAATTAGAAAATTTAGAAAATTAGAAAAATTTAGATTGTGTAAATGTTCACATTACATTTTCATTGAACAATACTGCTCTAGAGTCTAGGATGCTGTGGGTTGGGGGTTTTGTTGTTTTGTTGGCAGTGGTGGTTTATTACCTGTAGTCATGAAACTTTCCCTGTCAAATTTACCCTGGCAGTTTAGCGCCTTTCACACAGGAAGGCCTGTCCCCAGAGGAAATATGTATGATTTGTGCTAACTGTAAACTGAATTAGAAGACTATTAAAATGGCAAAGCCAAAACCAATATTTTGAATGTCTCTCACATCCTAAAACACTTTTAGTATAACGTGGAAGTTTTAAGGGAAGGCTAGTTTCTGTTTCCAGAAAAATATTTCAACCACATGTCAGAGACTCGTGACTGTATGTGTTAGTCAATGGGTCTAGTCACTTAGTCTATTTGTTTTCCTTACAATAGCGATTTAACTAGGCCCTGATTAGGTTCTTAGTTAACATCTCTGACTGCACATTCTCCCCTCTTCCCCTTATATCTAATGTGAAAATACCTCCTATTAGATGCTTGATTAGCCAGAGGTTGCTAATGTCCAATACAGTTAAATTTATCAGCATCAGCCCTACCAATGTTACTGGACTTTCATCTTTTGCCTGTGTCACTATCAGACTTGGATGGGCCAGATCTCACAGAAGTCTGAGACACCTCTAAAGACTGTTCCACTTTTTGCATACCATAATACGAGTCTGGTGCTATACAGGGTGTGGTGTTGTTTACCCTGGACCTTGAATTCTGTGGAGCAAGTGCTAGGCAAGGGACTATAAGTGCATGTAGTCAGTTTGAAGGGTAGTGATTAGAGAGGGCGGATATCTTTTAAAATCAACTATGCAAATATATGGAAATCTAACATTGAAAGATCTACTAGGTATTTTATAACAAATCGATCCTCCCATTTTGGATGTTGCTTCTAAGGTTTTTTGTTTATTTTTTTAAAGATTTACTTATTTATGCATGTAAGAACTGGGATGTAAGCCAGAGGTCCTGGGGCCAGGGTGGGGAGGGGGGGCTTCACCAGAGAGAATAGGGAGCAGAACTAGCAGATCTACTGAAATACACTGCTGAGGTGAGCAGTGAGCGAGACAGGAGAGGTCTGCTGAGCCATGTGGGTTGCTCCCTGGCTGGCCAGTGATCGAACTTGTGCTGCAGTGGCTGGCAACACCTTGATAGTGCTGCCTTTAACCACTGTGCCCAGGGAAGCCCACTTCTCAAGTTTTTAATTTAAGTAAATTTTGTGCCATTTGGAAGCCCAGGATTGAGGGGTCAGTTGCCTTTCCATATTCATTAACAGTTTTCATAATCTTCACTAAATTGAGTTGAAAACTAATTCTATCATCAAAGAAGCCATAAGACCAGTGAAACACTCTGGAATAACTGCATTAGGTTCTTTTCTCCCACTTGTTACCTAAGATGTTAATATCGCAGCATTTATGCAGTCTGAGTATAAAGCTGGGCTATGTAATTGACTCACAGGGTGTCTTATTTCCTCACTTACAAAGTGGGAGATGGTATATACATGTACTTCTTGGTCTCTGGTGCAAATAATGTTTGCATTGTTCTTTGGGATCTCATGAAAGAAAAGTAAGTTTATGTTCTGTTACCTGTGATTGGTGAGTCATTTTCCATAACCTGACTTGTGTCCAATAAGTGGCTCTTCCCTAACAATTTTTAACTATTTATAAGTAGATGAGTCTGATTGGTTGTTCAGACACACAGTAGGGGAAATGACTGTTATTTGACTGAAATGTTAAGTTGGATAATTTGGGTGGTATATCAGCAGAAGCTGTATTTGACATTTCTATTTTTAGAATTACAAAAACCCATTTTAAACTGTTTTGGCTTTGTCTATTATTCCACTTACTCAATCTTTATAAAATCTGACTTCAATAACTTTCCTTCTTATCTGATGAAGCAGTAGAATGAGGGGAACATAGACTTAGTGATTCAAACCTTACTCTATGCCTGTCACTTATTATTGGCATGACCATTAGAAAATTACTAATTTATATGTGCCTCACTGCCCTTGTGTATAAGTAGAAATAATTAAAGCAACTGTAGAGGTTAATTTAGGATGATAGTGCATATGAAGTGGCCAAAATAGGATCAAAACAGAAGGAAGTATCTCATACTCTTAGAAGTGAGTGTATTAAGTATATATGAAATTTTGCTACCATTCCCTCTATATAGTTCTTTGAGTATTTCAGGAATCTTCAGATCCATCTTGTGTCTCGCTGTCAGGATGCAAAACAGTAATTGTCTTGTTGACCTACAACCCTTGATGCATATATAGAAATGTTTAAACTTAGGGTCTGTAAGTTAATTAAAACAGGTCTCAGACTGATAGAGTTGGTTACTTGATATTTGAGGTATTAAGTGGTAGAGATAGGGAGAAGAAGGAAGCTTTTCACTTTATATCCTCTTGTAATTTTTAAATTTCAAGGTATATTACCTATTCATAACATAAATGACTAAGATTTTTTGCTTTATTGTTTGTGTTTTGTTTCGAAAAACAAATCTCATAATCTGAGTTGGAATATCTGTTGTTTTCTTTTTTTTCAACAGTCATTCATCTAGAGCTTTGAGTGGTTACTCATCATCACTTACCCAATAGGCTTTTCCTAGAGACAATTTCTATTTTTTTTTTTACTGCTGCTACCAACACCCATTCAACCAGGGCAAAAACTGATGACATCTTGAATTCCCTTTTTTTTTTTTTTTTTTTTTTTTTAATAACCCTAGTCAGTCAATTACTAACCACCTGGGCATTCTATTCAGCTTGTGTTTTTATTTCCATTTGCAACCTTTATAATTTAGAGACTCTGCTTCACATCTTACCTAGTATTATAACCTCCTTAACATTCTGACTTTCAAACTGTATGTCTTTCTATTGATCCTACATTTTGCTACCAACTTAATCATCTGCTCATGTCATTCCTGCTTAAGAACCTATAGTCACAACTCAGAGATTACTACATAAAATGTAAACAGCTTCACCTGACTCTAAGCCTCTGCAGTATGACCCTGGTTCATATTCTAAGCATAGCTTTTATCTTCTTTGTATATAACTGGCACATATCTATTAGGTATACTACGTGAAAGGCACTGTTCCAGGTCCTGGGGATACACAGATGAAAAGACAAGGTCCCTCCCCTCTGAAGGTCACATCCATCTTGGTTACCCTTTTTCTAATGATTTAGAGTCTATCCATCCTTAAAGTGTAGTTGAAATCCCACCTCTAAAGACTATGGGGTAGCCCAAAGTTTACTCAGAGCTCCACATAGTTCTCTGCTTACTTACTTGTTTGCTTTTGGTGGCCTTTATTACATTCTGGTTTTTTTTTTTTTAATTTTAATTTTAATTTCTTACTTGGTCTCCTTATTTTTTTAACTTAATTGAGTAATAATTGACAAATATAATTGCATATTTTTAAAATGTGTAACATGACTTTGGTGGTGGATGTGGGTGGTGTGTTAAGATTTATCTGAAGAAGTGTGAGGCTATACCCTTAAATCGTATTATTGTTGTAAACCTACATTACATCAATAAAAAATCATATAGTTTGAAAAACTTAAGTGTACTACTTAATAATTTGATATACATACCCAATGTGGAACAATTACCAGAAGATAACAAATACAGTGTTGACATACAAATAAAAAGGTGCTCAGCATCACTAACCATCTGAGACATGCAAATCAAAACCACAGTGAGTTTTCTTAAAAGATTTCTGGCAGTTTAAGGGCATAATCTGCTACTTTATATTTATATTGTACATAGTGCTAAGCATAGTTTACTCATAATGAAAGTTTAATATTTATTTGTTTTATGTATGAGTAAGCAAATGAACCTGGAATTAGAGTTACCCCACAAATCTGTTTTAAGCATCTACCTGTTCTCATTGTTCCTGTCCTCAGTTCCAGTGTATAATTTTTAAGCATTAATATCCTTGCAACTATTATCATCTAGTCATTTAAACCTTTAACAATTTAGATGTTTTAATATTCAGGACATATCGGAAAATTTTCACATGGCATGCAACCATAAAGTTGAATGTAATATTGTAATCAAATCTGATCTTTTGAATACAATACAGACTTGTTTGCTTAGTTCACACACCAATTATTCTAATATCAATAGATTTATAAACTTACTCAGACATTGCATCTTTCCCTTTCCTAGAAAAGTACAATAATAATAACCTGGGTGTAGCACTTTTTTCTGTGATTGAGTTATGGAAGTTATTTTGATCTCTAAATTATCTGTGGAATATATAAGGTATGTCTTATCCCTACTTTATATGTGATGAAACTGAAGGATAAAGAAATTGCATAATTCATGAGATCAAAAGTTATCTAATGAGTCAAGCTTAATAAATTTTATGAACATAATAATTTTGTGTTTTTCATTATTTTAAAACATTTCGCATTTTCTGTTTTTAGTGAAAGAAATGATGTCTTAAGAGAAGCTGAAATTTTACACAAAGCTAGATTTAGTTACATTCTTCCAATTTTGGGAATTTGCAATGAGCCTGAATTTCTGGGAATAGTTACTGAATACATGCCAAATGGATCATTAAATGAACTCCTACACAGAGTAAGTATCTATATTCAGTGGCTATAATTCTGTTGTATAAACTATATATGTTTTGGTTTTACATGCAGTTAGATTATTTGGGTATATATAGATGAATCATAGTAAGAATAGTGAGAAACAAATGCAGTAGCAAAGTTTCACTATTTATGGCTTCTGTTGTGTTGTTAAAAATACTGTGGAGTCAGGCCCAGTATTCTAAGGGACCTAAGATTATTTTGCTTAGGTTACTGTTCCTGAATTATCCACATTTATATACACAGGAAGGCCTAGGAAGAAAAAGAGAAATTGTACACCATACAAATCAGAGTTAGTTGAGTCAGATTTTATTTTATATAAAAACAATTTAGGATTTAAATTAAATGCTAATAAAATCAGTTCAAAAAGTTCTGAATTAATAGGCCAAATAAATCTTTGAGTATTAAAAAAATTAGCTTCTCTGTTGGTAGACAATGGCATGAGCCTTTTACCTTTTTTTTTAATTATTTATACAAGCACTGGGTACAGTCAGAAGTGCGGGAGGGTGAGAGAATTCACCAGAGCCAGAGCAGGGAGCAGAGCAGGCAGAGGGACCAAAGCACACTGCTGAGGGGAGCAGCGGGCGGCAGGAGAGGTCTGCGCGCCATGTGGGACCCTCCTCTGGTGGCCGGGGAGCAGCCGGGGATCAAACCGGTGCTGCAGAGGCTGCGGGCAGCTTCACAACCCAGCGCTCAACCGCTGCGCCACCAGGGAGGCCCTACCTTTTGTTTTTGTTTTGTTTTGTTTTTTTCAATGTATTTGTTACTCAGGCTCTGATTGAGAATCCCATCAGTAAACACATTTTGGGATTCTCTTTCTCAAAATATATGTATTCACCTATTGTTGTTTATTTGAGTTTACATTATTAATATATCCAATATAGGTTCTCTTGAGTAGTTTATATTACTCAGTCTATTTTTTTTAAGAGTTGGCTTATTTAAAACTGGTAATAGAATCTATAAAATTCTATTGTTGGACACTCCTAAATTCTGATACATTACAAAAGGAAGAATGGGCCCCACTGTCTACCTGTCATGAAGTGACTTCCTCTTTGTTTCAAGATATGTCACATTGTACAATATTTGTCATGACCATCTGAAACAAGGATAAAGTAACCAGTGTCACAGCATAAGATTTCATCTGAGACTGTACCCCAGCATCCATACATTTGATCTTCAGCACCATGGAAATGGTGGCAAAAAGTGAAAGGGGGGAATTGTTAGGGTGAAAGGATGTCCTGAGCTATTTCCATACAGGCTTTGTGGATGTCACCCCCCACTCCATCAAAACACTGGGAACTACAAATCCCAGGATCCCCAAAGGGAAGTTGCGAGGACCTAAGGGAAGAGTTAATCAGCCATTTTCTCTGTTTGTAAATAAAAACCAGCCATATTAGTGGGGTTGGGCACACTTGGCTCGTGTTCTTGGCCAGGCAGATTTGGTCTAGGTGGGTCATTTGGGATTCCAGGTCGGCGGAACTGGTAGGACACATTTAAGAATTTATCTTCCTCTTTTTTCCGAGTTGCACATTTCCTCATTCCCCTTCCCTTGTAAATAAACCTTCTGTTAACCTTTAAAAAATAATAATAATAATAAAAATAAAAAATAAAAAAAGATTTTGTGTGACCATTGCAGCTATCAAAATACAAATATTAGGGCTTCTCTGGTGGCTCAGGGGTTAAGATGCAACCTATGAAGCAATCCACAGCCACTGCAGCACGAGTTCAATTCCCAGCCAGCCAGGGAGAAACCCACATGGTGGGACAGACCTCTCTTGTCTTGCCTGCTACTCCCCTCAGCAGTGTACTTCGGTCCGTCTGCCTGTTCTGTTCCCTGCTCTATCTCTGGTGAATCCTCTCACCCCCATCTCTGGCCTGTACCCCAACTCGTGTATAACAATAAATAAATCTTTAAAAAAATACAAATATCAGTGAAGCACATTTTTTATTATTGAAAAATGAATATTTAAGGTGAAATTCTTATGTTTTCTTCCAGTACCCCTACACCCCAAAAGATACTTTGGCACCCAAATTTGGAGCCCACCAAAAATTTTATCATGTTTCAAGGGGATTGCTAGATTTTGGAAGAAATCATAAAATCTACAATAAGCCCTTCCTTTTCTTCCTCTTTATGTTAAAAGCCTCCAAAACAATACTATACTGCAGAAAGTTCTCATTACTCCTTTAAACTACATAATTTTCAGGAAAAGTAACCACTTTACAAATTAAAAGATTCAGTTACTAAAGTGGAAGGATGTGTATATATACAAGAGGAAGTAATGTTCAACTTTAGTGTATTTTGTGTTTCTTTTGTTTTTCTGTATGTCATTATTAGGCTAGGATTTATCTTAAAGCACTTCCCCCAACCTCACAAAAGATTGTTGAAAAGTGACCCAGTAGCAGAAAGCATTCTGAAGATGAATTATGAGGCTTCTGTAGAAACATACTTTTCCATTTCATTGTTAAAAATGTTCTTGGAAAAAATAAGTATAAAATAAAAATGTTCTTGGGAACAAGGTGCCTCATGTATTATTGAATCTTTCCAAAGTATCTAATGTATCTAATTTTTCTGAGTATAGTCATTCTGGAAAGCTGCATTAACTTCATATTCAGAAAACATTTAAGAAAATTCAGATAAACATCATTTGTAAATACAAATAAATAAAATCATTATGGTTTAAATGTATCCATATGATATATGCTTTAAAAATGAAAATGATCATTGTTTCCTTCACAAAAACAAGGTTCCAAAAGGCTAATTTTTCAAACTAGAGTGCAAATTAATTATTTGGCTGAAAGTATAAGACAGTAATGCTTAATCTATAAATATATTATGGTCATAATTTTAATTGATGCAGTGATTATTATAAATTAGGTTTTATATTATTAGGAAAATTAAAATATAGGTTTTGAATGAATGGATAGATACATAATAGAAACTATTTGTGTTTGTATGGTAGTATGTACACTTTATATCATATAAGCTGTAGAATAGGGAGATGGGTGTGAGTATAAGTGTATGTGTCTAAGTATCATTCAGATAAAAACTAATTGAAAGCTGGGTCAACAAAAGAAAGAAGTCCCAAGAACATGTAGTTGCATTAACTATATAAACTAAAAGTAAATAGCAATACTATAAAGTTATCACTAGTTTTTCTAAAAAGTAAGAAATAAGATGGAGATTAATGTGAAATTGATACATGTAATAAAAATGAGCATATGTTCTAACCTTTATGTAATATTTCCTCTTAGAAGTTTAATTTTCTAATCAGAAATTTAGCCACTAATTTTTGATTTATTTCTTTCCATATATATGAAGAAAACTGAATATCCTGAAGTTCCTTGGCCTTTGAGATTTCGCATCCTGCATGAAATTGCACTGGGTGTAAATTACCTGCACAATATGAATCCTCCTCTACTTCATCATGACTTGAAGACTCAGAACATTTTATTAGATAATGAATTTCATGTTAAGGTAATATTGTAAAAGTTTACTGCATCTTTAAAAACAGTTTAGTTCGTTCCTCCACCTGAAAAATTTACTGTATCACCTTTTCCAGAGGCCCTGACTTTTATAATCAGTGTCTCTTCTTCCTTAATCATTCCTAAACCAAAGATATTGATAGAATTACCCTACAAAATACAGTCATTATGTTTTTAATTGAAATTTTATTTTGAAATTGGTATAGGTGCACAAGAAGTTACAAGAACAATGCAAAGAGGTCCCAGTTTCCACGAGTGGTTATATTGCACATAATTAATAGTGCAATTTCAAGACCAAGAATTTGACATTAATGCAGTGCCTGTATGTAATTCTGTATCACATTAACACATTTAAATTTGTGTAACTACCACAGAAATCAAGATACAGCACTAATTGACAGAAAGATTGCTTATGATTCTCCTTTTAATCATGACAAACTCCTTTCTCCACTATTCTAGACCTCTGAAAATAACTAATTTGTTTTCCATCTCTGTAATTTTGTCATTACAGAGATGTCATTTCCACATGATAGCCCTTCTGATATTTGAAGATAGCTATACTCCAACTCCTCACTGACACCTGTGTTTTGTCCTCCCTGCTAAGCATTCTTAGTTCCTTCAACCAGTTTCCTTATTAGATGGATTTTAATTCCAGGTGCTTTTGTTTATATATCTTTCTTTAAATCTCTGTTAAATTTTGATCCTCAGAACTGAAAAAAAATTACTTTTTGATATGGTTTAATGAGTGTAGAATATGATTTCCCTGGTCTTAAATACTCTTATTTCTTTAATATTTCTTTAATAATTCATCACTTTAGGGGGGGAGACAATGCTATATCACATTCAAATTAGGCTTAGTTTCAACAAAAAGCCCTGTTTTTTCGTGTATTGTTGCTTCAGCCACATTTCCTTAATGTACTTTCAGAGTACTTTCTGGAGATGAGCAGATTTTATCATGTTAGATTTGGAGTGATCACTTCAGTCTCTTTAGACCTTTTTGAACATTATATTTGTAGTTCAGGGGTTGAACTTTCTCTATCAGCTTTGTATCATCCTTGAATTAAATTAACCAGATTTTTGTATCTTCACGTCGTAACTTTTAACCAGTACACAGCTCAAATCATAACTGTAGAGCATGATGCCAAAACCTTCCTTCAGGTCATTATGAATCCTTTTCTTATCACCACTGTTGGGGAATAGTAAATCTTTCAATTTGTTAGGATTACTCCTAAAAGAGCTATTATACATGGGCCTCCCCGGTGGCGCAGCAGTTGAGCACTGGGTTGTGAAGCTGCCCGCAGCCTCAGCAGCGCCAGTTCGATCCCCGGCTGCTCCCCGGCCACCGGAGGAGGGTCCCACATGGCACATAGACCTCTCCTAATGCCCGCTGCTCCCCTCAGCAGTGTACTTTGGTCCTTCTGCCCGCTCTGCTCCCCACCCTGGCTCTGGTGAATTCTTTCACCCTCCCGCGCTTCTGACTGTACCCAGTGCTTGTATAAATAATAAATAAATAAATCTTTAAAAAAAAAAGAGCTATTATACAACCCATGTTTCTTTCTTTTTGTCCATAAGACTATTATGAAATAGTCTTCTCATATATCATCATGCAGACTCCTTCACCTCCTTCAGCCTCATTATCAAGTTTGGCTTTTCCTGACCATTCATCCAGTTCCTCTCTATTCTTGTATTTTGGTATATGCTTCCCCACAGAATTTTTCACTGATAAAAGATTTTTAATAAATATTTATTGACTATCTTCCCCAGTTAGTAAGCAAGCTCTGTGAAGACAAAAATTTCAGTCTGTTTTATTAACTATGACATGCTCAGCTCATGCCAATGAAGCATTCAGTAACTACTTGTTGAATGAACAAATGAATGCATTCCAGGTCTCTCATATATACACTAAATACACCTGCTAACTTAATGGTCATGTGGATTTATTATTCAAGTATTTCAGACTGCTTTCTAATATATAAACTTTTTACATTTGCTCTTTCATGGTAGTAATACTGTCAAGAAAAGAAATGAAGTCAGTTTTTATTCTGTAAGTAATTATGGAGCAACTATGGAATGCTGGGCATTGTGCCAGTCACTTGGGGTAAATCCATGAGATCTGAAATTGACCATTTGTCTAATGTAATTTGGTTTTCATGAATTTTTGCTGACTTTTTCATTATCCATAAAGTATTCCTTTCATAAATTTTCTAAGTTTTTTAAAACAGATTGAAAATCATCTCCTACCAACATATTGATTTGCAAAATCAGTGTTTCTTTTACCTTCTTAAAAATCAGAGTGACATTTTCTTTTCTCGTATCCTATAAACTTTCCATTCTGTCTCACAAAGAACACTAAAAACATTATGGAGGTATTTTCAAATATTGCCAATAACCTGAAATATATATACATATTTATAAAATATATATCTTACATATATATTATATAAGATAATGTGAAACTTATATTTTATAAACTTACATTTTATAAACTTTTCAACCTCCGTGGATTTTATTTTCTTTATAACATTTTCTCTGGTTTCATATCTAAGTCAACTCTTGGATATTTTTTGGAGAAAAATTTTAAATTCAATATTTTCCCTTTCAGATTGCAGATTTTGGTTTATCAAAATGGCGTATGATGTCCCTCTCACAATCACGAAATAGTAAATCTGCACCAGAAGGAGGGACAATTATCTACATGCCACCTGAAAACTATGAACCTGGGCAAAAATCAAGAGCCAGTGTCAAACATGATATATATAGGTAAAGTATGTTCCTTTTGCTCAGAGTTAATGTTATCTGAAAAATAAGATTAGGGACCTCCCTGGTGGCACAAGGGGTTAAGTCTCAGTATTATGACGCAATCTGCAGCCACTGAGGCATGAGTTAGATCCCTGGCCAGCCAGAGGGCTAGCCCACATGGCATAGCAGACCTTACCTATCTCACCTGATGCTCCCCTCAGCAGTGTATTTTAGCAGATTTGCCTTTTCTGCTCCCCACTCTGCCTCTGGTGAATTCTCTCACCCTCCCACATATCTGGTCTACACCCTAGCTCTTGTATGCATAAATAAATTAATCTTTAAAAAAATAAAAAATAATCAGTCAGAATTTTGAAGCTACATTTTAAAGCATGATTTTATTTCTTCACTCATAAGTATGGTGAAAATAAATTGGTAACCACAGTGGTTAATATTTTTCAAATTAGAAATGCCTTATTTGAAGCCACTTTTATAAATCCTTAAAAAAAGGTAAGGCATATGTTACTGTTCTGTAAAATTATAATACTCAGGGTTTTTATCATATATTACTTTGATGGGGAGAGGGAAATTATGTGTGGTTAACATTTATCCACTAACAAAGAAGATAATTTCTTAAATGAGGAAAAAAGGTCACTCGAATAGGACTACATTAGACAATTTTTTTAATTTGTCTTTATTTTGTGTGAATAATAAATCATGTAACTAGAGGGCATAGCTTATATAGATATTTAGGAATGATTATCACAAGTCATCTTTGTGACTTCAAGTTTTTATTATAATAATTACCTTTTTTCAAATTGGGATTAATTTCCTTTCAAAACAAAACTGTACATGAATACTTATCATCTTGGCTATACTTCTTTTTTGAACATTTTAGTACCTTACCACTTTAAGAAACTACATTACTATTACTATAGTCAGCCTTTAAATTTCTTTTTTTTTTTTTTTTTAAAGATTTATTTTATTTATTTATACAAGCACTGGGTACAGTCAGAAGCACGGGAGGGTGAGAGAATTCACCAGAGCCAGAGCGGGGAGCAGAGCAGGCAGAAGGACCGAAGTACACTGCTGAGGGGAGCAGCGGGCGGCAGGAGAGGTCTGCGTGCCATGTGGGACCCTCCTCCGGTGGCCGGGGAGCAGCCGGGGATCAAACCGGCGCTGCAGAGGCAGCGGGCAGCTTCGCAACCCAGCGCTCAACCGCTGCGCCACCGGGGAGGCCCTCAGCCTTTAAATTTCACGCTACTTTAGTTTATTATACATTTTTAGTTTATAATGTACTAAGTATATATTTTTATATTAAACAGCTATGCAGTTATCACATGGGAAGTTTTGTCCAGAAAACAGCCTTTTGAAGGTAAGTATACTTTGACTTTCTTAGTCTAGGTAATATCATTTGGTTGGCCACACTCAGAATTGTGTAAGGTTCATTTTATTTTAAATCTGCCTACCATTCATTTTGTGGGAAATATGGTATAAAAACATTATAATTTACCACTTGTGAATCCACTGTATTGTGGAAAGTATACTGGATTAAGGATCAGAAAAATACATTTTCTAATTCTTGTTCTGACAGCATTTAGCCCTATGAGAAATTCACTAAATCTCCTGTATCCTCATTTTTTTATCTGAAAAATGAAAATTTTGAATTTCTGTTTCTAAGATTCATTTTAGCTATAAAACTCTTTATTTTATTTATTTGTTTGTTTGTTTGTTTGTTTGTTTATTTGCACAAGAACCAGGGTACAGGCGGATTCGTGGGAGGGTGAGAAGATTCACCAGAGACAGAGCAGGGAACAGAACAGGCAGACTGACTGAAATATACTGCTGAGGGGAGCAGCAGGCAAGACAGGAGAGGTCTGCCTCGCCATGTGGGACCCTCGCCGGCTGGCCAGGATCAAACCAGCACTGCAGAGGCTGCAGACAGCTTCACAGTGCTGCACTCAACCGCCTGCGCCACCAGGGGAGGCCCGATTCTAGCTATAGAACTCTTTATATGAAAATTTAATTAGTGGTCCTTCTGTAAAGAACCAGTAAACATTAAGAAATAATTTAAACTTTCTGGTAATAGTTCTTAATTTTGAGGTTTGTATAGGTCACCTTGCTATAAACAATCTCAAAATCTCAGTAGTTTAAAATAAACTTTGATTTATCATTCACATTAGGGGATTATCTGAAGTAGCTCTTTTTTATTTTCTGCTCAGCCCTGAGGTCTGTTTTACTCTTCTCTACCTGTGTTTCATTGGCCAAATCAAATTATATAACCAAGTGCAAAAAATAAAAATCTTTCTCCCACAGGAAGGAGGTAGACAAGTCTGGTAATGACTGGGATATATGTATTCCTTTGACAGAAAATGGGGTAATTTAATGAATTACTCCCATATTTTAAGATTCTCTCATTTTCACTTTGAGTAATATATATTTTTTTAAGATTTTATTTATTCATGTAAGAGCTGGGGTACCGGCCAGAGATGCAGGGGGTGAGAGGATTCACCAGAGACAGAGTGAACAGAACAGGCAGATTGACCAAAGTACACTGCTGAGGGGAGCAGTGGGAGAGCCAGGAAAGGTCTGCTGCACCATGTGGGTTGCTCCCTGGCCGGCCGTGGATCAAACTCATGCTGCAGAGGCTGCAGATTGCTTCATAGTGCAGTACTTAACTACTTGTGCCACCAGGGAAGCCCTGAATAATATATTTCTAATGAATGAAATATATTTGTTTCTACAGAAGTCACCAACCCTTTGCAGATTATGTATAGTGTATCACAAGGACATCGACCTGACACTAATGAAGAAAGTTTGCCATTTGATATACCTCATCGAGCACTTATGATCTCTTTAATACAAAGTGGATGGGCACAAAATCCAGATGAAAGACCATCTTTCTTAAGTGAGTGTAAAGTATTAACCTGAACCTTTTAAGTTGTGAAAGTAACAAATATACTGTGAATTAAAGATTTCTTGAATAATTATGGAAGTTAGATGACAAAATCAGTGTTTTGTTTTTAATTCTCTTTTCTTTTGCTATTCATAGCATTTATAAAGGGGTAACTATTTCTAGAGCAGAATTGAGAATTCCTAACAGAAAAATTATTTGATAGAAGTTATCTTTCCACTCACATTAAAAAAGAATTTATTGACCACCTGCCACGTGGTTCGTACTGAGATGAGCATGAGTAACAGAGTAATGAACAAGGTTAATCTAAGTTGCTAAATTCCTGGAGTTCACATTCTACTTTGAAAAGGCAGGGGAAAACCACATAAATAAACAAGTCATAAATTGTGAAAGTCCTATAGGGAAATAAGCCCAATAAAAGAGTAGCTAGGGGAGGGGCAGAAAGCCTTTTAGATAGAAGTTAAAAATTTGAACTGAAATTTGAAGCTTGGGAAGAAGGCAGCCATTCAACAGCTAAAGGAAGAGTATTTCAAGCAGAGAAAACAGCAAGGAAAAGGCCTTAAGACCAGAAGAGAAAACTTTAGTATTTGCAAGGAACAAGAAAGAAAGGTGTGTATAGCTGGAAAACAGTGAGCAAGGAAGGGAATAATATGAGAAAAGATTAGTGGGGGGAGAAGAGGCTATTGCCATCATTAAAATGTTACATATTCCAAGTACAATGGAAAACCATTAAAGTATTTTGTAGGAAGATGACATGATTTCATTTAAGTTTATAAGAAACCAATGCTGTTGCATGGAAAATAATTGGAGAAGGGAAGAATAGAAGCAAAGAGAGCAGCTAGGAGGCTCTTGCAGGAATTTCCTAATTAAGGTGGTAATCCTGAAAGAAAAATTTGATAGAATTAAGATTTGTTTCAGAAGTAAAATGAATCCTCACCTAAATGTAAATGTAGAAGAGAATCTTCAACACCTTGGGCAAGGCAAAGAATTCTTAGATATTACATAATAGTAAGATCCATTTTGAAAAAACTAATAATCGGACTTAAATAAAATTTAAATTTTTGCATTTTAAGAGTCCATTAAAAAGATTGAAAAGACTAGATGCAAACTGAGAATCTTCATTCCAACTGAAAAAACAATGAAATAGATTTTCCAATAAAAACTGTCCAGTGCTCACCATTTTTACATTTAAAAAGAGTAAAAGTTGCTAAAATAATGGATTCACATATTATCTTCTATTTCCCAGAGCCGTGAGCCTGGGGGCCATATACCCTTTGTCCCAGGGCCATCTCCTCTCCACTCCCTAAAAATTGTAGCGCCCTAAAAAATGTAGCCATCGGGCAATACTTCTTTATGAATTTCCTGATTTTTTTCCTTATTGTTCATTGATGACTTTGGTTTTTGGCTTACTTTTTCACCCTGCATTAATCATATTGTTCAGTACTTGTGGGGAACATTCTTCAGATCTCTGAAGTTCTCTCTCTTTGCACGTCCCCTTTTCTCTGGTACTCTGTCCCTATGAACCTATCTGCCTTAGTTTACCAAGACTCTCAGCCCCATCTCTTCAACTCTGAATGTCTACCAAGCTCTATTTCACTTCCTTCTCTTTGTGCTTTAATTAGAAATTTTCTCAGGTAGTAATCCAGGAAATCTTAAGGTTCATCTCATTTGTTTCCCATATGTTAGAGATCAATGTTCTTTGTTGTCTGATATCCAGTGTCTTAAAAACATTCACTGTTTCATTTACTTTGTCAGGCTTTTTAGTTGCTTAAATCAGGAAGATAAACCATTTCCAACTACTCCATTTTGATCTGAAGTGGAAGTCACTAGTTTCTGTAAATTAATGGCCAAAATCAGGCACTAAACACTACTTAGCAATTCCGTTATGCTTCTCAAATACATCTGCTATTCCATTATCATAGATCAGCTGTCCTTAAAGTATAAGAGTGTACGAAGCTTGGGGTGCAGGTGGGAGCATGAGGGTTGGTCTCTGGCACTCTTATAAGGAGTTCACAAAATCAAAGCTGTTTTCAAAATAATAAATACTAGGAATTATTTTCCCATTTTTACTCTTCTCTCATAAGTGTATAATGGATTTTTCCAGAGGTGTGATTATATCATTATTCCAATAGTTAACATTTGTGTTCGCATATATTCTTCTGTTCTAAATTTTTCTGTTTTAATTTCTAATTTAGTAAGTATCAGTAGATATGACTCATATATACAAACCTTCTTTGGGGTAGTCAACAATTTTGAAGAGTCCTGACATATAAAAGTCTGAGAATTACTCCCATAGATTATCATCTTTGCTGAAAACAACACTCAAGTTCTATTCTTCATGTTTCCAAAATGAGGTTGAAATTCCCACTTCAATTCCCAAGAAGGAAAATATACAGTAGGTAGAATATTTCAGCTTCTGTATTTTCCTCAGTCACTCCTCCTCAGACTTACCTCATTTATTAATTTTGGAGAAAAACTGAACATGCTTATGTGGGTTCATGTTAGTTTTCTCCTTCTTTTAGAAGTCAGCCTGTCTAAAGGATGCACATATTTTCTGCTCCCTCATGTGAAAGCACGGTGAGACTTGTGGCTTAGTGAGTAACGCTGTCAACTGCAGGGGTAAAGTATTACCAAGCCTATAGGCTACAGATCTAAAGGTACTTTCTCCAAATAGCATTATCAGTAATAAAGGTGATATTTTGATCACCTTCTATCTATAGTCTATGACTTTTGTTACAGATTTTGAACTCAGAAAGAGGAGTGACACACATACCTTAGTCTCTCTTCTTAAGCCTTCTTCACTCTGTGTTCCATCTTTCCTATGAATTGATGATCTGTTCCACATGACATTGAGAAAATAGAAACCATGAGAGAGAATTCCCTCATAATTCCACTAGCAGAGCTATCTACTTAGTTGTACTGATTATCCATCTTTCATGCATTAGCTCTGTTGCAATGGAGAAAAGTAGTCTATAAACTTATACAAATATGAGTAGGACCAGTTGTGCTCTCAGTACCATTTCCTCCCTCTTTCCAGAATTCTATTCCTTATATACTTTCTCATCGCCTACTTTGCCAGTCTCTCCATGTCTACTGGACCATAGGACTGCCATACAGATATATTCCATTATTGTCTCTTATTTTTATATGGGAAAAAAAATCTTATACTATATCATCCTTCAGCTACCACCTCATTTTTCTGCTCCCATTCAGAACTATTTTGTAGTACTTGTCCATACTTGTCCTCTACTTCTTTCCATCTAATTCATTTTTTCCATCTAATTTCATTTTTAAACATATTTATATCAATGTCCTTTTTTCATCTCTCCACTAAAATTACATTTGTTCAAGTTACCAACAATCCAACAATGATGATATTGGAAAATCCTGCTAATCTTAACTTGGCCTTTTGGCACATTAGTTTTAACTTAAAAATTTCCTTTGGTGGGTTCTACGACATGAGAGACTACACTCTACTGTCCTCTTTTCCTCAATGTTTTTGTCTTCCTCTGCTCAATTTCTAATGGTTGGAATATCTCAGAGTTTGCACATAGGTTCCTTTACTTTTTGCTATCTATACTCCCTTCTGGGTGATCCAGTTCAAATCATGACTTTATATACCATCTATTTGTTAATGATGCTCAGTTTTGTATCTGTAGCCCTACCCTCTCCCTTGAGCAACAAGTTCACTTATTATTGGAGTAGTAGCCACTGTGATGGTATTAGCTATTATGAATAATGCTGCTATGACTGCCAAATTGCTAGTGTTAGTGTGAACATGCTTAAGTAACTACCTATGAGTAGAATTGCTGGGTTGTATGTTAAATTAACCTTTTATTTTTAAGAAACTGTCAAATTGTTTTCTAAAGTGGATGTATTATGATGTGGATTTTTCCACAACACTTGTAATTCTTCTTTTATTTATAGCCATTTGAGTGAATATGGAGTAATACTTCTTACATTTAATTTGCATTTCCAAATGGCTACTGACATTAAAT
This sequence comes from Talpa occidentalis, assembly GCF_014898055.3. Taxonomy (NCBI): domain Eukaryota; kingdom Metazoa; phylum Chordata; class Mammalia; order Eulipotyphla; family Talpidae; genus Talpa; species Talpa occidentalis. Next base: position 38,855,149 of record NW_026555331.1, on the reverse strand, counting down.
ATGTTTTTATGTTTTTAGCCACTTGCATATCTCCCTTAGTGAAATTCAATCTTTTGCCCATTTTTTAATTATCTTATTTTTAACTTGTCAAAGCTCTTTATATATTTTAGATGTAAGTCTTTTAGCAAATGCATGATATGCAGAAATATTCTCTCAGGTTGTCTTTTTATTTTTCTTAATAGCATATTTTGAAGTACAAAATTTTCCAATATTTTTGAAGTCCAATTATCAGTTTTATTATGGATCCTGTTTTTGATGTCATATCTAAGAATTCTTTGCCTAACCCAAGGTCATGAAGATTTTCTCCTATATTTACATTTAGGTGCATGATCCATTTCAAGTTAGTTCTATGTATGGAGTGAGGTAAGCGACTAAATTTATCTTTTTCCATGTGGCTATCCAACTGTCCTAGTACCATGTGTTGACAAGATTACCCTTTCACCCACTGAATTTTTTTTATTTGTGCATACAAGAACTGCTGTATAGGCGAGAAGTGCGGGGTTGGGGTGTGTGGAGGTGAGAGGAGGTGAGAGGATTCATCAGAGATAGAATGGGGAGCAGAACAGGCAGATCTACTGAAATACACTGCTGAGGGTAGAGCAGCGGGCGAGTCAGGAGAGGTCCGCTGCGCCATATGGGTTAGCTCCCTGGCCAAGAGATCAAACTCATGCTGCAGTGGCTGGCAATAGCTTGATAGTGCTGGGACTTTAACCCCTAAGTTACCAGGGAGACCCCTCACCTACTGAATTTCCTTAGCAACTTTGTCCAAAAGCAGTTGGCATTAATTGTAAGGGTTTATTTTTGGAATCCCAATTTGATTCTGTTGATCTATATGTCTGTTCATTTATAGTTATAATAAAGGCTCTCAAGACTGTTGAATGTAATCATATTGGGTATTGACTCAGAGCCCTATCAGTTAATTGTTATGTTTTTCAATTTAATAATTAGAAACTATTCAAAATCATTTTTTTTCTTACTTAGAATGTTTAATAGAACTTGAGCCAGTTCTGAGAACATTTGAAGAGATAACTTTTCATGAAGCTGTCATTCAACTAAAGAAAACAAAGGTAAATTACTGAATGAAATGCTAGAAATTAAAACTTTAAATAACATCATTTATTGGGCTTTTTGTTTAATGTAATTTAGTTTTTATCTATATTCTTTACACAGATATAGGCTACAGTATTGGTGCAGGAGAATTTACCAGAGACTATGAATACTAACTTTCCTTTGTCACAGAAGAGTTTTTCCCATTTCATTCATATTATTATCTCTAGATTTTCAGAGATCCATACAGCAAATATAAATTTAAAAGATGTAATGAATGCCAGTTGTGTATAATTAATACTCTAAATCTCTAGAATTTTTTAAATCCACATTTCTCTGAAGTCTTAATATATTGGTTTGACACCTTAGGCGATATTTGGCATCAGTGGAATTATTCTCAATCAATTGCTTACTGATATCCTGAAACATTATCATAGCCTTTAGCAAACAATCTGATTAGAGTATTCTCACTTATCTGCCCACAGTGGCCTGAAAACCCTCTTTGATTCTAATGAAAGGAAAAGTGTTTAAATGTCTCCACTGAAAAGGAAAGCACATTTTTCAGGAAAATTTTATCCCACGTGCTGTCTCTGATATTGTTTTTCATAGCCAACAGATTCTTTTCCAAATTAGTGACAATAGTTATATTGTCACTATATAACTCAGTTATGTCTAATAAGGTATACCTTACAACACAGGTGCTCCATGCTGAATGTATTCCATCTGTACCATGTCATCATTTAATTTAGATTGGACCCCAGTTCTCACAGACTATCCTAAATTACTTTTTTGCTTAAAGCACAGGACTAACAGAAATTCCTGCACTTTCCCTCCACTTCTGGTTGCTTCAATTCTATAGTTATCAATAGATTTTTAGGTTTGATTTGGTTCTATCTGACCCTTTTTTTGTTTGTTTGTTACTCTATATTCCAAATACAAGTGGTGTTTGTCTTTCTCCTTTTCACTTATTTTACTTAGCATAATATCCTCCAGTTCCATTCATGTTGTCACATATGGCAAATGTTTATCTTTTTTGGTAGCTGAATTACATTCCATTGTGTAGATATACATCTTCCTAATCTGCTCATCTGTCTTTGGTCACTTAGGTTGTGTCCATACATTGGCTCTTATAAACAGTGCTGCATTGAACATAGGAATGTACATACCCATCTGAATTAGTGTTTTTGCATTTCTTTGATACATACATAGGAATAGAATTGCTGAATCATCTAGTAGATCCATCTTCTATTTTCAGAAATCTCCAAACTGTTTTCCATATGAGCTGGATAAGTCTACATGCCAGGGTTGCTTTTTCTCCACTTCTTGACAACACTTATTTGGATATGAGCCATTTTCACAGGTGTGTGGTACGATGCATAAATCTTAAGACACTATCAATAATATCAATCCACTAACTGTTAAGGGTGAAAACGGCTTTGAATACCAAGTGCCTATTACAGTTGCTAGGAAGTACCTGTGTTTTTTGTACCTTCCAATCAATTCTAATAGTTCCTCTAGGACATTGCCGAGAATTAGTTATTACTCTATGAGTCAGTGTATTATAAGGCATTTCCCCCAGTCTTCTGCCATAAGCAGCTATAAAGTCAGGCAGGATATTAGACAACATTTTTTGTATTTTAGAAAAGTCCTTAAATGCAGTACAGGACATAATGTATTGTGATCATCATTAGAAATAGTGTGGATAATAATACCATGCATTGGAATAGCACTTCAGACTTAAAATGGCTTCTACATATTACTCCAAAGTACACATTTGGACAGGTGACAAGTCCATATAATATGCTAGATACTCCCTCTCCCCAATAATGGTAAATGAATTATTGGGCAGAGAATGGAGGGACAGCTAGTTCCACCTTGTGTCACTGGACAAAATGCTTGATTGCCACTGATTCATCAGGTTGAGAATCCACAAAAACCCAAACCTGATCAGGAAAACCCAATCTCTTTCCTATTGCGGCTTTTCTTTTCATCCAGCTGGAAGTGTTCATCCTATTAGCCAAAGTTTTCTTTTTTTTTAACTTCAACTTTATTTCTAAAAGGCACAGATGTTTTTATTTCCATTCATCTCCTTGACCATCAGGAAATAACAAACTGCAAAATAAGAGCCAGCTCAGGCTAACACACTGGCAGAGTCAAGAAACAATTATGTGCTTGCAATTGCCAAGTAACTCTAGTTCTCAAAACAAACAAAAAAACCCACGATAGTCACAAATACTAACCACATTCAACTGATAACCAGCATCTAGAAGTCACAGAGAGCATAACCTATCTTCTGCCTTCTCTTAGCACAAAGGAAAAGCACAGGAAGTTTCTATATGTGACAGCCAAATGTTTTGATTCCAGGTGATAAAGCCTGACTGAGTGGTTTATCACTCAGGTATTTATTTATTTCTGTGTTTAGAAAATAAATTTTTTACCAAGAAGCTACTCTCTGCAAGATCTCAAGACTCTCTTGATGCATTTTTTAGCTATAATTAGCATATAATTTATTAGTACAACTTATTGATTCAATATCTGTATAGATTGTGAAATGATCACCACAGTAAGTCTAGTTAACATCTGGTACCGTATACATAGTTACATTTTTTTTCTTGTGATGTGGACTACTAAATTTTTTTTTTAACTTGATGGATTATTGGTTTATTAAAAGCAGGTAAGATAAAGGCTACAGATTAACATCCAGATGGAAGGCATGCATAGGGTAAGGTTTGGGGAAAGGGTGTAGAGCCTCCATGCTCTCTCTTCAAGTGCTTCACTTTTTCCAAATCCCTATCCTTTTGGGTTTTTGTGGAGACGTCATTGCATAGTTGTGATTGAATAGATTACTGACCACTGATTCATAGATTCAAACTGCAGCCCCACTCTCCTCCCAGAGGTTGGGAGTGTGGGGAGTCCTTCCACTACTGAAAGTTCCAACTTTCCTAGTCACATGATTGGCTTCCATAACAACCAGCCTCCATCCTTGTTACCTATGGGCATTCAAAAAGTTACACCACTCATAAAACAAAAGACATCTTTATAGCTCTCATCACTTTGGAAATTTCAGTGGTTTTAGAAGCTCTGTGCCAGGCCCAGATATATAATTTTTTATTGTAAGTCAACAATATTATAGCTACACAATTACAGATTATTTCTTGGAGGTGCATACATATTTTCAAATTAATGTTTTTTTTTCTTCAATGAATGGCCACAATTGGAATTTCTGAGTATTTCTAGTCATATAGTAGCTCTATTTTTAATTTTTTGTAAAACCACCATATTGTTTTTGTTAGTGGTTATACCAGTTTACATTTTTCACCAACAGTACACAGGGTTCCCTTTTCTACTGCCTCACTTGTTATTTGTCTTTCTGATTATAGCCATTCTAACAATTTATGAGGTGATATCTCGTTGCAATTTTCATATGCATTTCCCAGATTATTAGTGGTGTTGAGCATCTTTTCATGTATTTGCTCATCTTCTATATGTCTTCTTTGGGGGAAAAAAAGTCTCTTCAGATCCTTTGCCCATTTTTAACCAGACTGTTTTTGTTGTTTAGTTGTAGGAGTTCTTTATAATATTTTGGATATTAATCCTTTATCAAATAGATGATTTACAGATATTTTCTGTACATTTGAAAAAAAAATTTGGTAGGTTGCCTTTTCATTTTGTTGATAGTTTTCCCTGCTTTGCAGAAACTTTTTAGTTTCCTGTAGTTGGTTTCTGTTGTCTCTGCTTTTGGAGTCAGATCCAAAAATTCATCACCAAGACAAATGTTAAGATGCTTACCACTTACATTTTCTATTAGGAGTTTTATGGTTTCAGATCTTGATTTCATTGTCAGTTAATTCCATTGTCAAGTCTTTATTCCACTGTCAGTTAATTTTTGTGTCTGGTATAAGATGATAGGGTAGTTTCACACTTTTGCATGTGGCTGACAAGTTTTTCTAACACCTTTTATTGAAGAGACCGTTCTTTCCCTATTATATATTCTTGGCTCTTTTGTTGTTAATTAATTAATTAGCCATATTTGTACACAGGGTTATTTCTAGATTCTCTATTCTGTTCCACTGAATTGATTTATGGGTCCTTTTTATGCCAGTACGATACTGACATTGCTATTGTGGCTTGCCTAATCTGTTGACACAACCTTTGATTCAAAAGGGAAGTTGCATGAAGGAAACCACTACCCTTAGTCAAACTAAAACTTGACAGTGGCAATATATTACTACATGAGTTTTTTAGGAACTATGTTTTGATTCTTTTGATAACTTTTCACTGACTTTCACCCTTTTATTTTCAGTCTTTTCCAGAGCAATCCAATTTCTCCACTTCTTAATAGAAAAAAATTTTCTTTTTGCTTTATCTTTCAATGCAAATGCCCTTTTCTCTCCTCACAACTTTCTCTTCTGCCAAGCAAGGGGGATAGGAAGTTCTGTTTTCTTGGTTATGAAGTAGAAGAGAAACATTATAGTTCCTTTTTTTGTTCCCAACAACTTAAACATTAGAAACTATATTTAAAATTGCTTTTTTTAAGAAGAAAATTTGGCTTGTAATATAAAGTAATTTAAAATGTATTTCAAAAACTTTATAAAACATTTACTAATAACATTACTTCTTTTGGTGTTTTTGAGTTGCTGTATTGTTTTCACTTTGAGTTGTGAGCTGTTTTCCTTTCCTTTTCTTTTTTTAATCTTTACATCAATTCTGTAAAACTGGTAGAGCAGGAATATTATCTGCATTTTATAGATGAGATAACTGAGATATAGAGTAAGTTTAGTCACACAAAACCCTACAAAGCTAGATTACAGCAGGGCTAAAAGTAGAATACAAATTTAATAGGATTTTTGATAAAGAAATTTCTGAAACGTTGATCACTATTTAGGGTGACTTGTTTTATTTGAGTTTCCTACATTTTTCTCAGCTCTTTGAGCCAGCTTCTATAATTCATGTATTTATAGATAACAATTCCTGTATCTTGAGGTAGTAGAAACTGAACCAATTTTTTTTTCCTAAACATTCCACTTCATTCCTTGGAATCCACTCACTGGTTCATGAATAGTTTGAATTAGAATAACTGATCAGTTATAAGAAATTATGCTCTTCAAGGATATTGCGTTATCAGAAATATTTGGTAAGTATAAAAAGCATAGAAAAACTGCATATAATAAAAATAGATGCAAAGACCAGTTTTATAGCTTCACATAAAAGTGTATTTAACAAATGTTCATTGTATAGGTACATTATGTCTGTATATATTGAGATGAATATTTCTTTTTTGTTTTTCTTCTTTTCTTCTTTTTGTTTTTTTGTTTTGTTTTGTTTTTGTTTAGAGAAAGAAAAAAGTTTATTGAGGAAAAAGGGATAGAAATAAAGTAGGATTCCCAGGCCCGTGGCACCAGGCCAGGGAGGGGCAAGGAAGTTTGAGATGAATATTTCTTCTTACTGGAATTCCCTTTCCTTGTAATGTAGTAGACATTCGTAAGTATAAAAAAGGGAGGGGCAAGTGAGAAACCCACCAGTAAAGCAGTTAGCATTGATTTGGGGAAGAGAAGCAGACTAAATTTGTTTTCATATCTCTCAGTAGTGATGTTAACTAATCCAAGCCTGGTTTGTAGAGACAGGAGTAAATTAATGACTTTAATACAAAAGTTAACATTTAAATAAATCATCTGCAAACGTCTACCATTTCTTGAATTCTTATTAAGTCTCAGGGCATTTTTGCATGTATTACTTTTAATCACCCTTACAATTACCCTGCAAAAGGTAGTATTCTTATCTCTAGCTTATAGGTCAATAAACTGAGATTAAGTCTCATATCCAAGATCAAACAGTTAGGTATCTGGGATTCTAAATCAGATCTAATTGACTGCTTAGGACATACTGCCTCCTTTACTTAGTTACCCTCATTTTCTTTTATCTATAAAATTTAAATAATTATAGTACTTATAAAGCTCAGTGCCTAAAGTACAGTAAATGCTTAATACTTATGGATAAACAAACACAAACTGAAATTTATTATGTACCTAGCTTGCACCAGAAACTTTATATTCATTATCTTACTTAATCTCTGCAATAGTTCTGCATGTGGGTGTTATTCCATTTTTATATATGAAGCCTTAAAAGATCAATAACTTGCTCAATGTAATCAGTTACTATGAGGCCTGTGTCTCTAAAATTTTTTGCCCTATTTTATACTGTATCTATCTTTTTTAATAAATTATTTTATTTTATATAATTCTTACATCATTTTTTCATTTTTGCATAATGTCTGCATTTTCATTTTGGTTATATTCCCCATACATTTCCCACCCCCTTTTTCTTACCCTAATCCCTCTTCTCCTCTCCTCTCCCCTCACTGTAGTGTGTCTCTGGTCTATAGTTGCTTGTTGATTTTGATTTTTACTTTATTGCAATTAGTCTTTTTCCTGGTCTCTTATTTAGGTTTGCTAAATTCCTGCTATGAGTGAGACCATCCGGTATTTTTCTTTTTTTTTCTGCCTTATTTCGCTGAGCATGATCCCTTCCAGCGCCATCCATGTTGCTGCAAATTGCATGAGTTTATCTTTTTTGATTGCTGAGTAATATTCCATTGTGTATATATACCACATCTTCTTGATCCAGTCATCTATTTTTGGGCATTTGGGTTGTTTCGAAAGCTTAGCTATTGTAAATAGTGCTGCTATAAACATAGGGGTGCAGGTGCCCTTTGGAAATAATGTTTCTGTGTCCTTTGGGTAAATACCTAGGAGTAGAGTTGCTGGATCATATGGAAGCTCTATCTTTAGTAGGATAAGAAATCTCTACACAGCTTTCCATAGTGGTTGGACCAGTTTGCACTCCCACCAACAATGCAGGAGAGTTCCTTTTTCTCCATATCCTCACCAACATTTGTTGTTGCTAGTTTTTTTAATATGTGCCATTCTCACTGGTGTAAGATGGTAGAGATACCTTGTAGGTTTGATTTGTATTTCCCTGATTACTAGTGATGTTGAACACTTTTTCATATGCCTGTTGGCCATTTGCATTTCCTCTTTTGAGAAGTTTCTTTTGAGCTTTCCTGCCCATTTTTTGAATGGATTATTTTCTTTGTTTTTTTGAGTCTCATCAGCTCTTTGTAGATTTTTGTGATCGGTCCTTTATCATTAGTGTTGTGTGCAAAAATTTTCTCCCAGTCAGTGGGGCTTCTCTTTGTTTTGATTATTGTCTTTTTTGCTGTGCAGAACTCTTTAATTTGATGTAGTCCCAGCTGTTTATCATTGCCTTCACTATCACTGCTTTGGGTGATGTGTCTGTAAATCATGTGTTTGAGGTGCATGTCATATAATGTTTCGCCTATACTGTATCTATCTTTAAGTTATTTATTATATCCTCAACTGATTTAGGTTTTCTTTCCATTGATTTTGTATAAACATATAAAATATGTTAAGTGAATTGTTGGTATAATTTCCTAATGACCTCCAAATTAAAGTACATTTATATATTCATTCTAGTTACAGAGTGCTTCAAGTACTATTCACTTATGTGAGAAGAAAATGGAATTATCTCTGAACATATCTGTAAATCATGGTCCACAGGAGGTAAAAAAAATTGCTGATAAACTCAAAATATAAAAAGGATGGGAAAATTATTCAGTCTAACTTCTTCTTTTATGAATGGGAAATTAAAGGCAGGAGAGATTTAAGCACTTGTTAGCTAGCCAGTGGCAATCTTCAACTTGAAATCCAGCTTTCTTTATTCTCAGTTCATTGTTCAACTCATCAAATCATAGTACTTGCCTCGTTTTGGTATTAATTTTTGTACATGTTATTGTTTTATATGATGAATGTCATTACAGGGAAGTACATAGGCAAATCATTGATTACAGTTCTGCCACTATATTTATGCCTTCTTATCCAAATGTAAAATAACTATAATACCTTCCTTGTCCTTATCTCCTACAATGGTTAATAAACTCATTATGGGGCCTCCCTGGTGGCGCGAGGAAAAAGGAACTCTCCTGCACTGTTGGTGGGAGTAATGATTATTACAAATAGTTTTTCCATATTTCTACAAAATCTCAGAGACTATTTTCAGTGAATAAGACACTTGAAACCTGCAACCTATGAAGCTATCTGTAGCCACTGCAGCACGAGTTCACTCCCCGGCTAGGGAGCTACCCGCATGGAGCATCAGACCTCTTGTGACTTGCCCACTGCTCCCCTCACCAGTGTATTTCAGTCAATCCACCTATTCTGTTCCCCACTCTGTCTCTGGTGAATCTTCTCACCCCCTATACCTCTGGCCTGTTACTCTAGTTCTTGTATGCATAAATAAATAAATTTAGAAAAAAGAAAATAAAATCATTGTGGCCATCCAAAAAGGCATAAAACCTAATTTCCCAATGATCATGCAATAAAGGATATCATTATTTGGGGTATGCTGCTATTTTCACAAAGCATTCAGATACTTGAATTATCTTTTCCCTTTCCTGCCTAGAAAAAGCACTGCCATTTTATGTGCTATAAAATGTGAGGAAAATGAATGACTATAAAATATGGCTATAAATCATGTGACTATACAATTTGTGACTGCTCAAAAGGAAAGATTTTTTTTTTTTTAAGATTTATTTATTTATTTATACAAGCACTGGGTACAGTCAGAAGCGCGTGAAGGTGAGAGAATTCACCAGAGCCAGAGCAGGGAGCAGAGCAGGCAGAAGGACCGAAGTACACTGCTGAGGGGAACATCGGGCGGCAGGAGAGGTCTGCGCGCCATGTGGGACCCTCCTCCGGTGGCCAGGGAGCAGCCAGGGATCCAACTGGCGCTGCAGAGGCTGCGGGCAGCTTCGCAACTCAGCGCTCAACCGCTGCGCCACCGGGGAGGCCCAGGAAAGATTTCTTTTAGTAGCAGTCATTCAGACTTCATATTAATAATTTCTTGTAAGAATATATGATGTTAATTTTACAGACTCAGAAAGTATTAAAACTTTCCAAATGAACCTTAAGACACAGTGCCTCGTTTTTGAAGTCATGAAGCCACTAAAATGTATTAATACCTCCAAAATGAACCTTACAGCACAATACATAGTTTTTGAATCACTTTTATGTGTTGGATCTTAGAGCCCATATATTCACATTTTTAAATAGATTACAGATGCTGTAAAAAAAGAACCTGAGAGTCAGATAGTTTAAATGCCTTGTCAGTGATTCACAATTACATGACAGTGCTAGGAGAACCAAACTATATTAGTTTGTCTGTGGTTTTCCATCCCTCTGTGTTGAAAGAAATTGAGGCATTGAGACTAGCAATAGGTATTTGCTCTAAATCAATAAGAAACCAGAGTTGCAGGTTTCAAGTGTCTTATTCACTGAAAATAGTCTCTGAGATTTTGTAGAAAATATGGAAAAACTATTTGTAATAATCATTGCCCATTTTGAATTGATAAAGAAATTGGGGTGTGTGTGTGTGTCGAATTTCATAAGGTATAATTTGTTGTAGTATTGATTACTTATAATAAGCCAAAACAAGAATTTTTTAGAAATTAAAGCTGTATATAATTTTTGAAATGATATTTCATAATCCTAAATGGTTTCCCTCTATTTACTTTAGGAATCATGTGGAACCTCTCAGCACTATAAAAGTAGTGTCTCTTCTGGAACTTCAAGGTCCCTGTCAGTGCCTCAAGACAATGGTTTTTTATCTAGTATGTACATTTTTTTAGTCAATACTACTTGTAATTTTTCTGTTTTCTTTCAAGATCATATTCTTGGCAAGAAATCATGGTTTATATGGAATACATCTTTCACTTGCATTCATAACTCATTTTTAAAAAGCGACAGTCTAAAGATATGATAATACTACTGAGATGTTCAAAAAATATATTTAAGTATTAGAGACATTGTGTTAGACACCATAGAAAGATACTAAAAAATATCTTCTAAGAAAGGAGAAATGTTTCTAAGTAACGAGTATGACACAGAAAGTGATGGAAGAGATGTGGTCTAGAGCTAAGACAGAGTAGTGACAGAGTACTATGTTTTACAAAGTACTTTCACAACAACCTTGTGAGGGAGTTATTCCTCATTTTACAGATTTTTAAGATCAAGACTTCTGGATTACATAGTTAGTAATGGCACATCCAAGACTGAAAGCCAAGCCTTTTGATAATTTTATGTCACTCCACTGTATCATGTTATCATCATGAAGAAATTATTTCTGGCTGAAGGTTGGACCTATAGTTACAAAGGATGGGAATTCCAGGCAAAGGAACAACATAGAGGCCAGAAGCCAGAGAACAGTGAGTAGTTGGCCTTAATAGGCAAAGAGGGTTTAAAAAAAAAAAAAAAAGGAGGTAAAGATCACTAGGGTGGAATTATTATAAATTCTAACACTAAGCTAAGTTATTTGGACTTTTATATTTGAATAGAGAGCAACTTTTGTAAGTTTTTGAAAAAGGGTGCCACATGGTAAAAATTTTTCCCTTAGAAAGATTCATCCTGATTGGAATATATAGGATATTTCAGAAGGAAAAGTAGACTTACATTGGGGATGCCAGTTGGATTATTGGTCTATTACTATAGCAAAGATAAGAGATTACAAGAAAGGAACAGTGGTGTCAGAGATGTTACATAGGACACACTGATAAGACTACAACTTTTCTCTTGCAGGAAGAAAGAGAAAAAGATAAACAATTTGTTAAACCTGGTAAACAGGAAAAAGCATTGGTGCTACTAACAGAAATAAGAGTTGAAACAGGTCTAGGAGTTAAAATGAATAAGTGTCTCATGTTTTTGTATATGAGATACTTAGCAACATATATGAGGGTGATAGTGAGTGAACTGTTGAAAATGTAGGACTAGGTTCAATGAAAACAAAAAGTTTAATTACATGGATTTATTTACAAAGAGAAGTGGCAGTTGAGGCCATGAAGTTGATTAGGATTGCCAAAGAGTATAGAAACACACATGCCATCGATGAGTTTGGAAGACATATTTAAAGTACAGTAGGAGCCAAGAAGACACAGAAGTAAAATTCTGTGATTTTTAATTTACAAAGACAAACACAAATATGGTGAAAGTATTCAGTATAAACCTTTGTTCTAAAAAATAGTATTTACTTGCTGAATTGGGTTTATGATCTTACTTGAAAAACAATGAAAAATTAAAGACATTGAATATTACTCTCTGTATGCTCCAAATGATAACATTTTAGCAAATAGAGATATCTAAGAATATCTTACAGTTAATGAAGATGTTATGTTTTATAGGAAAAATGCAAGACTATTCTGTGCTGCATCAATGTCCAGTAAATCACAGCTGTGATAGTAACGTTTATACAACTCAGAGGGTGACATTCTGTGATCACAAGACTAGTGTACCCTCTACAGCAACAATAAATTCACTCTCAGCTGAGGGAAATTCAGGTAAATATTTCTTGTGATACACTTTTTAAATTATGTCATTTACTTGACACAACAATATGTTCAATACATGTGCCATACAATTACAGTTTTATTTGCCTTTATTTCATCAATATGAAAAATATGTATCATCAGTAGGAAAGCACTTCTAATCTCAAGGATATGAGCACTGGCATGTAATAAAGGCCCAAATGATGTTCCATGAACATCCAGCTAGGGAGGAAGTACTTACATTTTTCTAAAGATCTGAGAAGAAAATAATGTGATTTTTGCCCCATAATTTATAACAGATAAAAAGACAGTCCTTTTTCTAAGACGGAAAGGGAGGAATATTTGAATGGCTCCTGAAAGTTAATAATCTACCCCAAATACTGGTATACCACATTGGTATAATTATATGAAAATCATAATTACATGAAAATCAAAATCTTACTATTGCTTTTCTTACGTAATTTTACTCATAGCTATATATCTTCTCACCTTTTTAAGTGTCTTCCCTTATTTAACTACAGAGCGATTACAGCCTGGTATAGCCCAACAGTGGATCCAGAGTAAAAGGGAAGACATTGTGAACCAGATGACTGAAGCCTGCCTTAACCAATCGCTAGATGCCCTGCTGTCTAGGGACTTGATCATGAAGGAGGACTATGAACTCATTAGTACCAAACCAACAAGGACCTCAAAAGTCAGACAATTACTGGACATCACTGACATCCAAGGAGAAGAATTTGCCAAAATTATAGTACAAAAGTTGAAAGATAATAGGCAAATGGGTCTTCAGCCTTACCCGGAAACACTTTTAGTTTCTCAATTACCATCTTTAAATTTATTTCAAAATAAAAGTGTATAGGTGACTCTTTTGCAAGAAGTAAAGACAGTTTTATAAAGGAGTTTTTTATATTTCTGATATTTTGATCAAATTGTTTTTATAAAACCCATATGAGTATTAGAAGCTTTAATGAAGTTTCTTCTTCAGGTAAATATTAGTCTCCTTTCATAACATTACAGTATTCTTTAATATAAGTAGAAAGTTTTCATTTTCTTACATAGTTCACTATTTTGTCTCATGGTTAATTAAAAACATTTTTAAAGTGTAATAATTATATTCTTGTGAATAACAATATCAAAGTGTCATATTTCACATGCACTCTGGATTATTTATTATTTGTCTAAGACATAATTTTGCCTTATGAAGTATGCCCTTTATACTTAGAAAGTAGTAGTTCAGCCTTCCTGTTGTACAATCCCATGTTCTTTAAACTCTATTATTCAGATTACATTAAGTTTTATTTATTGAATTCTACTTTTGAAAAATCATTTCACACCTGAACATTACATAATGTTATAAAGCAATGTTACTTCAATAAATAAATAAATAATTTCAAAGGTAAAATAGATAAAAAGTATATAAAGAAAAAAGTTAATTTTTCAACATGGGACTTTGTCCTCCTGTCTAACCCCAGCCTTCCCCATTGTCACAGCAACTAGCAGCCTTCATTCTCACATTTAAAGTGTCTATCTTTTGGGAAAGGGTCTTAATATCATTAAACACTGCAGCTTGTTTTCTTATACTCACAGTATATCACGTATAGGCTTCTAGATCATAGCTCTACTCATTCTTTCTAATTGCTGAACAATATTATCAGGACTACTGTGTTGTTTCCTTTACTTATATATACCAAATTTAGTTCAAATAATAAAGATATAATGGTTTGTTTTTTTTTTCTTGGTTAACAGGTTTTAGCGCAAAATAAAAGCTTACAAGGAATAATAGCCCTTTTCTTAAAAAGTGTTTTAATGAAGTCAGCAAAAATTAAGATAAAGGATATATTTGAAATTACAAACTTTCAAGAAAATCTAGACCTATAAATTTTTAAAAAGATGAATAAGAGTAAAAAATTATTTCAACGACATTTAGGTAATTAAATTATTAAAATTAGTAAGTATTTTAGGGCTGCCCCTGGTGGCGCAGCGGTTGAGCACTGGGCTGCGAAGCTGCCCACAGCCTCTGCAGCACCGGTTCGATCCCTGACCGCCAACAAGGGGTCCACATGGCATGCAGACCTCTCCTGCCGCACCCGCTGCTCCCCTCAGCAGTGTGTTTCGTATGTGTGCCTGTTCTGCTCCCTGCTCTGGCTCTGGTGAACTCTCTCACCCTCCTGCGCTCTGACTGAACCCAGTGCTTGTATGAATAAATAAATCTTTAAAAAAAAAAATTATTAAATAAGTATTTTAAAAATACCACTTTGGAACTTGGCATTAACTTATGCCTAATTACTGTGCCTCTAAGAAATGAGAAGTTAATGGAACTAAGCATATAAGTTATATGGCATTTTATCTTTTTTTTAAGGGTTAGGATAAATAATTTGGGAAGTGAGAAAAAATATTGTATACAAAACCAGTAATACAGGGCCTCCCCAGTGGCACAGCGATTAAGCGCTGGGTTGCGAAGCTGCCCGCAGCCTATGTGGCGCCAGTTCGATCCCCACTGCTCCCAGGCCACCTGAGGAGGGTCCCGCATGGCGCACAGACCTCTACTGCCACCCGCTGCTCCCCTCAGCAGTGTACTTCAGTCCTTCTGCCTGCTCTGCTCCCCGCTCTGGCTCTGGTGAATTCTCTCACCCTCTCGCACTTCTGACTGTACCCAGTGCTTGTATGTATAAACAAATAAATAAATAAATCTTAAAAAAAAAAAAAACCACTAATACAAAAAGATTTATGCCTGCGTTCACAACAGCATTATTTACAATAGTCAAGACATGGAATCAATCTAAGTTCCCACCAATAGAAGACTGGATAAAGAAATTGTGGCATATATACTCATGGAACACTACTCAGTTATTTAAAAAGATGGAATAGTACCTTTTGAGACAATATTGTTGGATCTTGAGATGATTATGCTAGGTGAAATAAGTGAAAGGCAATTACCAGGTGGGTTCACTCATTTATGAAATACAAATAACCTAAGAAAACAAACGAAAGCACAACAAAAATAACTAGGCTGGGAGCCTCCCTGGTAGCACAAGGGTTAAGACACAGCCTATGAGGCAATCTGCAGCCTCTGCAGCACATTTTTGATTCCCGGCCAGCCAGGGAGCAACCCACATGGCACAGCAGACCTCTCCTGACTCACCCGCTGCTCCCCTCAACAGTGTATTTCAGTCAGTTTGCCTATTCTGTTCCCTACTCTGTCTCTGGTGAATCCTCTCATCCCCCGCATCTCTGGCCTGTACTCCAGATCTTGTATACATACATAAATCTTAAAAAAAAAAATTAAATAGGCTGAAAAATACAGTGTATAGGAAGCCAAACTGATTGTTTCATAGTGTTTTCATAACTTTTTCTTAAGATAGTATCAGTTGGAGGAGGACCCTATTCTCAAGGAAAGTACTTTTTCATGACTAAATGACCTGCTAAATAAACATAAAGCAGGCAATTACAGGTTACAGAAAGTTAAAAATTAAATGAATAAGGTCTTGTGAGAGAGAATTTGCGTGTGAAATTGAAAGAACTGGTTTGTTTTCCATGGTAGGAATGCCTCTCCTAGCATGACACTCCCCAGTGGAATATTATGGGAGTGAGGGTCAACACACTGAGGCAGTGAGGGAAGGACTTTAAAGCAAAAAGAGCTGGAAGACAGTGGTGGGGAGTTATGAGAGACGGTGAAGAGGTACAGTCCAGAGCCAAAAGTACAATTAGGAATTTTATTTTAAACATGGAAATGCCTGAAAAGTTTTAAGGAGAAATTTGTGCCCATGGATGGCTTTGTGACAAGCAGATTTGGGGGGAGAGAAGAAGCAAGAATGAGATTCCAGTTACATACCTGAACTAGAGTGGAGCAGTTTTAGCACAGAGATGAAACATGGATGTTGAAATTAGAACAAAGACAATGTGGTAATGATTTAGATACAAGGGAAGGAAAGGATTAAGGATTACTCCTAGGTTTGGGACCTAAGAAATATAGTGAGTAGGAGAAAATTACTTTGACTTATGGCCCCCTGAAGACATCCCAGGGATCTCAAATTCATATTTGTTACACTTTGAGGAATGCTGGCTTTAAGCAACAACAACAAAAAAAAATTGAAACATTAAAATACTAATAGAGAATATCATTAAATAATCCTCCATGTTATTAGACAAGAACTTAATTCTTGTTAACTGAATCAAAACCTCTTTTTTGGTCTTCTTACACTCATATTATGCTAGCAAAGATAACTTCCTCCTTCTAAGAATAAATAATCTTTTGTTTCTGCATTTCTCCTCCAACTTGTTGAGTGCTTTTATCCTTTTACTCTACTCCAACAGTGCCCTTCTGCAGGATCCTTCCAGTAATACTTGGACCTGCTCAAGACTTTTTCATATTAAAAAGTCTTAACCCCTTCTATTTATCTCTTTCCTTCCTCTTTTCATTATAGCTAGACTTCTTCCTTTGCTTTTTAAAGTTATAAAGTAAAAAATATATAAAAATAAAATTAGATAAAATACATGAATAAAAATTTTAAATACAAAGTGAAAGTGATAGATTATCCCTAACTACCAGAATAATCACAATTCACAGTCTGGTATAAAGTATATAGATTTTGCTTTTCAATAAACTAATTGCACATGCCATTCTGGTACTTTTTAATGTATCAGTTTATATAAATTTCCATCATTATTTTAAACCACTATGTGGTATGCCATTATACAGATATCCAATAAATATCCTATCTCACATTTAAGGAAATTTAACATTTCCAGCTTTTTGCTCTGAGTAGTGTGAAAAGGTATATATGCTTTTGCACATTGGTAGAAACATAACTAATTGAATCAAAGACTACAAACGGGCCTCCCTGGTGGTGCAACAGGTTAAGATGCAACCTACGTAGCAATCTGCAGCCACTGCAGCACGAGTTCAATCCCCCAGCCGGCCAGGGAGCAACCCACATGTCACAACAGACCTCTCCTGACTCGCCCACTTCTCTCAACAGTGTATTTTGGTCAATCTGCCTGTTGTGTTCCCCACTCTGTCTCTGGTGGATCCTCTCACCATCCGCACCTCTGGCCTGCACCCCAGTTCTTATATATGCATTAATAAATAAAATCTTAAAAAAAAGACTACAAACATTAAAAATATTGGTGAATATTGACAAATTTCCTCCTAAGAGTGTACCATTGACACACCCACAATAAAGTAATTGTGATCAGACTTTTTGAAAGTGCTGTTTAAGCAGTTCTCACTTTTGTATATCCTAGTCACGCTCTACTCACTCCCTTGTCCACTTAATCTGGCTTCTGTTTGAACCACTCCCCTGAAATTGCTCTTACCAAAAATGACTAACATGCCCGCCCCATTTTTCAGTCCAGACAAAATGTTTTCTGTCTTCCTATTTGATGTGACTGACTACTCCTTCCTTTATGAATGGTTCTCTTTCTTGTGACCACATTTACCTCTGTTCTTTCTCCTGGTAGTGTCTTTAAGTACTAGTTTTGGGCCTCTTCTCTTATTCTATGTCTTTTCTCTGATATACCCCCATTGGTCTTGTAATGTGGACATCAATGACTCCCAAAGTCTACCCTCTCTCCTCCACTCCAGATTTACTTCATACTTGACCTGCCCACTTGAATGTTCCACAGGAACCTCCACATTCCAGAGGTGACCTTTTCACTCCTCACCACAACACACGCCCTGAACTAGCTTTTCTTCTTAGGTTTTATATCTCAGTGAACAATACCACCATTTATCCAAATAAGCTCAACTCTTCTCTCTCTTACTGCCCCTTTCCTCAACTGTCCAATTCCCCACAGTTCATATCTAATTAAACACAATTCCTGCTGTTTTTATCCCCACAGATTTATTTTCAGTTTGACAACTTTTCCCATCTCCACTGAATTATCATACTTCAGATCAACAATATTTCTTTACCAGACAACTGTCAGCTTAGACAATCACCTGGTACTTAAAGAGCAAACCCATCCAAGTCACCCTCTGGCTGAAAACACTTCAGTGACTTACTATGCTGAGGGGAAAAAATCTACAAGATCTGAGTCTGCTGATCTCTGATCTCATGTCACACCATCCTCTTGTGCCTCCTCTGCGGTTCACTGGCATCCTTTCTCTTTCTTTCACAAATAGTATCTTTCCTGACAGGAATCTGGGGCCAGATACTGTCCCTTGTATCACCCGCGTATTTCTTTTCTATTTTTCAAACTGTAAATATTTGGTTTGATTATTTATTGTCTATTGCTTTATTCTCAGTAAAATAAATCCCTTAAGGACTGGTGAGGACAAGATCTTTTACTTATTCTAAGTACTTTAAAGGCCTACCATTTCTAGTACTTCAAAAAGATATTTAATGAATACTGAATAAATGATCGATTACTACCTTCCCCCACACATTTTCTACACTGAACCAGTGTTACCATTCAGAGCACAAGCTAAGTCTATCTTCCCCTTTTAAAAGCCCCTTGGTGGCTTTTCATTACCAGTGAACACAAGTCCTTCAAATACTGGCTTCTGCTTTTCTTTCCTCCAGAAAGAACCAGCTCTGCTGACACCTTGACTTTAGCCCAATGAAGCTTATTTCAGACTTCTGCCCTGCTAAACTAGAGGAGAATAAATTTGTGTTGCTATAACAGCAATGAGGAACTAACAAACCCACCCCTATCATAGCGTTAGCTCCTCTCCAGCATTACTGGCTATTGGTCTATAATCCACATGTGAAAAATGGACATAAGAAGTGGAGCCATTTTAAAATAGAATCAGAGTTCTCATGAAAGAAAAGCATGGACTGCCCAAAATAACTTTGAACTGAGCCAAATGGTAGTTCATATACTTGTTTGAGAACATACAAGGAAAAGGAAACCCCTGATCAAGAAGATGATTATGGACCTATGCCAGAGGTGAGAATATGTAACCAATTAGGTATAGCCAAGAACTAAAAGTTTAAGCCTATTAACACTAATTAACTCTTATCTTTTACCACTTACCTAATCTTCCCCATTTCTTCAACTTTTACCTCTTTCTGAGATTTCTGCCTGAAAGTGCGTAACACAAATTATAATTCATTGATTGCTTCTCATTTTGGCTTTTTATTTTTAGATGACTACCCACTAGAATATGAACTATTTGATGACAAGAATTACGTCTTATTCACAGTAACTTTCAACAAGTCTAGCAAAATGCCTGCCAAATTGAGTTCAATTGATATTTCTTGAATGTTGTTCAATAAATTATGGCATATCTTCAAAATAAGCTATGTATACACCATTAACATGAAATTATAGAAAAATATTTAATGTCATTGAAAAGTGATAATTGAAAAAAAAGAAAAGTGATAATTGAAAGTAAGAATATATTTAGTGAAAATTGTGTTTCCTAAAATCTATACACACTATGATTCACAACTTATAAATTTTATGTGTACTTACATGTAGAATATGCAAAATAGTAATAACTGATCTCTAGGGGTTAGGAATTATTTTAATCTGTTAAACTATCTGTATTTAAATTTGTTTCTCTGATACTTATTTTGCATTAGAAAAAGCATGATGATTTCAGAAGAAAGATCTCTAACAATATTTAAGGAGACCATGAGTCAATAACAAAACATTTCTATTGAAAAGGCAAACTCTTGAAGAGGATATGAAATTAGGAGCATATTGTACATTCAAACCCAAAATAGTATTACTTTTCAGACAATAGTGCTAATTAAAATGCCCATGTATTCAGGTATCATCAAATCTTTTCTAGACAGTGTTAGAGCTGTTAGATATTTCTTGGTTCTATAATCAGAAGAGATGGGTATGCATTGCTTATAGAAGCAATATGGGAAATTTGGAAAATCAAACCAAAATTACTGTGATGAAAAAACAAGCCAATTGATACACAATTTTGGCATAAAGTAAGAGAGCCAATCTTTTTTATTAAAAATATTTGTAGAGCAGGGAACAGAACAGTCTAGCCTGTACCCCAGTTCTTATATACATAAATAAATAAATCTTAAAAAAAAATATTTGTAGAGAGGAACAAGTCATGCTGGGTCTGAGAGCATACAAATTGCAAAATCTCTAAAAGGGAAAAAGTATGACTTTTCTGAGCAACAGGAAGGAGGCCAGTGTAACTGAAGCCGTGTACAAGTTGGGTGGTACAGGCTTTACAGTCATGGGAGGGAGTGTATATATAATCGTAAGTGCAAAGGGAACTTTATGCAAGTTTTTTAAAAGTGCAGAGATGTGATGATTTGAAACTTTAAAAACCACACAAGCTGCTATGTGTTAATATGGATTTTAGGGACTCAAGAGTGAAGAAGGGGAAAATAGTTGGGAGGCTATTACAGTAGTCCAGGTGGATGAGGGTCTTGGCAGTGGACCTGAAGAGAAGTGGCAGAGTCAAGACATATTTTGGAGGTAGAACAAGAAGACTTGCCCACACACTGACTGTGGGAATGAGGAAGAAGGAGCAGTCAAGATGATCCCAAGGGTTTTTGTGGTTTGTTGTTGTTGTTTTAATTGAGATCCTATAGTTTTGTAACACTGTATATGACTTGGGGGAATAGATTCATACCCTTAGAGATTTAATTTTAATACATGGTTGAATAATATCATTTTCTGAGGAAGAAAAAACTGGGAACAACCGGGTTTAGCATGAAAAATACCCAGAGTTTAGTGGTATATATTGAGCCAGGACAAGTGCAAAACATCAAGCACAAGTCTGTGATCAACAAAATATGAATTAAATTGCCAGAGGACTACTTCAAATCATAAAATGGATACAATTGTGAAGACAAAGAAATAAGAAGATTAAGTATAAGTTTACTGAAATACAGGAAATATATGATGACTATCCAAAGGATAATAGAGGGAATATCTGAACATTACTCCTTCTCTTCTGCAAGTATATACTTTCAATATATCTTTGTGAAAAAGCATGCAGATCGACTAACCAACTCATTTTCTGCCCAAGAAAGCATCTTACTGAGCTTTCAACTTAAAAAAAAAAATCTATATACAGACTGATCAGTTAGACACAGCCTTCTCTGAAAATTATGCAAGGAATTTTTTTCCTTTTTTTTTCTCTTCAGTAATTAAGGCCAGTTTGACTAAAAACCAATGACCTGTATGATATGTAATCTATAATCAAGCCTACTTTTTTCAATGTATCTTTCTATCACTTATCTAATTTTCTTTAAAACATCCTTAAACAAAGATTCTAGCTGGACACATTTGATCTGACACTTAACTTTGTACTCTCCAATTTTAAGAGCCCCACACCCCCAAAATAAAAACCATTATTTTATTTTACCCTCGTCATGTTTTTATTGGTGACTATCTCTAAGTTACTTTAAAATGTCTTTATTAGGGGCCTCCCTGGTGGCGCAAGGGGTTAAGCACCACACTACGAAGCAATCTGCAACCTCTGCAGCACAAACTCGAACCCCGGCCGGCCAAAGAGCAACACACATGGCGCAGCAGACCTCTCCTGTCTCGCCTGCTGCTCCCCTTAGCAGTGTATTTCAGTCAGTCTGCCTGTTCTGTTCCCCACTCTGTTTCTGGTGGATCCTCTCAACCCCGCATCTCTGGCCTGTATCCTAGCTCTTGTATACATAAATAAATCTTTAAAAAAAAGTCTTAATTAAATTATGCTTCTGGAACTATATTAGGAAATTTAAAAAGGAGAATTCTTTTATTTGCAGCAGCTTGCTCTTCATAAGAAAAAGAAAACCTGCACAAGGAGGGCAGATTGATTTCAAGAGGAGATAAGAAACAAATATTTAAAAGTTCAATATTTTTTTCAGTTCTCTTTTGAATTCTTTGCATGGTCATGGGTGATTGGCAGTGGGTGAATTCACTCTTACTAAGATAATTTAATAATTCTACCAAAGGAAGATGAAGTAGAACAGCAGTTTCTACATGGTGAGAAATGACCAGTGTCTATGATGTAAGAATTAGTATCCCTTTAGCAGCAGGGGGAAAAATCTTTTCAAGTTATTTAAAAAGCTCCCCCTTTGAAATATCTCTTTTATGTTGTGGAAGTGTAACATAGTCTTTAGAGACTAGAACTAGTCCACTTTAGAATAAAATGCTTTTGAGCAATAATAGTCATATTTAGTTTACATGAGCTCTGTCTTAGAAGTCAAGACAGTAGGAATAAGCCTTAACTGAAGTTCAGAAGGGAAAAAAAAAAGTCAGGTATCAACTGTGTAGTAAGGGAAGAAGATTTAGATTCCTAAGGAAGTAATTTTAAAAGTGTTCTTCACAAGTGTAAGGTTCCTCACTAACTAAAACTGTTTCCCATAAGGAAAAGTCACACCCCATTTTTTTTTCATATGTTCTGCTCCAAACCCCAATCACCTCTCCCCTTCTCCCTAAGATGCAAGACTCCATATGCCCCGCTTTATGAGACAATACAGAGCGACAGAATAAAAATGCACTGGGTATTCCTGTAACATCATGTGATTTTCTAAGACCAGGACAAAGAAGATAAATACACTGCAAAAATCAGAGGACTTTCCTGTTCACACAAGACTGCTATCTGACACTTGTAAAGGCATTCTCAAAGTAGGAGGGGCAGCAGGGGCAGGTTTGGATTTTCCCCAGAAAGAAATTTGATTATGCTACCAGTTATCAGTCATAGCAAGGAAACTCTTAGACTGTTCAAACAGAAAGAAAAGTGTGGTATGCAGGGTTATACCTTTTTTTTCTGGAATATCTAAGAGCTTTTCTTTAAAACTAAATGGCATATCTATTGATTTGCTCTGGGAAGCTTTACTTGATCTTTCAATACATGGTTCTTTACTGATTTACAGTGTTCTTAGAGTGAGAATGGTTTAAATGATCAGCTATCAAAAAGGACATAAGTGGATTGAGTGGAATAGAAATTTGTCTTACTGTATGATTTATTAAGACACAGTAACTTCATAATCTGGATTTCTTTTTTCTTTTCTTTTTTTTTTTTTTTTTTGGTAATACCACAGGAGAGCCTTGCTTTGTGCTTTTGCATAGGTTACCAAACCTTAACATCTCTCTTTTTTTTTTTCCACCACATTTGGGGGTAAGAGCATTTAAGTTTTACTCTCTTAGCAAATGTCAGCCATACAATACAGTATTATCAACTACAGCCATCATCATTAGTTTTACATCCTCAGACATTATTCATTTTATGGTCAGAAGTTTATACTCTTTTACCAACCTGTCCCCTCTTTCTCCCACTCCCTAGCCTCTGGCAACCACTTTCCCACAAGTTGGTCTCTGGAAGTGAACCTTTTTTTTTAAGACTCCATTGATTTCATTTTATTTCATTCCAAATCTCTGAACCCCAAGATCAGTGATGAAACTAAAGATTATTAATAATGAGTTTTGTTTTTACTAATCATTTTCTTTTCTTATTTTCCCCACTCCATCCCAGCCTTGGTAATAAGATTCTTGAGCATATTCAGATATTAATTCCTATTATAGTGAACATATCTTATTTCAGTAAATCAAACATCAATCATTATAGCAATCATGTTAGAAAATCAAATGTGCTGTGGGCTGTTCATCTCAGAGACTTCAGTAGTTTCTTATGTTCAGTGGTACAATAACAGCCAAGACTTTTAATTACCTCTTAGTAATCAAACCTATTTCAGGAATTTCAAATGCTAAAATAGAGACTGTTTGGTCACATTTGTCTTTCATTAGTTATGCATGAACATGGGCCACTTTAAATGGACTCCTAAAAGTCAATCTTTTCCACGATGTGGGAAAGCAGAATTTACATGCAAGCTGCTCAGTAATGTCACACACTGCATATAGTTGATAGTCAGGATAATTTCAAGCAAAATAAAGAGAAAATGTGGAAAAGTGCTTAGTGAATGAATCCAAAAGGAAAAGAGCCAACTGAGAATCATAGCAAAACAGACTGTGAAAAATTCAGCTCTAGTACATATTCACTCTCCAAATGTACTGAAAATGCCCTCCTGTCTATTTATCTCAGATTCTCCGATTAGCTACTTTGCTGCATTATCACTGACTTGAAAATGGTGGGCAATCAGAAAACTGTTCAGCAAATTAATTACAGAGAGAAAAGGCTAGGGTTTGGTTGTGCTTAGGAGAAGATTCGGGGGAAATATTTCTAATTTGGGATGGTGAATGATAAGGATGGAGCAGTTCCTAGGAACATTGTGGCAGCCTATTTTTACTGAAATGATAATAACAAATCAGTTTTGCTAATCATCTCAGTGTAACAAATCCTGTGGAATTGTTGCTACTAATGGTATCACTATCCTAATCTTTGAGTTGAGTGGACCAACTTGTTCAGATCATATGCCATATCGTAAGCAGCAGAGCTCAGAGTTCAAACTCCTATCTTCCAACTCCAGCCTCCACGTCCTTTCCACCTCACCAGGCTTCCTCTGTCCAGAGGAACAGTCTGCTTCCATCCAGTAAAAGAAATTATTTTACTCCAGTGTTTTATTTTCTCTTGGTTGCCATATTTAGTGTATGCACTAAATCTCAATGGACAGCACTTGGTCCTGCGTACCCTCACCCCATCCTTCTCCTTACTCCTCATAAGGACCTACACAAAATGGCAAGTACCAGGGGATTTCCAACCCTACTAATTTGTTTCTGTGTGGTCTTTGACTTTTCTGAAGTGATCAGTAAAACAGCACTACCTCATTATGTGTACCATCTGAATTTTTCTTGCTTTCTTGCCATGCATATTTCCATTAGAGATAGGAGTTGCTGTGCTTGCAGAGCATCTAGATAAAGACAACTCAAGTCTTCTTTGTCATACCCATTCTTCAGGCTTTTTATGTGGACTCAAGAGAAGGGAACTTCCCTGTAGGCGAAGCACACTCTACCTAAAAGATTCACACTGGTCCCTATGTGTCTCTTCAATGTATGCAAATCTGAAGTATATCTTACAGAAACTGGTAAGGTCAAAGGCTCATCTCTTGTCTCACTCATTTTCTGTATTCATTTATTTGAGAATATTCACAGATCTCTACCCAGTTTTAACGTAAGGCATGCAGGGGCCTATGTTTTTCTGAGGACCTAAGACCATAGACGGACCAGAGACAAATTGTGCCAATACATGCCTTCCTCGGGTCCTCTGCTCTCCTACCCCTTTGATGGGACAGTAAAAATGTAAGGTTATCTCTGTTCTTCAAGTGTTTTGTTTGTAAACTTAATTATAGTAAGGACATACCAAATTTTTCAATAAAAAGCTGTGATTGAAAATCCTTGTCTATCCCTGCCAGTGTGCTGAAGCAGTGCACTGTCCTTTCTAGTTATACTTGGGTTTTGTTGTTGCTTTTGGAATCTGAGAGTGGAAGAAAGGGGAATGGGTATAGAGAAGCTGATCTCTCCTTTGTATCCAGTGGGCCATTCAGCTGACTCAATTGTAACCACAAAAGGGAACAATGCAGACATTTGCTTGGCTGAATTCCTCATTTCCAACTATGGTTGCCCATCTGTTTAAAAATAAAACTTAAAAAAAAAAAAAGCAAAGACTTATCTCTGTGTGTGAACAACCTAATCTTCATTTTAGTCTCTTTGATCCTTCTTGTACTTGCAAGTCTTAGGATGGACAATCTATCACAGCTAGGAAAACTCACTTCTATACATTTACATTTCACTATAATTACAAAAATCATTGCCAAATAAGTAAAAGATAGATAGATTGCTCTTAATAACTATTTAAAAGCAGTTATTGGATTTTTTTCCCCTAATAAATAGGGTCGAAGTTTCTGACCTGTCCAGTTTTTCAAATTTGAAGATATATTTCCATGAATCATTGCAAAGATGCAAAGATTTTCTGATTAAACATTATTTGCTTCTTGGAAACACTATATTGTAAGATTTTAGTATCTTTTCTACTGATGTAGCTTGTCTTCATGAAAAACACCAGTGTTCACTGCTTTAAGAATCTCAGATTCACATTATCACGTGTTCATTATATGCTATGTGCCAGACATGATAGGGACCAAGATTTTAGAGATAAATAAGCTGCAATTCTGTCCTCAAAAATTTCATGTCTAGTAAAAACAGGTTTAATTTGGTGGTAATTAGAAGCCAACTATTAGTTCAAAATAAATTTCAAGAGTGATAAAGGAGGTACAGAATTGACTTAGAATGATCCAAGAGATCATCCTCTCTAGAGTTGGCTTCAAAGTTGGATAAAAGAGACAAAATACACGGACATTTAAAAGCAATTTGGACTGAACAGGATGTGTTCAAATCATTAAACAGGAAGATTAAGTGAGAATGAGAAACAGGCCTTGCTAAACTCTGTATGGAAGGAGACTTATTCTAATGTAAATAACAATTAGAATAAGGAATGATTAATATTATAACAGAGTGAGCATAAAGTAGAAAGCTGCATAGAGGAGGGCATGTCACTCAGTTTTGCACATTAGGAAGATTTCTCAGAACAGTAATGTTTACATGAGTGTTAATAAGGAAATAACTATTCCTGTGGTCAGGGAGGTGGGAAAGGGGAATTAAAAGGGAGCGATTAGATAGGCTAGGACACTGTTCATAGAAAGGGTAATTTGTACTTAACTCTTTGCCATTTAGTATGTGTCAGACACTGGATGTGATTGTCGGAAGATGGGACAGAGAATGACCTTGGACATTCAATGGTCTTTTTTAAAAAAACATTGATCAATGGATCATACAATGTTTTTTTTAAAAAGTCAATCATATTATTTCACTCTCCTATTTAATGAACTCCAAAAGTAAGTTACACTTGCAAACAAAGTAAGGTCCAAATTCTTTAGCCTGGCCCATAAAGCCCAACATAATCAAACAAGTTCATCTCCTGCCATACGCACTACACTCCAATCTCTCTGGCTGCCTTTCTACAAGATGAACTTTATTTTTTTACAAAGATTTATTTATCTATACAAGCACTGGGGTATAGGCCAGAAGCATGGGAGGGTGAGAGATTTCACCAGAGAGAAAGCAGGAAGCAGAACAGGCAGACAGACTGAAATACACTGCTGAGGGGAGCAGTGGGCAAGACAGGAGAGGTCTGCTACACCATGTGGGTATCTTCCTGGCCAGCCCGGAATTGAACTGATGCTGCAGAGGCTGTAGACAGCTTCACAGTGCTGTGCTCAACCGGCTCTGCCACCGAACTTATTGCTTCCCCAGGGAAATGACATTTATATTATTCCCTGAACTGATTATTCTTCAACTTTTAGACATTAACTCATATACTTCAAGAACTCTTTCATTAGGACCCTGAGATAGAATTCCATTTCTCCAACCCACTGTCTATGACTGCTTCTAGTTCTTCTCCCTGCTTTACTATCTCCAAGTATTTATGAAACCTAAATTTGCACTTTCTTCTTTCCCCAACACTATTATAAACTCCATGGAAACAGAGGCCTTATCTGTCTCTTAGACACTGCTCTATTTTCATCATCTAGAATACTTGACAATTATCTGTTAGATAAATAAATAGATAGCTATAATGAGAATATGTTGAGGCATTCATAATCAGGAGAAATGATTTTATTTTAAAGGGTTTTCCTGGGTAGAGCTTTCCAGAATAGAAAACTTGAAGACTGGGTTGATAAGCACACAAATAATAATCCATGAGGAACTACATTATACAAAGTTCTTAATAAAGGATTTAGACTAGTAAGAATGACTGTATTCATAGCGAATATATTCTCTGTGAAATCATGGAATTCATACTAAAGAAATTAAAATTTTATTTTTATAACACTATACATACACACCTCAAAGATATTGCAGGTTTGGTTCCAGATCACCACAATAAAGTACATATTGCAATAAAATTAGCCACATGAAAAGTATGGTTTTCCAGTGCACATAAAAGTTATGTTTACAGGGCCTCCCCGGTGGTGCAGCAGGTTGAGCGCAGCGCTGTGAAGCTGTCTGCAGCCTCTGCAGCATGGTTTGATTCCCAGCTGGCCAGGGAGATACCTACATGGTGTGGCAGACCGCTCCTGTCTCGCCCGCTGCTCCCCTCAGCAGTGTTTTCAGTCAGTCTGCCTGGTCTTCTTTCCTCTCTGTCTCTGGTGAATCCTCTCACCCTCCCGCAGCTCTGGCTTATAGTCCAGCTCTTGTATAAATAAATAAATCTTTAACAAAAAGTTACATTTACACTATACTGTAGTCTATTAAGTGGTCTAAAAAATGTACTTAATTCAAAAATATTGTGTTAAAAAATACTTTAATGCTAAAAAATGCTAACCATCACCTGAATCTTCAGCAAGTCACAATCCTTTGCTGGTGGAGGGTCTTGCCTCAGTATTTATGGCTGTTGACTGATGAGGGTGATACTTACTGAAGATGGTGGTAGCTGTGGTAATTTCTGAAAATAAAACAATGATGTGTGTTACATCAATTGGCTCTTCCTTTCATGATGCATTTCTGTGTAGCATGTGGTGCTTTTTGATAGCATTTTAGTCACAATAAAACTTCTTTCAAAATTAGAGTTAATCTTCTAAAACTCTGACTCTGCTTTATCAACTAAGTGTATGAAAATCTCATAAATCCTTTGGTGTCACTTTAACATGTTCACAATATCTTCACCAGGCGCGGATTCCATTTAAAGAAACCACTTTATTTGCTCATCCTCAAGAAACTCCTGCTCATTCATTCAAGTTTTACCATAAGGTTACAGGGCCTCCCCGGTGGCGCAGCGGTTGAGCGCTGGGTTGCGAAGCTGCCCGCGGCCTCTGCGGCGCCGGTTCGATCCCTGGCTGCTCCCAGGCCACCAGAGGAGGGTCCCACATGGAGCGCAGACCTCTCCTGCTGCCCGCTGCCCCCCTCAGCAGTGTACCTCGGTCCTTCTGCCTGCTCTGCTCCCTGCTCTGGCTCTGGTGAATTCTCTCACCCTCCCGCGCTTCTGACTGTACCCAGTGCATGTATAAACAAAACAAACAAACAAATAAATAAATAAAACATGCCTCTATTAAAAAAAAAATAAAAAAAAAATACCATAAGGTTACAGTAATTCAGTCACATCTTCAGGCTCCTCTTCTAATTCTAGTTCTTTTAGTATTTCTACCACATCTGCAGTTACCTCCTCCACTGAAATCTTCAATTCCTTAAAGTGATCTTGTGGGTTGGAATCAACTTTTTCCCAACTCCTGTTAATGTTGATATTTTGATTTCCTCCCATGAATCATGAATGTTCTTAATGGCATCTAGAAAGTTGAATCCTTTCCAGAATGTTTTCAATTGACTTTGCCGAAATTCATTGGAGGAATCATTAGCTATGACAGCTAAAGATTTATGAATATGTTTCTTAAATATTAAGACTTGAGGGCCTCCCTGGTGGTGCTGCGGATTGAGCGCAGCGCTGTGAAGGTGTCCGCAGCTTCTGCAGCACAGATTTGATTCCCTGGCCGGCCAGGGAGAAACCCACATGGCGTGGCAGACCTCTCTTGCCTCACCTGCTGCTCCCCTCAGCAGTGTCTTTGGTCCATCTGCCTGTTCTGCTCCCCACTCTGTGTCTGGTGAATTTTCTCACCCTCCTGCACCTCTGACTCTACCCCAGTTCTTGTATAAATAAACAAATCTTTAAAATAAATAAATAAATATTAAGACTTGAAATTATTCCTTGAGTCATGGACAATAGCATGGATATTGTGTTGGTAGACATGAAAATAACATTAATCTCCTTGTACATTTCCATTAGAGCTCTCTTAGGTAGTCTGGTGCATTATCAATGAACAGTAATATCTCAAAAGAAATCTTTGTCTGAACATTAGGCCTTAACAATTATATTAAAATATTTAGTAATCCATGTTGTAAACTGATGTATTATCATCTATAGTTTGTTGTTCCATTTATAGAGCACAAGCAGAGAAGATGTAGTATAATTCTTAAGAATGCTAGGATTTTTAGAATGGTAAATGAGCATTGTTTTCAACTTAAATTCACCAGCTGCATTAGCCCCTGCCAAGAGAGTCAACCTGTCTTTTGATATTTTTAAAGTCAGGCATTCAATTCTCCTCTTCAGCCATGAAAGTCTTAGTTGTCATCTTCTTTCAATATAAGGCTATTTCATCTACATTTATAATCTGTTGTTTGGGTAGCCATCTTCATCAATTATGTTAGCTAGATCTAGTAACTCACTGTAGCTTCTATATCAGCACTTTCTGCTTCACCTTGCATTTTTATGTTATGCAGCTTCTTTTCCTAAAACTTATGACCCAAACTCTTTAGCTTCCAACTTTTCTTCTGCAGCTTTTCCTCTTCTCTCAGTCTTCATAGAAGTTGAAAAGATAAGACCTTGCTCTGGATTAGATTTTGGCTTAAGGTTGCTTTGATCTTCTATTCAGACTGCTAAAACTTTCTTCATATCAACAATGAGATTGTTCCACTTGCTAATCATTTACCAAGATGCCCCACTGCTCTTTTTGCTTTGGCGTAGAAGGCTGTAGGTGATACCATATTTGGCTACAAATACTAACTTCCTTGTTCCTATAGAATTGGCAGTACTGGATAAATATTATAAACACCAATAGTGATTTTATTGCCTCTTCTAGAAGTTTATTGGGAGATTTAAAGTCTCTTTACCTAAAGATGCTTTTTCTTATAATTGATGCTATGAATTGGAAATATTACAGTAAAATATCCCATCTATTTAAATCTATATTATCAGGGGATAAGAACTAATGTATTTTTAAATGTAAGGTACAGAAAATTAATTTTAGTTTCCCATTCTCTTGATGTGTTTCAAGCCCAAATGAAATTTTGAGTAAAGATTTCAATATTGGGGGGATTGCCCATAGAAAATCAAGAGTAATCATCACATAGTCCAATTTTCCTGGGATTAAGGCTATCTTAAATGTGACAATTAGCTCTAAATTTGTCATTATAGAAACATAAATAAATCTGTAAGTCTTAACCCATTGCTTTTATCACTAATATGAGACACAGTCATTCAACACAGTAGATATGGGAGAATGTCTGGGAGCAGTTATAGGCACCTTACACTGGCAAAATTGAGCTAGTAGAATAAAGAAGACATGTCAGAGAGAAAAGTTTATCTGATCATATATTTACATGATCACTTAGCTTTAATTTAGACCTAGCTAAATCTCTTCTCTCCTGTAGTTTATTATTTGATTAACTCTTCCTGCTTATATTCCTTCTTCAAAACAATCATCTCCTTAATTAGAATTAGAATGTCTCTGTCTGGAATCCCTGAATATTTCTTGAGAATACATTTAGCAGCTAAAAAATAAATAAATAAAAGAGTGGCTTTCAAGTTTATATAGACTTTACCGTAGGAAAGCCAAACTCAAGATTTATAGCACTATTTTCACTTACAGTGCTAACCATACCAATGAAGTAAATGTTTGTATGTGTAAAACACAGACATCCCTCTTCCACTTCCCTCCAAACCACATGCATGCATACATATCTGAAAGCATTTAGCGATGTGTCTTGCATAACACAGGCACTTAATGAATCTTACATACCCTTTGCTTTGTTTAAAAGGGTATGTGTTAGTCACCAAATATTGCCTGATGGTGTTAATGGGTAAAACCAAAAGGCAGGAAGAAAAATAGTTCAGTGGTTAGAAATATGGCTTTTGGTGTCAACCCTGGTTTTTAATTCTGGTTTCATTATTTAGCAATTCTCTGTCCTTCAATAAATTACTTAAACTCTCATTTTCAGTTTCTTCATGTGCAACATAAGGATAAAATCACTTAAGCCTCAGGATTGTTGTTAAAAGTAATAAGCTATTGCATGCAAAGCACTTAAGTACCTAGCATATAGCATATTATCAAATAACTTTATTCACTGGTAAAAATGGGGATGATCATGCTTTTCTAATAGGAATACTGTGAGGGTTAACCTAAGATTTTGTGTTTGAAACATTCTTCTTAATCCCATGAAACAAGATACATACTTTACTTGTGATTTGTACAGATAAGCAAACTCTAATGACTACAACAGAGAAAAACACTTTTTACATGCCTACTCACTGGGATAATTATTTTTTATTTTTATGTCTACTGTTAGCATGTTTATGGATGTCAATATTAATTCTGTACAGGGAAGTGGAGGATAATTCTTATATTCAAAGTGAAAAAGGTGACAAATTATTATTCCTGTGCATTTCAAATAATAAATCAGAAGTTCTTCCTTAAAATAAAGAAAAAATTTTACATATGGATGTCCAATTTTTGCAGCATCGTTTGTTAATGCTTTATAGTGAATTAAGTATTATTACATGCAGAGATTTATTTCTGGGCTTTTGATTCTGTTATCTAGATCCCTTATTTTTATTCTAATACCATGTTGTTTTAATTAGTGTTGCTTTATATTATAAAGTCAGATAATGTAATACATCCATTTCTCTATTTTATTTTAAGATTTGCTTTTACTATTTAAGACTTGTTATGGTGCCATGTGAATTTTAATGTTTTTTGTTCAATCTCTTTGAAGAATGTTCTTTTAATGGGGACTGTGTTAAATTTATATACTCCTTTTCATAAACAGTCATTTTTTACTATATTGACTCTCCCCATCCATGAACATGGAATGTCTTTTCATCTTCTATGTCATGATCTATATAAGTTAATGACATCTTATAGTTTTCTTTGTGTAAGTCCTTCACTTCAGTGGTTAGGTTATTCCTAGGTATTTGATGCTTTTTGATACATTGTAATTATTTGCTAAATTTCTTCTTTTCTCATTCATTGTACATGAAAACTCGGCAGATTTTTGTATGTTAATTTTGTAATGAATACAGCTACTGTGTGTATTCAATTATTGTTTCTAATAGCTTTAGGTGGAGATTTTGGTGTTTTCCATATATAGTAACATATCATCTTTGTATAATGACACTTCTTGTTTTCCTAATTAGATTCCTTTTATTTCCTGTTGTGTGACTGCTCCACCTCAAATCTCTAATACTATATTAAACAGAAGGGATGACAGTGCACATCCTTGACTTGTTCCTGATCTTAAAGGAAAAGTTTTCAGCTTTTCGTCCTTAAGTTTTACAATGGTCTTAAGTTTGTGATATATGACCTTTATTATGTTAACACAGGTTTCTTCCATTCCCAACTTATATACAGTTTTTATCATAAATGGTTGCTGAATCTTATGAATTACATCTCCATTCATATTATCATATGATTTTTTTATCTTTGGTTATTGCAATGTTTTACATCAATTGTCTGTAGATTTCTTATGCTATCTTTGTATCATTTTGATATTAAGGTCTTGTGGGAATCAAAATATTTTAAGGAGCATTCCTTCTTCTCTGAATTTTAGAAATAATTTGAGTAGGAAGGACATATGTTCTTCTTTCAAGGTTTGATGGAATTTGCCTGTAAAGCTGTCTGACCTTGTATTTTTGTTTTGGGGGAAATTTTTGGATTACTGTTTCACTTTCCAAGTGGTGATCAGTTTATTCAATTCTTCTATTTCTCCATGGTATAATCATGGTAAACAATATTGTTCTAGAAATTCTCATAAACTGTATTGTAAAACAAACCATTTCTTCAAGGTTATCAAATTTATTGGTATGGAGTTATTCATAGTACTCTCTTATTAACCTTTGTATTTCTATGTCACGTCTGATCATTTCTAATCCTATTAATGTTTTCTCTCTTCTTTGTTAGCCTCACCAGAAGTTTGTCAATTTTATTCATCTTCTAAAAGAACCAACTCTTAGTTTCATTGATCTCTTGTCTAGTCTTATTTAATTTCAATTTCATTTCCACTCTTATTTTTTTATTACCTTCCTCCTACTAACTTTAGGTCATGTTTGTCTTTCTTCAGGTTCTCCGTCTTATTGATCTGTCCATAGTTATAAGCAGAGTATTAAAATCCCCTAGTATTGTGTTGTTGTCAAATCTTTTTTTAGGGCCTCCCCTGGTGGTACAGGCAGTTGAGCACCATGTTGTGAAGCTGTCAGCAGCCTCTGCAGTGTTGTTTTATTCCCGGCCAGCAGGCGAGGGTCCCACATGGCAAGACAGACCTCTCCTGTCATGCCCGCTGCTCCCCTCAGCAGTGTATTTCGTCAGTCTGCCTGTTCTGCTCCCCGCTCTGTCTCTGGTGAATCCTCTCACCCTCCTGCGAATCTGGCCTGTATCCTGGTTCTTGTATAAATAAATAAAATAAATCTTAAAAAATATATCTTTTTTTAGTTCTACTAATAATTGCTTTATGTATCTTGGTAATTATAAATTGCTGCATATATATATAATATATACATAAAATAAGTAAATAATACCTTAGAACTAGACCAAATAGGATTAACAGACATCTATAGACTAGTCTACCCCCAAATCACTACATATATATTTTTTTCAAGTGTACATGGAGAATTTTCATGAATATACCATATATTGGAACACAAGTCAAATATCAATGAAAGTACAAAGATTGAAATCATACCACATATTCTTTCTCACCATAATGCCAGAAAGTTAGAAATCACTATTAATACTTTTTTTTGGAAAATCATTATATCATAGGATGTAATAAAAGCAGTCTTAAGAGGAAAAATAATTACAATGCAGGCCCATATTAAGAAACAAGAAAAACCACAATTAAACAACTTAAAATTATACCTAAAGTAACTTGAAGAAATAATTGCTGAGTTTTATACAGCAGTTTCCCTCACTCTCATAGATTATGTTGCTCTAAACGCAATTTAATTATAAATTTTCCTACCATTTTCTGCTGCACTGATATTCTGATGTTTATCAGTTGTTTATCTTTCAGAGGTTGTTGCCTTTGTTTTGTTGTAACTTGGTTTTGAATGTGTGGCAGAAGTAAGTATGGTGACTTCACCCCACTACCATATTGCCAAAATCCTTCATTGGGATTTTTGATAAAAGCTCTTTGCTATCTTAAAGCCTGATGGGAGAATCATACATCAAAATATCTCTTTTAGCTATATAGTTCATGATATTTAAAGCTATTATTTCCCTCAAACCATGTTGCATTAATGTAAGTTTCCATCTTTTGTTTTCCTGTGTATGTTGTAGCAATTCTTGCCTAATGGATCTGAATGATGAGCAAGGAAAAAGAAAAGAAAGACCTAAGTAGAACCTAGTGGGTATTTCCAATCATGTGCCACTTTCTAAAATGACTTGGACTTACCAATAGCCAATTTTCTTTCTTTTTTTTTTAGTATTGTGATAAGCCTTTCTCCATGGGAGTCAATTTAGTGTACTGCTGGGATTTTAATATATTTGATTAAATATATGACATATATACCTGTTTTTACTTTATATATGAATTTTCACTCAATAATACAATTTGGGTGGGAGAGAACATACCTAATATCAAAAGCATACATTTATAATCTTAAGGAATTAACTGGCAGGAAGTTAATAGTATTAAAATTATAAAAAATCAATAAGATTATGATAGTACAGTTCTACTCTGTATAGTAGTGAAACTACTATACAGTAACTCACAGTGAACCCACCTCAGTTTATCAGTGTTTTAGGAATGCAAATAATGACATTGCTCCACTTCACTGATCTACTCTTGATTCATAGAAACTGTGAACTTGGACATCTCTTTGAACTCTTCTCAACATATCCTGTTTCTGTGTAGACAGTAGAGAAGAGTGGGACTTACATGTACACCCAGAGAAGGATGAGGAAATTAGAAACTTTCAAGAAAGTAGAAATTTCTATGAAAATCCCCAATACATTTTAAATAAAACATTGAAAACAACCTTTGTGAATCATCCAACCTGACTGTTAGCTGTCATAACAATCCCTTTAAGATGAGGAACTTGAACATTTAAGTAGAAATCAATGACTAAATGACATGTGCTTTGTCACGTTCCTTACTTTTCTAAGTAAACCAAGAGTATGCTATGGAAATTCTTCTTCAGTTAGCTTTCAAATGCAAGGCAGAAGAATGAGCACTAGACTTGGAGTCTAGACCTGACTGTGTTCAGCAATGAGTACTTGTATACTTTTCCTTACTTCACATACTCTATGAAGTTGCCTAAAATGTCTATTAGAGATTAGGAACTATCAGATTTAGCAACAATTCAAAAGCCCAAATTTATGTAGAAGGAAAAAAACATGCCTGCTCTGCTTTCGTAAAAAAGAAAAAAAAAATCAGTTCAGTTTGACTTATTTCAAGCTCCATTGTGAAGTGTGGAAACAGAACAACCTAATTGCCAGATAGCTCCTTAATTTCATTTACCAATGGTTATTATTCTGAATTGATTCAATGTAATAAAAATGTTTTAAAATACAATTAAAAATAGGTTTAAACTGATTTTAAATGGATTATAGAAATATCAGAGTACTTCCACCATTTGTTAAGAAACTGCATCTATTCTGAAATTATGAAGGACTATCTCAGCACATTTTTGGCCCACTAGGCTTTTTGTTGCTTTTCTTTCCAATTTTAGATTTTATTTTTAATAACCTATAAATAATTCTCACATTGCAAAAATAACATTGTGAATCAATTAAGTTCCCTAAAAATATATTATGGATAAAAAGGAGAAAGGTCAGCAAAGGAGGGCCTCCCCTGGTGGTGCAGTGGTTGAGTGCTGGGCTGAGAAGCTGCCCGCAGCCTCTGCAGCGCCGGTTTGATCCCTGGCCCACAGAGAGGGTCCCACATTGTGCACAGACCTCTCCTGCGGCCCGCTGCTCCCCTCAGCAGTGTATTTTGTCAGTCTGCCTGTTCTGTGTCCCGCTCTGGCTCAGGTGAATTCTCTCACCCTCCCGTGCTTCTGACTGTACCCAGTGCTTGTATAAATAAA
This sequence comes from Talpa occidentalis, assembly GCF_014898055.3. Taxonomy (NCBI): domain Eukaryota; kingdom Metazoa; phylum Chordata; class Mammalia; order Eulipotyphla; family Talpidae; genus Talpa; species Talpa occidentalis. The sequence continues at coordinate 38,817,986 of NW_026555331.1, read as the reverse complement.
TAAAGAAATCTTTTAGAAAAAAAGAAAGGTCAGCAAAGGAAATTGAGAGGACTAGAGGGCTAGATAAGTAAGAAAATCAAGAAATTGTGCTATTAAGGAAGTTAAGGAAAGAGCATGTTGAAAGGAGAAAAACACCAAAAGACTAAAATAAAATAATTACTTTATTTGGAGTCTTAGATTTGCAAAGGAGCGCACAAACGCAGGTATCAACACAAATTGTGCCTTTCTGGGTCTTTGTTTAAGGGGTTTATAAAGACAAAAGGGGAAAGAGGGATAGGATTATAGAAGCTTTTTACCAAGAACTAGGATTGGTTATAGATGATATTCCTTAGAGTTCATTGGTTTTATTCAAGCTGGCTTTGGTTACCAAAGAGAGAGTAAAAAGAAAAATTTTTTCATTGTGCAACAGAGAAGCTCTGTTTAGTTGGAAACTGGTTCTTGCCAGTCAGTAAATAGCTGGGATTTTTTTCAAGTTAGAAGTTCAGTGAGGTGGAGTTTCATCACAAGATGGAATTGTTTAGTCTGCATTGAACCTTCCTTTCCACAAGTTTCAAAGAGGGAAAGAGTGGTAGTGACAGAAAAAGAGCCAAGGAAGGAGGGTGCCTGCAGCATGTTCCTTACCAATGCTGTCATCTCTACTCCTCCCCTAGCTCCTTCCTCTTGCCTGAAAATACAGTTCCTTCCCTCCTGGCTACTAGCTCCCTCTTTCTTTTTAAGGAATTATTAAAAGTACCAAAAAAAAAAAAAAAAAAGAAAAGAAAAAAAATATGAAGTGCTATCACATCCATGAAAAGGCTTTGGAATCAAGAACATTGCATACATGATAAAAGTCAAGTGAAAAGTCTGCTGGTCTAGATAATTCAGACAAGTCATTGGAAAAGAGTGATTACAACACAAGTCAGAGGTGACCAATGGAATCAACCACATCATCAGGGGAGTCATTATATGTTATTTATTTCACCAGCAAATTCTCCAGTTTACTATTCATACTGCCTACATGTCACAACCAATGATTCACTCCTTATTCTCTAAACTTTAGTTTCTCCTTCTACCTTAATGATCCTAAGTTAAAATTATACAGGGAGTTGTTTCAAATGCTTAGATTTTTAATAGACAGGTGCAAAAGAGTACCACAGGTATAAATTCAAGAACAATTTTAGAACTGTGGTCAGACCTCTATAAATAAATGTAAGAATGCCAAACCTTCAAATTTAGACTTCAGAAAAAAATTAAAGTTCAGAGGCAATAAAGACAAAAAGGATTCCTTATCCACAGTGATGGTTGTATAATGTTTAACAGATGGGGGGGAGGGGAATAGAACTACAAAACTTCTCTCTTCCTTCTTTCCTAGCAAGAAAAAGATCTTCAATGAAAAGTTGCAACACTTGAAAAGATAAAACAAACACATTTAAGAAGGAACTGAAGTTCATTTGATAGGTAAGAAATGCTATGTCCATTCAATGGTTATGTGAAAAACTTTTCAAATCACTACAAGGAGCTGACAATGTTGGGAAAGGACAGCTGTTGTTACCCTTTGAAAAATTACAGGGAATGGAAGAGAAGCAAGAGAAGTAAATATAGACATGCCCTAATTTAAGATGAGAGGAAAAAAAAAATTATCTTATGGAAACCATAAACTGGAAGAGGTTGCTGTGATCCTATGAGAATGCTCTAAAAAATCAGTTGCCATAGAAGCGGGTAGAGACTTTCTGCTAGCTGGCTGACTGAATACATGCATTTACTGGGTCTTCCCAAATCTCACAGATACATAAGAAAAGTAAAAATCTAAGTAAATTTTAGAAAATTCAGAAAAGGGTTATTAGTAGTCCACTAGAACAGTGAAGAATTTCTAGAATATATTGATGCTGAAATGTAAGAGGGTTAAACAACTTATAAAAGAAAACTTCGAAAATAATCTTTCCAGAATTCTGAAAAATAGACGGAGACTGACCGAAAGAAGTGAGCCCTATTTGGGGGCGGTGTTAGTAGTAAAACAGAGTGTGTCGTCAAATGCTTGTGTCAATGTGTGCCTAATGTGTGTCCCTAATGTGTGTCAGGTGTGTATAGTGGGAATTTTTTTTAAAGATTTATTTATTTATGCATACAAGAACTGGGGTACAGGCCAGAGGTGTGGAGGGTGAGAGGATTCACCAGCGACAGAGCAGGGAACAGAACAGGCAGATCTACTGAAATACACTGCTGAGGGGAGCAGCAGGTGAGACAGAAGAGGTCTGCTGCGCCATGTGGGTCACCTCCCTGCCCAGGGATCAAACTCGTGCTGCAGTGGCTGCGGATAGCTTCAGAGGTTGCGTCTCAGCCCCCTGTGCCACCAGGGAGGCCCCTACAGTGAGAATTTTTACATAAGAAACTCTCAAACTGAGCAGCAGATCCAAAGAATCAGGACCTTGTCATAGAAAAAGGAGAGCTGAGGGCCTCCCCTGGTGGCGCAGCGGTTGAACGCTGGGCTGCGAAGCTGCCTGCAGCCTCGGCAGCGGCAGCGTGGATTCGATCCCGGCCACCAGCTGGGGTCCCACATGGCACACAGACCTCTCCTGCCGCCCGCTGCTCCCCTCAGCAGTGTACTTCAGTCCTTCTGACTGTTCTGCTCCCCGCTGTGGCTCTGTTGAATTCTCTCACCCTCCCGTGCTTCTGACTGTACCCAGTGCTTGTACAAATAAATAAATAAATCTTTAAAAAAAAATGCTTAAAAAAAGAAAAAGGAGAGCTGAAAATCATTAAAGCAAACCATATTTACATTTCAAAGGAAAGCTCACTCTCCCTCTGCCACATACAACTACCTGAGTCAAAGTTGATTTAATCCAATTTGAACTTCTAGCCAGACAAACAATAATTATTATTCTCTCCATCCATAGTATTTTTCAATTTAGGATCCAGCCTAGAAATATAATCAAACAACTAAGAATCATAAAGCAAGCAAATAACCAAGATTATGGAAAGAAAGGCATTGACTTAATGGGCACAACTTATGAGAAAACACAATATAGAACATAAAATAAGATGGTAAAATAAGTATATTTAAATATCTTCAGAGAGATCTTAGGGAGTTCTGAACCTATAACAAATGGAACACATATGACTACTAAATACTTGTGAAATGTTTAACATTATTCAAATCTTTAAATTAAGACAAAAGAGAAAAGGGAAGCAGTGGTCACTCCAAGTCAGCATGGCCTCTTGAAATACAAGTCATGCTTCAATTACTTCATTTCCTTTTCAGAAAGATCATCAGCAGATTGGGGAATGCCAGTGACATGGTTTCTGCCTGAAGTCTACCAAGCCATTAAATAAATTGTCTCATGATACAGTATCCTGGAAACAAATTATATCCTACCAGTGATTGATAGAACAGCAAGCTAATGGAAATTTGTGTCCTCTGTTATAAAAAGGAAGGAAGGAGAGAGAGAGGGAAGAAAGGAAGAGGAGATGGGGTGTGTCCAAGGACACTAAATAAAGCAATTTGGCAACAATGGAGAATTTATATTCAAAATAGCTGGGTGTTACTTTTGCAAACTCTAGGTCTCAGAAAAACTGGAGAGATTTTAGCTCTCTGCCAAAAAAAACTTACATACTTCATTGAGCCAGAGGATGAAGTAGAAAAAGCATGGCTTTTGTTATCCAGGAGACCCTAACCAATGTCATTATTCAGACAGAAAAATACTAATTGGAAAGCCTAATGATGAAACACATATGTAAAACCACCAGCCTATGAGCAAGCCCCTGCCTTCCTCATCAGAGAGTATACCTTATTGGTTGTGTTTTGCTATATACTAGGAGCTTGTTTAGTTCTATGAAGTAGGTACTGTTATTATTTATCCTCATTTTGTAGATGAAGCAGTTAACCAACTTGCCCAAGATCACAGCAACAAGGGTCACTGTCAGGGCTTGAATTTCCCCTGTGGTTCTAGGTCCCAAGTTCTTGTCACTTCACTGTGCCTCTGAAAGGGAAATGCTAAGAAAAAGAAATCTTTCCCTGTTAAAGAGTCATAGACCTGGAAATGTAAAGTAAATGATGTTTGCTTCCTTAATAAGCATATCTAAACAAGGTCTGGCAGCAGGCCATCCTGGAAGATTTGTGTCCTTCCCCTTTTCCTGTGTCAAGAATTTGTATGCTAACTAACCAACTTTATCAATGTAAAGTGGTTGTGTATAAAAGAAACTCTTTGTCTCTAGACCAGTGCTCACACCTTATAGGGCTATCCAGGTCTGAGACCTCATGCATGAGTAATAAAGCTTCCTGGCCTCACCATTCCTAAAGTACCGCTTGTTCTTCCCCTGCCTGGGTAAAAGGCTAGAATTTATTTCTGCAACACCTCCACCTTCAGGCCTTAAGAACTTTTAATTGGGCAGTATCAGGATCAATGTGGAACTTTTGAAATGTCATTCTGGTACTAAAGTAGAAAAGGGATTGGAAGGAAAGAGCAAGCATCCAATAGATGTTTCTCTTCTAGTAACCACTTTGACGTGCAATTTTCTTACATTTAATTATTAACACAAGGTTTGAAAATCATTCACATGAAGGATGAGCTGCTTTGGTATAGAAAAATAAAACACACAACCAGTACTATGTTATCATTTTGGACTTTTAAAAACACATTAAAAGGTCATGAATCCTAATAGTTCATCAATAAGACATATTACATGCTCTCTTTTTCACTTTGCCAGTAGTGGTAACAAGTTATTCTCTCCATATCCATGGGGCAACCTTCATCTGAATGTCAGTATGCAAATGAAAGACTCTTATCAACAAATAGGGAAAGTGTTAGGCACAACTTAGAGCTGGCCTTGGGGGTTGGGGGGCAGGGTGGAAAACGGAGGCATTTTATACCAACTTGAATGCTTTTTCATACTTTGCTTTAATCACATGAAAAATGTTAGTTATTATTTCCACTTTCTTGATTTCAAATTACAACATTATTAAATATTTCCTTAATATTTCTGACTCAATAAATATGTACTATTGTATAAAACTGAGTGCAATGGAAAGTAATTGAACTTATTCAAATTAAAATAAATCAACTGAATTACAAAACATGTACAAGTATCACAGTTCTTGAATGTATCTACTTCACTGTCACTAGAGGGAGCTCAGCACTAATTTGTATTCTAAACGATTCTAGTATGCTGGCAATCACAAAGTGAAGGGTCTTCCAAGCAAACCATTATTTTTCCCAGAAAATGAAAGTGACTGAAAACATTAGCTCTAATGCTTTTCATGGTATTTGGAGCAAGTATAAATGCTTTCATCTCCGAGGCACCACTGTCAAAATAACACATACACTTCTTTGAATACTACTTTGAAATAGCTCTTTGCAATGCTCCAGAATGGAACAGATGAGTCAAGACTGGAACCTGATGCATGAATATGCGTCAGCGTACCGTTCAGCAGGGGAGTCCATGTGGGGCAGTCAGCACAATAACCTCAAGCACAAGATGTGGACTTCAGATGCTGCTCTACCTTTAATTCTATTGTATAAGTTGTAAACTGCTCATAATACACCTATTGTAATAGATGCATTTTTTTAAACACTCTCAAGGGAGATCTACATTTTGTCACCACCATTTTTGTCCAAAACCACTGAACTTTAGACACAGTTGGTTTTTTAAAAGATTAGACATTTTAGAAGATAAACATTTATCAAATCCTGAAAATTTTTCAACAAACAGAAACAATATCTGGCCTCATAGAAATAATTTAATTGAATGAGCCTTGTTAAAAGGATGAAAGGATATTAACATGGTACATATTTTTTTCACCAGCCTGATTTCTAGCAGAAAAATAAAACAAAATAATTAGAGATCCAAGGATTCCTTTTTATTTCCAAGCAAGAGTCAGTAAATAGCTGCCTTAAGTCACTCGTGACATGGTTATCTATGTATGCTATGTAGTTTACAAAATCACAGACCTTTAAATTTGGAAAGAATTCAGGAGCATCTGTTCACCTCTTACCTACCTAGAAACCTTTTTGCTGCCTCTAGTCCCTCAGCTTTCTTGAGTAACTGTGACACTCATATGGGAAGGAGATCCCCACCAACTCCTGGTTGAAGGCAGCCTCAGTTCTTAGAAAGGCAATGTTCTTGTTCTCAAGAAAGGCATTGAATCTGAACAAGGACACGCCTATTCCTTCTGCCCCACATCCCTCCCACCAAGACATTTTCTATTTAGCCAAAATATTACATTTATTAAAATGCACTTTTAACATCTTTCCCTTGTTATCAACCTTCGTAGAAAAATTAGAAAATTCCGATATGCCAAATGAAGAAAATAAACTTATTGCTGAGAAATACTCATGTTTCTATCTCGACATATATCTTTAGCAATTTTTTCTTTAAAAAAAATAAATCATTCCTTGTATTTAATAGACTTTTTAGTGTAACCAACTAATAAATCAACAAAAATATTTTAAAAGTAAGACTATTGTGAAAAGCAACATCCCTCGAACAATGTCAATTCTGCAAAGGAGGCCTCTGCGCCCCTGGTCTAGGGTAGTTCTTATCATATCTCTTATTTGTCCTTTGTGGTAGATTTCATGATTGCAAGCATATTGTTCATTAGTTTTATTTCAATTACCTGTTAGAATCATGAGACTAGAAACTCTATCTGCTAATTTACCAACATCTACAGTGACTAATGCAGTTGTGAGCAAAAAAGACTGTACAGATATCATTGTGATGTTATCCCCATGAAAAATTAAAATATTCCATTGAAGCCCTGTAAGCTTGAGGGCACTAAGGCACACAGTTTGGGATTGTGGTAGTCCTAAAGTTAAGCTATGGAAGCTAAACTCTCCCATAAAATGAAATTTCTTTAAGCAAGCCAAGTGGAATGTCTTCCTTTTCTAAATATTTGGTTTTACCCTGCAGAAACCTGTTTTGGAGGGAGAGTAGAGAAGGAAGACATAGCTAAGTAAGTACTAAGATCCACCACTGTTGGTCTTTAGGCCAGCTCCTGAGGAATTTTGCCACTTACCAGAACTTTCCCTGCCATCCTTTCAGAAACACCACCTCTATTTTATAAAGACAGTGTCTCCTGCTAAGAAAAAGTATAAGACTTTTCATTCACATAATCCTTTCATTTGAACAAGGTAAAACTGTGGAAAGAAACCTAGATTTGTAGATAATGGGACTGGGACTTGTGTCTACTATATATGAGTAACCCTTGGCATGTCACTGTACTGAGTTAAAAAAAAATTATAAATTTAGAGATCTAATTGGCTTTTTCAAATGATTCATGATCAGGCAACCTCCCATTTAGCAGGTAGAAAGGCTCTGCCACAGCTTGCACCCAGTAGAAGTTTCGATACTCTGAAAGAAGAGGGGACAGGTTATTAGCAAAAGAAAATAAAGATTATTAAAAATAGAAAAGATGGCTATAGGGAGACAGGGAAGACAGGGATCTTATCAGGCAGTTTATCTCACTGGTGCTAATTGGGAAACTCCAGATTGATCAGTTTAAGACTACACTTTTGGGAGAAATTGAAACTGCAGTTGGGTTAAGTATTAAGTCAGGTAAGTATTAAAACAACTCTATTTTGGGCCTGTTTTTTCTATTTTTTTAATGACTATTTCCACATTTTAGTTCTGAAAATAATCCCTGCCCATCTGCAGTGCAATATTTTTTTTAAGATTTATTTATTCATGCATACAAGAACTGGGGTACAGGCCAGATACGCGGGAGGATCACCAGAGACAGAGAGGGGAACAGAACAGGCAGACTGACTGAAATACACTGCTAAGGGGAGCAGCAGGTGAGACAGGAGAGGTCTGCTGCACCATGTGGGATTCTTGCTGGCCAGCCGGGAACTGAACCTGCACTGCAGAGGCTGTGGACAGCTTCACAGCACTGCGTTCAACCACCTGCGCCACCAGGGAGGCCCCCTGCAGTGCAATATTTTAACAATAATTCTATGACACATGTGAATAAGGTAGTTTCACAAATTCAGTGTGCATAAGAATCACTCTAGAGCCAAATACAGACCTGACATAGCAGTTCTGCAGTGAAGCCCAGGAATCTGCCCATTTAACAACCACCCCCTTGATAAATGCAGGTAGGTCCTGCACTGAGAAACACTAGAAGTTTTTTTTTAAATAGTTGCAGACACGTAATTGTGGCCATTCTGTAACGTTTGAAAGTAAGTAAGCCTGGTATTTTACTTATTTTGTAAATGAAGAAATAAGACTTTAAAAGATGATAGTGGCCGCCCCAGATCTACCCTAAAGGTAAGCTTTGAAATCCCCAGCCCTCCTTATTCTCAGGGAAATTGTCTTGGTGTCCAGAGTTTCTGCTTGCCAGTTAGCGATAGGGTCATGCAGGGGGCCTCTCACCAAGGCAAAAGTCCTGGTATGAGGAACATACTGGCAAACCAGTATCTGCTGAAAGCAGCAGGCAGATAATAGAAATAATATGCTTTGACCAATAGACCCTGGTCACTCTACCCTAGCTTACATCTTGGATAATGCATCCCCACCCCGCGCCCTGTGCATGTACACTCCCTAGGTACTTGCTCCACCTACTTACTAATAAATACAAGATTGCCTTTGGATCAGGGCTGCACATTATTTCCCATGTAGCCACTCTAGGCTTCTCATTGTTCCAATGGACTTTGAGTAATCTTTCCCTCACCCCGATCTGCCTCCAACACTGCTATCCTAGGAAGCAACAGTCAGCTCTGTAAAAATCACAGAGATAGGATTCTTCTTACACTACAATAGGTTTATGCTCATTCTCTAAATTGTATATTCCCTGCGGACAGTAAGTCATTCATTTCTCTATCTCCTGTATTAAAAAAAAACCTCAATGAATGTTTAATGAAAAGATTTTTTAATTTGTTCAATATATAAAAATATTTCAAGCAAAATATACTTTGAAACATTTTTAGTTTTCCTCAGTCAACAGGAGTCCTTCAAAAAAAAAATCTTTTACAAAATATAAACATTTCTTTGTTTACTAATAACTGAGCTAAAAGTAACTTTCTCACAGTTGAGAAAGATCATGAGGTCACCCAGTTCCACCCTGGAATGGAATGCCCACTTGTTGCTTGTCCAGGGAACTGATGATGCCAACAATCCTTTGTCTTGGTATAATCAGACTCTGAAACTTGTCCAGGCTTCTGGGTACAGGCTGCCAAGGCTGGCAGCATCGCTTCCAGATAACTGACCTTGGTTCTGCTGACTCGGAAAGTCAACTCCCAGAATCAGACAGGCCACTATTTGGTTTCTTAACCCTTTTTTGGAAGAGGAGATTCATGAAACTCTGAAATCAAAAGCAATTTCTGTGAGCCCTAAAGTCAACATCAATGAACGCCTAAAATAAGATTTCCAAATTGTTTCGCAGAACCAAATATTTTAATTTTTTTTAAAGATTTATTTATACAAAAACCAGGGCACAGGCCAGATGTGCGGGAGGGTTAGAGGATTCACCAGAGGCAGAGTAGAGAACAGAACAGGCAGACTAACTAAAATACACTGCTGAGGGGAGCAGCGGGCAAGATAGGAAAGGTCTGCTAGCCCTGTGGGTATCTCCACAGCCAGCGGGAATTGAACTCACACTGGAGAGGCTGCGGACAGCTTCACAGCACTGCGCTGAACCGCCTGCGCCATCAGAGAGGCCCCTAATTTTTTTTATAAAATATTTTCTACTGGGAATGATTTGACTTGGGTAAATTATGGCTTTAACAGAGATAAGAGTGATTTTTGACATTCATCATAAACCAAAACACAGTTTGTTCAGAAGCAACTTGTTTAAGGTTATTCTTTTCATTCTAATATTGGTAGTAGCACATTTGGGAAAAGGTCATATTCCAATCAAAAGTAAACACAGTTTAAAATGGAAAGTAATTGGGACTGGAAGTTGGTGTAATGTAACGATCATACTTATTTTAAAGAAAACTGCACAACATGATTTTATTTTCACTGACAGAAGTAGGCGAGTCATCACAAAACTTGTATCCAAAGCTCAATGTGTAAAATGTTTATTATGGAGAGATTATAATATAATCTCTTCTCACACATTTAAATGCAACAGTACATGTTGAATTATAGAATAAGAAATCTCTCTCCATCTGTTCTTAGAATCAAGACAATGCCCTGACCAACATATTTACAAGTGTTGCTGATTTTATAAAACCTGCAACTACAAAGAGCACACACAGAGTCCTCACAAACTTTTATCTCACTCATAAGACACGCTTCTCTATTTTAATGCAGCACATTGTAAAGATTCACAAGGCCAAGAATAACTGTACCCTATATGAAATTTCTGGGCCAGAGGTGAAATAACAAAGGAGTATCACCTGATCAGACTAAAAAGATAAGATGTTCTATCGAACTGTTGAGGCAAATCAAGCGATACACTGAATGGCCTACTTCTTTCTCTGACAAATATTATCATTTTATCCGTTTTTTATAACCTGGAAAACCAAGTTTTGAAGTTTTTAAAAAATCTCCCCCAGGGCCTCCCCTGGTGGCGCAGGCAGTTGAGCGCAGCTCTGTGAAGTTGTCCACAGCCTCTGCAGGTCCACCGGTTCAATCCTGGCTGGCCGGCAAGGGTCCCACATGGCTCAGCCGACCTCTCCTGTAGTGCCCGCTGCTCCCCTCAGCAGTATATTTCCTCATCTGCCTGTTTTGTTTCCTGCTCTGTCTCTGGTGAATCCTCCTAACCTCCCACACATCTGGCCTGTGCCCTGGTTCTTGTATAAATAAATAAAAAAAAAAAAATCTTAAAAAAATATCTCCCCAATAGTATCTAACCAGATGTGAGAAAACAAACTCTGTAACTCCATATCCTAATATCACACTGACTCCAACATACTTTCGTAACTGAATTTATAAAAAATACTATTCTTTAGACAATTCAGATACTATGGAAAGCAACAGTAGTATGAATAATACAGTTTGAATATAATAAACAAGAGTTTTCTTAAACTTGGAAATAAATGTGTTTGGATACCTATGTTTGTATATGGGTGTTGCTAATATTTTGAATATTCATAAAAACATCTTATCTTGTTAAAAAAAGCCAGGATAGGTAATTAGGTATCTTGGTTTAGAAGCAAACCTCATACCTCCTTCTCTTTCCATGATTTGTGGACTTGGAATTTTCAAATGACAAAATGATAGGGATGTACTTATGGGGACAAAAGAACAGATTTGGACTCATGATCGTCTGAAATACCCAGTTTCTGTTTTTGTCAAGTATGACTTAGGGGTATCAACCCAAAAGATTACAATGTTAACAGAAGATGATATTTGAACTGAGTAGATGGTACTGTCATGAGAAAGTAAAAAACTAAGATTTATTTGGTATAAGACTATATTGTTCATGCACTCACGGGATTAGGCAGGTGATATCTTTAGTGACAACATGCCTTGCAATTTCTAGATCACCATCACTAAGGAGATGAAAAAAATGCTTGGAACTAAAAAAGCAGCTGAACTAATTAAATTTGCAATGGTGTTTTCAGACTGAAATGCTGCTCTCTTGTAACAGGTGGCTGAAGCCGAAAGACTGTTACAGATGATGCTCCCAGGATGGGAAAATGCATTTTCCCCAGGGAAAATGCTAAAAAGTACAACATTTTGGAATGGAGCAACAGCTAAAAAATATAATGGACTGTAGAAGGGGGCATAGATTCATTCAGTCTTCGGGATTCAGGGGTTTTCAGATCTTCAACATTTGGGGTCAGCAGATTTCAGCCCCCAAAGCGCTGATCTTCCAGAAGGCTGTTGTGCACCTCTGAAGGTGGAGGCCTCCAGCAGCCAACCTCAGAGAGGAAAAGTTAGTAGGCTTTGCAAATAGCCTAGCCACAAACTGTTCCCAGTTTTGCTGCTGTTACAGCCTGGCAGAGAAAGTGAAGAACCGGAGCAGGAACCAGAGCAGGAGCCAGAGCTGGAGCCAGAGCCAGATCCAGGTGCCTCACTGAGAGACCTGTTTGTGGGGTCGTTCAGCCACTGCAGCTGCTGTCTTGAATGTCGCTTGTCTGGTGTTGCACTAGGGCATCCCAGCAGCTCCAGGAGCATATCCTGTTGTGTCTTCTGAGTTGGAACCTGGCCTAGAGTCTGGCTGTCATGTGCTCCAGGTCAGCAGAGGCAGGAAGATGCCATCTCAGACACATGGCCTATTGTTTGGGAGAGGAACTCTGTGTCCTCAGTGGCAGGAAGATGCCATCTTAGCTGCTTTTATTTAGGTCTGAAAAACACTGAACACTGAACTTTGGGTGAGGTAAAGGCCATTTTTGGCCTTAATAATTCTTTGTTTTTCCCCTAGTTTGTTAAATAAATCCCATTGTTGTTGTTCCCTGGGCCTGAGTAGTCTTGCAGTTGTGCACATGGGTGAAGAACGCAGACCGTGACCGGTAAACCATTTGAGCAATGTCCTTGGCCAGTTTTAGTGCCCCTTGCTGCCCTGTATCATTCCGAGTCTCTGAAAGAATTATACTTGTGATCAGCTAAAGATCTTGCTAAGAAATGGACATTAAACATACTGACAAATACTTTACAATGTATGGGGTTTGTATTAAAATGCCTACAGCGTGTGGCATCAGGAAAATCTTAATAGTTCAAACTGTTCTACACAATGAGGCTGTAATTTTCATTAAATAATAACAACAATCAGCATATACTTTTAGAAAATTTAAAAGAAATTTTAAAAAGAAAATTTAGATTCAATGTACGAAAAGATAAACAGCAAAACAAATTCCAAACTATACAAAAATAACTAATAACCTTAAAAAATTATTTTCATGTAGATATTTTGATGTATTTTCTTATCTCTTTTTCAAACATAAGTTTGGGGTATTTTTTTAATAGACAAAATTGAAATCCTGTCTTGAATTCTGAGTTTACTGTAGTTTATTTAACTATCCCTCTATAGCCAGAAATAGGGAAACTTCTAATTTTTATTGCTATGAATAACATTGCTTTTAATATTCTTGTACACACTTTTCTGAATTTATTATTGGTTTTCAGGATTGAATCCTAGTAACAAAATTCTCACTGGTAAGATCAAAAGGTATACTGAGGGCCTCCCTGGTGGCCTACAGGTTAAGTCTCAGCACTATTACAGTTGCTGCTTGAGTTTGTTCCCCAGCCAAGGAGCTAACTTATATATGGTGCACCAGACCACTCCTGTCTCACACGCTGTTCCTCTTAGCAGTGTATTTCAGTAGGTCTGCTTGTTCTGCTCCCCACTCTGTTTCTGGTTAATCCTATCACTCCCTGTACCTCTGCCCTATACCCCAGTTCTTCTATGCATAAATAAAAATATTTTTTAAAAAAATATAATCAGTTAAAATTTTGTTCATCATTATAAACAATTTCCAATGGTTTTATGATGCTAACTTTTTCATATTTTAATCTCTCTGAAGTAAGAAGGCAACTTATAACCCATAGTGTCAAACATTACTGTCTTCCAGGTAGCAGTTATTTCTCTGTCACTGCCTGAGTAGTGTGTTCACTTGGTGATACCTATAAACAACTGGACCTATTCCATACGTGTATGAGAGCCTTCACAACAGAATAAAGACACACAGAAGTGACGAGAAGAGGAAGCTTTTATACCCTTTTACACAAAGAAACAATAAATTTGTGAAGACAAAACAAAATAGGGACTAGAAGGAAGTAAGTGGTAAAGAAGTAACTGAGAAGATACAGGTTGGTTTAATAAGGTTTGTTTGTTGACCCCACATTCCTCATATCTGATGATAAGAATGTCACCCTTCCCTCTGTGATGGAAAGAATACTTTTCACAAAGGAATTTTATTTTCTGCTCTTAAAAGAAAAAGAAGGGTCCTTCTTACATCATCTGTTTCTTAAGTGTTTTTAATTAAAAATAATCGATATGCCAAAATGACTTATTTTTTCGTGTCATATTCTGTTTTTCTTTACCAGAACATAAATACAAAGGGGAAAAAAATACCCTATTTTAAAATACACAACCTTACTAATGGGTGGGGAAATATAAATTATATCTTTATTTATTAGGATATCTTTATCAGGAAATAAATGAACATATTGTGATGAAGAATCAATGTTCTTATGTAATATTTTGGGGAGTATAAAATAGTACCTATCAAATGTGGGCCTTTTACTCAGCGGATGTATTTTTAAATATTCATTTCAGAAAAATATTCAGGTCAAGGTTATCTGTTCAGCATAGTCTTAATAACATTTTGAAATTACAAGGAATTAAAACAAATTAAAAGATAGCTGTTGGGGGCCTCCCCTGGTAGCGCAGCGGTTGAGCGCCAGGCTGCGAAGCTGCCCGCAGCCTCTGCAGTGCCGGTTCGATCCCCTGCCACTGGCGAGGGTCCCACATGGTATGACAGACCTCTCCTGCTGTGCCCGCTGCTCCCCTCAGCAGTGTATTTCGTCAGTCTGCCTGTTCTGTTCCCCACTCTGGCTCTGGTGATTTCTCTTGCCCACCCGTGCTTCTGACTGTACCCAGTGCTTGTATAAATAAATAAATAAATCTTTAAAAAAAAAAAAAAGATAGCAGTTGGGAACTGGTTAAATAAATTGTGGTACATTGTTCAATAGAATAAAATTCAGACTTTTACAGTAATGAAGTAGATGTAAAAGCAGTGCAAGGATATATATACTGTGCATAAAGACAGGTGAAGTAGGTTCAAAACTAAAATTTGTATGCGTTAGTAATTTTTAATTTTTTAAATGAAAATAGTTTTTAAGTCAAAAAGATATTTTAAGAAGAGAGTAGTACATTCCTAAAGAAGTAAGAACTGCAAAGAACTAAAGTAAGAACTGCAAAGAACTAAAGAAAGAACTGCAAACTACTCAGTCTAATTGCCTTTCAATAGAAAATTCTTATTCCAACTCCATTCCACCAGGAATAAGGTTATTCCAACCAGATTGCAATCCTTAAAACTGAAAGGTGCAGTATATGGTTTGCTGGAATTTTTTTTTAAATCAAAATTACTTAAGTTTAATTTACATATAGTAAAATTGAACAAGTTTGAAGTACACAATAAATTTACAAAACTGATAGAAACACATTTTGCTTTAAGGCCCATTATTTCACTCCAATTAAGGAGCTGATAATTCACTTCGTCCAGATACCTTTACACTCCTAACAGAAGGCTGTTTGGAATGCTTTAACCCAAAAGGACTGAAACTCAATTTACTTTAGAATTCTCCTATCAAATCCTTTTTATTGGGTACAAATAACCAATGGCCATGCCCCCCAAACCAATCATGAAAACAAGATACAAATAAATACCTCTGAAGTCTCTAGACTCTAGTATTCAAATTCTAGAAAACAAATCATTATTGGAATCCTATTCATCTATCTCTTCCTTATTTGTTCCCAAATTAAGTCTACCTGCCTTTCTCTATGGGCCAGATTACTTACTGACTACCCTAGTTGTTTGTTTTTTTTTAGATTTTTTTAAATTTTATTTATACAAGAACCGGGGTACAGGCCAGATGTGCAGGAGGGTGAGAGGATTCACCAGAGACAGAGCAAGGAACAGAACAGGCAGAGTGACTGAAACACACTGCTGAGGGGAGCAGCAGGCAAGACAGGAGAGGTCTGCTGTGCCATGTGAGTATCTCCCCTGATGGCTGGGATCAAACACATACTGTAGAGGCTGCAGACAGCTGCACAGCACTGCGTTCACAGGGAGGCCTTACCTTAGTTTTGTTAACTCACTCTAGGTTCCCTATTCTTATGGTTAATCTCTGAACACCCAACATTTTTGTTGACTTTTACCTTGGCACACTTCTATAGTATTCAGCTTTACTTACATCATTAATATCTGTACCTTTTATTCCAACCTGGCTTCTTGGAATACACTTTCTCACCCACAAGATATAATTTTCTTTTAAGCACTAATTATAAGTGTATCAAAATTCAACTAAGAAAACATAACACACAGAGCTTTTTGATCATAGAAAATAATTTTTAAAAATTCCTTTATATGAACATTATTGTAGAAAAATATGATAGGGTGATTAAGAAAAATTCTCAAGCTTATAATTTACATTAAGATAAAAATCTGTAGGGAGCATGAAATGGAAATCCAAATTCAATGAGAAAAGAAATGTATGTAATATTTAAGACTGTTAAGGAGGAGTCTGTTCATCTGTATTATGGAAAATGTCAAACACACCTAAATAGGGAGAATGATATAGTGACCCCCATCACCTGATTTCAATAATTACCAATATTTTGCCTGTCTTCTTTTATCTTCCCACTTTTTTTCTGCTAGTTTTTAAGGAAAATCTCAGACATCATATCATTTACATAGTAGTAAACCATACATTTGTTGATAATGGTAGTTATTGATTTCATACTCAGAGTTCATGAATATGAACTCATACTCTTTTCATACTCACTGCTCATGTAAAAAATCAGTTTGAAAGTTGTATTTTTAAATGTCAATATTTGCAATATACCAGAAATTTCTGTATTTTTAATTCTATGGTAGACATTTCAATGTATTTGAAATTGGGGTAAAAAAGACAAATTTGACATTATTTTTTATCACCAAATATAAATGATACTGCTCTAAAAACAAAAATCTACCTTTTCAAGGAGATTAAAGGGTGGAGGGTACCCAATGGGCTATGGTGGAGGTCTATGGGTACCTTGGTGTGGTGTAACAACATTCATCTGAAGAGGTGTGATCCTATACCTCTGAATCATATACAGTATTATAAACCAGTTACTCAAAAATAGAACATAGTATAAAACAAGCACAAAATATTCATATGATTGAGGCCCACAGAAGAAGAGCAAACTATGTTTACAATTAAAAATACCAAGATCTTTAAATAGAACTCAGCTAACACATGACAATTTTTTTCCTTGGAATTAGTCATTTTCTCCAAAATAGAATCAAATGCTAAAAGCTTGCATATTTCATTAGAGCAATTTATATCTGAAAATAACGAATAATCGATGAAATAACTAAACAATTCCACATTGGAGATTCTAACCATTTGGGTTATTGCCCAAACTCTATTTCATGCCCCGTACATCTCATGCATGATAGCCCCCACACCAAATACAGTAAGTGGGATGCTTACAGTTAATGTAAACAATGAAACATTTTTTATCTTTGAGGGAAAAAATGGCCCAGTTTTATAGGAATTCTCCAAAACAGAAGCAGTATATCTTCCTTGTATTTTGATTATTGCAAATGTTCTATCTGTACACTAAAAAAAGTCTCAATTGTCAAATATAACAGCTAAGAGTTCACAAGAACTAAAACTGTATATCAAAAGCAAATCACAGCAGCAAGAATAGGAATTTTAAAAAATCATTTAAAATTAATTTAATAATTAGTATAACCCTAAAAGTAACAAAAACAAAGAATAATTATTTAAACCAGATATTGGGTTTATACTTTTTCTTAGATATTTAACAATCAATCCTAAGCCTTAATAAGAATTATATAAATTATATATTTGTATCTGGCAAGCTACCTAAACTTTAGATTATCTCATCATCAAGATATTAATCAAAAGTTTTAAATTCTAACAATCAATGGAAAGTGGAAAACCTTTTACGATTTTATCTTTTCCGTTGAATGGCAAGAAATGTGGTTATTATTTTATTACAATTAATTTACTCTCAGAACTATTACAATAACTGAAATGGCCTAGAACGAGGAAGAACATAAGATAACTTTTCCTTCTTATTTTCCTTCTTATAGAGTCATCTTTAAAGGACTATCTCATAATTGCTAGATCTTTAAGCTTAAAACAACATCAAGCAATGCCTTGTAGGATTACACATGCATTCATATACATTAATCATGTCACAGTCTTAACAACTTTCTGAGGTAGGTAAATTAAGGAAAGGAAAACAGATAAATTGTGAAATGCTGTGACTTGCCCAAGTACACACACTAGGGAGGAGTAAACCCAACATCCATGAGATGCTGTCAGACTATGGTGGCTAAGAGTACAGGACTAGGGACCCACACTTTGAAAGCTGGAATCATGACCTCAAAATATCTGAGGTGTGTGATCTGGGTAAGTGATTTACTTCTCTGTGCTTTGCGGAGGATTTTCACAGGGCTGTGCTGGGGCTGGATATTTATGTAAGGTACTCTGGAACAGTTGTTAGGTTCTGTGTTTGCTCGTATTTACTGTCCATGTAATAATATTCACTAATCTCCTTTTAAATAAAAGGAAAAGTCACTATCTTCTAGTTAATATCACTTATCTAACCTTTAAGTCAATACCTAGTAACATTCTATGATAGAATAACCTAGGGAGAAGCAGCTGTCCTAGGGAGGCACTAAATGTAAAGGTTAAAAAAGGTAATCACTCACCAATGATAACCTATCACAGTCCAAAAGCCACCTGCTTTTGGAATGTAAATGAGCAGCCTTTTAACTCTCTGAGCTGTTCAGGTTCCATTCTCCCATAGCAATCATTTATCCACCCTTTTATTTTTTTAATTTTTTTAAAAGATTTTTTAAAATTTATTTATACAAGAACTGGGGTACAGGTCAGAGGCATGGAAGGGTGAGAGAATTCACCTGAGACAGAGTGGGGAGCAGAACAGGCAGGCGGACCAAAAGCACTGCTGAGGGTAGCAGTGGGCGAGACAGCAGAGGTCTCCTGCACCATGTGGGTTTCTCCCTCCCCAGCCAGGAATCAAACCCATACTGCAGAGACTGTGGACAGCTTCACAGCGTGGTGCTCAACCTGCTGTGCCACCGGGAGGCCTATGCACCCTTTTCAAACTATATTTTACACTCTTTACCTATTGCCTGTATGTAACTCAAGAATTTAGCCCTCTGTTTCATTTATGTCCAATGATTGACATGCAAAAAATGATTTTATTAAAATGTGACTAGAAATAAAATAGTTCATAATGAAAAATTTTTACTTGCAGCAATGTCGTTTCAAATGAATTAAAATGTACAACAATGTTCTTAGAAGTGTCTGACAAGTCTTCTATTATGTGTCCCCTTCCTTATTCTTACCCATTAATCCCCTAGAATCATGCCTGCATCCTTACTTACAACTGCTTTTAGTGAATTAACATAACACCTAAGGGCAGTAGCATGCAAAACTGTGGTTCCACTAATCTCCTATATTGTAATAGGTCTCAATAAAGGTTCATCTAAGGAAGAAGTCTTGGAGAGAATCTTAGCTCTGTAATCTTGGCAGGGGTGTGGGACATCTGAGGTATTTGGAAGAGGCTATAGGTTCTCAGAGCAAACCCAGTCCTTCTCCTGGAGGTAGAGGAATAACTAAGGGCTTCAGAGAGGAGGGTGAGGAGTCTTCCTACTCACTCCCTTTCCCACCTCACCCAGCCTTTGTGCTCTCATTACCAACCACATTTGTTTTCATTTGGATTATTTCGTTTCTGACCTAGCTTAGTTACCCATTGATCTCTACTATTTGCACAAATATGAAGTTGATTTTTCCAAATATATAAGGGAAATAAGGTTCTTAATTTTTTTCCTTTCAATTTTTTCCAGTTGATGTTTCTGTGTCTACATTTTCAGGTAAAATTTGTTTTTTTTTTTTGTTTTTTTTTTTTAAAGATTTATTTTATTTTATTTATTTATTTATACAAGCACTGGGTACAGTCAGAAGCGAGGGAGGGTGAGAGAATTCACCAGAGCCAGAGCGGGGAGCAGAGCAGGCAGAAGGACTGAAGTACACTGCTGAGGGGAGCAGTGGGCGGCAGGAGAGGTCTGCGCGCCATGCGGGACCCTCCTCTGGTGGCCGTGGAGCAGCCGGGGATCGAACCAGCGCTGCAGAGGCTGCGGGCAGCTTCGCAACCCAGCACTCAACCGCTGCGCCACCAGGGAGGCCCTAAAATTTGTTTTTCTTAAAACTCCTCCACCCTAAGTATAATATTGCAGCCTCAAGTTCTTTAATTCATTCCAAGATTGTTTGATTCTAGATAAAGAACTTGTTTTTCAGGTAGGAATCACTTACCTTAAATGAACTGCTCTCTTAATGTAGTGACCAGCCTGGCTGCTAATATAATCTGTGAATACATGGCACCCATTAGAACACAGCATGGATTGCTTCCCCCTCTTTCTTTGGAAGAGCTGTCTATCAGGCCATGGCCATATTTGGAGAGGTGGAAGAAAACAACGGTAGAGATAGCTTTCTGCAAACAAGTGAATTTGATACAAAAAGACCTCAAATCTCTGTGCCAAACCCAATTTACACTGTACTAGGGAATTAAAAACACAAGAGAGTTCAGAATAGAATTTACCTGGTTTAGATGCTTAAGTTTAGATTTTACACCTGATGTTTAACAGAAGAGCTATGATTAAATATGTTGATATAAAACACAGGGTATACAATTAGAAAGCTATTAAAGTAATATTTTTAAGAATTATGAAAGTGTATACGTGTATACATATAATCATTACCTATTTATATGGCTACATAAATATGTATTATAGCAGGAAATACAAAAAAATATTAAAAGAGGTTACAAGTAGTGGTAGATTTTTATAATTCTGCTTTTCTGCATTTTTACTGAAATACATACCCTTTTTCTGAACTTTCTGTAGTGACCAGGCTTACCTTCTAAAGCAGAAATTCAAAACTTTTTTGAAAAGGTTATGAATTTACATGGTTGAAAATTATTTAAATGTAAATGCTTTTCAAACAATTTAGATATCTGATAAACCCAAATGTCTATTCTAATAATGATTTCTTTTAATCACTAAACTGCAAAGTATCTCAAATATCCTATCTCCCCCTTTTAATACCTGTCCATGTCTTTGGGTATAATAAAAACTTATAATTTTTTAAATTTTTTTAAAGATTTATTTATTTATACAAGAACCGGGGTACAGGCCAGATACGTGGGAGGGTAAGAGGATTCACCAGAGACAGAGTGGGGAGCAGAACAGGCAGACTGACGAAATACACTACTGAGGGGAGCAGCGGGCAAGGCAGGAGAGGTCTGCTGCGCCATGTGGGATCCTGGCTGGCTGGCCGGGATCTAACAGGTGCTGCAGAGGCTGCGGACAGCTTCACAACGTGGTGCTCAACCACCTGCACCACCAGGGGAGGCCCCCAAAAAACTTATAATTTTATAAATTTATTCATTTTACCTTAGGCTTTTTATTTGCTACTCATTTAGTGATTTACTCAATTATAGCAATCTTGAAATGTAAACATGTTACAAAATATCAGTGACCCTGGAAATCTTAGCTCCCAAGAATTCCAGAATGTGAACTCTGTGTCCATAATTTTTAAATCTATGCTTTTCCTTAACAAAGATCAACTTCAATTCAGAGTTTCTGAAATTGACAGACTCCTACTGCTATTCATTAATACTATTTTGAAGGAGATGGAAGAAGTGAAATGACCAGCTTCACAATTAGAGTACTTAAAATATCTTAATACTTTTATTGTATACCATTTTCCTGCCTTTTATAGTAATGACTATGGTACATTACCAAGAGACCAGAAAATGCATACAGTAAGCTTATAATAATTATGAAGATACAGAGGCCTAGACTAGGTGGGGGAAGCTCCAACATTACTTCATCGATGCTAAGGGCTGGTTGTTGAAACTCTGCCGCAACATTACCTCAGGAGGAAGTAAGTTCAGGCCTTACGGAGGGAGCATGTTGGATGCTGATCAATGCTAATTATTACTCCTATTTTCACATCTGTTACTACTGCTTCTGCTCCCACTGTTATGACTGCTAGTTTCATTACATTTACATTGAACATTTATATGTACTACTCATTTGATCTTTATAAAAATCCTTTGAAGCAAACAGGCCAAAGATAACGCCCTTTTTAAATGAGAAGACAGAATCTGAGAGTGTAGATAACTTGTCCAGGATTCCAGTTAGTATCTACTGACCTAAAACTAAATTAAAATCCCAGATTTTATAGATAATAGATTAAAATCTTTCTTCCATATTAATTATGCTGCTTTTCATTAGAAAGTTTTCTTGTGTTACACCAAAATTTGCTTCCTTGGAATTCTTCTGCACATCACTCTCCCCCCTTCCAATTTATGTTTCAGCTCCAGCTCCTTTAATTCTGATATAGGCTTTTCAGAAGGAACTTGATTAACCAAATTCTTCAAAAGGTTAAATAGAAACCAGCAAGATTCTATAATGCATATATATCTGTTTGAATTGGATTCAGTTACTAAAGAACCCCTCCGCCTCCAAAAAAAACAAATGATTTAGTTTACTCTCTCACATGAAGAGTGATGATAAGTCATCGAGGTTTGGCAGATAACTTCCCAAACTATTGCAATAGAGAACACTAAGAAGAGTTAGTTGAGTGGACCTATATAGAGAGAACCTTTATCTGATAAGGAATTTGTATCCAGAATCTAAATAAGCACATAAAAAGATATTCAACAGGGCCTTTCCTGGTGGCGCAGCGGTTGAGGGCTGGGCTGCAAAGCTGCCCGCAGCCTCTGCAGCGCTAGTTTGATCCCTGGCCACCGGCAAGGGTCCCACATGGCAGCGCGCAGACCTCTCCTGCTGTGCCCGCTGCTCCCCTCAGCAGTGTATTTCGTCCATCTGCCTGTTCTGTTCCCCGCTCTGGCTCTAGTGAATTCTCTCACCCTCCTGTGCTTCTGACTGTACCCAGTGCTTGTATAAATAAACAAATAAATCTTTAAAAAAAAAAGATATTCAACAGTATTCATCATTCATGAACATTTGATGTTCATTCATGAACAAAATGAGGGCCTGCCCGGTGGTGCAGCGGGTTGAGCACAGCACTGAGACTAAGAAGCTGTCCGCCGCATCTGCAGCACAGGTTCGAGTCCTGGCCAGCCAGGGAGTTACCCACATGGCTCAGCAGACCTCTCCTGTCTCGCCCGCTGCTCCCTTCAGCAGTGTATTTCGGTCAATCTGCCTGTTCTGCTCCCCACTCTGTCTCTGGTGAATCCTCTCACTCCCCGCATCTCTGGCCTATACCCCAGTTCTTGTATAAATAAAAATAAATCTTTAAAAAAAGAAAAAAGAAAAACCCCATTTCAGAAAAAAAATAATAAAAGATGCTACTACAGACTACCACAGTATCTAATATTCAAAAGATTGACAACATCAAGTGTTGCTGAGGATGTTGAGCAACTGAAACTCTCATATCTTATTGGTAGGGATGCAAAGATACAGCCACTTTGAGAAACAAATTGGACATTTCTTATAAAGGCAAGTAGATTCTTACCACGTGAGTCAGCAATCCCTCTCCAAGGTAGTTTCCCAAGCAAAATGAAAACATTTATTTACACAAGATCTTTAAAAGGACAACAGACAGAAAAGCTTAAGAAATATCTTGGTTTGTTGTTGTAAACACTAGGATTTGGAGGTCACTGAAAGGTTAAGTGTAAAGACTAAGTAGCAGTCAAACAGACCACACACCTTGTAAAACCATGCTAAGGCTTCAGAGATTTATATTTTTGGTAAATGGACAACATCTAAACCAGATTCGGGCAGAATAAGGCAAAAAGACAGGTATTGAGGTAATATAGAAAATATTGATTCAAAGAACATTATTGACATCTTTTCAAGGAATCCTAACTTGTGCAAATAGGCTAAGAGGTCAAAGAAAGAGAAGAACACAGTGACATTCATAGAATTTTCCAGAGCATGTAAGAAAGGTGAGACCCACGAGTGTATTTGATATTTCTGTGCGCTTGTATTAGATATACATTTTCTCTTTCAATGTTCAGTGTAACACATTGGTGAAGTTAGAGAAGTGGTGAGTGTTTGACACTATCAGAAATAGGATACATTTTCAAGTAATTAAGATTATATAGAGAAAAATATAACATGTTTCTTCTGTCAGTAACATTTTAACCTTTTATTCTAAAATACACCTTCCTAAAATGATACCAAGAAATTTAACATATAAAAAAATGACATAGGGTTCACTGATCACCCCACAACTTAAGAAAATAAAATGCTTTGTTGAACAAAGCACTTTAGGATGGTTGAAAGCAAGAGTGCCCCAGATGGAATTAAAAAGTAGGAAGAAAAGTAGGATTATGGTCAGTAGGGAAAAGTTAGAACCAAATAACTACATGAGGTAATTAGCAGAATTGTAATAAAGCCAAGATACATTAATGGAGGCGTATTGACAGCTGCTGCCTGTGCACCATGTCTCCTTGGCAGTCCTGAGTGTTCTGCCTGGACCTGTAGAGTCTAACAGAGGTAACCAGATAATCACCTTGGAAAAGTACGTCTAAGGGAATGAACAACAAACAGGGGACAAAAGAATAGGTGCAACACAAAGAATCAACTCCAATAGGTCATAACCTCCTTTCTAAAAGCTCGAGCCCCACTTGGTCTCATTTAGTTTGTGTCCTTCGATCTAAACTCAGCTATGGACTCTGCCTAATGTGTTCAGCTGATCTATTTTGTACCACAGTTCTGGTTACGAAGCTTTTATTGCAAGCCAGACCCTAGCACCCAATTTGAGTTAATCCAGATTAAAAACAGGCCTGCTTTATTTCATGTATCAATGTCATTTTCTGTTAGTTTGATACTTCAGGTTGTTCAGAACTTTCTTGGCATTTGCTAGTCTTGCTTTCGTTGAATGGAATCCTGACTGAGTAATGAACAATTAGGTGTAATTCTACTGCCAAAGAAGTTTTACTAGCTATAATTAGATGTCAAATAATGAAGAATTATTAAGTGTTGTGCATATCAATAGTGAATTCACATTCAAAGTATTGTTTTGATCCTCTTGAAAAAAAATGAAAGAATATTTTACTTTACCCTAGCAATGATGAACATTCAGAAGCGATATATTCTGTCAACTATTTCAAGGGAGAAAAAATAAAGATCTTCAATTATTATCTTTGTGTCCATGATTTAAGCAAATATAATAATAATGATAAGAAAAAAATTAATAAACCCAGTTGGAACTCACAAGTAATAATGAAACAATGAAAGATTATGAAGACTTGCATTTATTAAGGAAATTAATCAATTACAGGCTAACACATCAGAACAAGATGAGATTGGAAGGACCTCTTCTTCCCAACACAAACACATGGTTCAAATATAACAATGGAAATTCTGAATGTGCTACTAAGCTAGAAAGCGACAAGAAAATCTTTGGACTATAGAAATAAAGGAATGGAAAATTTAGGGCAAGGATTAATGAGCAGAAGCAGAAGTCAATATAGCTCACATCTTAGGGTAGCTAGAGGGTACCACACAGGGTATTCATTGCTTAAGTCAGGCCTGCTTTGTACCTAATGTTTCAGAGTAATTAATAATAATGCCCCCTTCCAATTTTCAAAGTGTCTTTATTTAGATGATAAGCTGAAAGTTTCTCCTAGCCCATGAATAAGTTGAAACTAGACATGTTAAAGAGTAGGGATTTCTGATAAATATAAATGAAGAGTGTCCTGGCTAAAAGACCTAATTATAAACTTCCTGCATAGCACCATGAGTCATAAAGAGTTGACCTTTCCATGAAATGAAAAAGCTTCAGCCACTCACCCTACCTAGGAAGCCATAAGAAAACTTGTATAGAAAAGAAGTCAGCCACAGGAAGCCAGCACCTCAGGTTGTGTAGCTAGCAAGTCCAAATTCATTCTTTCTATTTGGTTCTGATGATTCTAAATTGTTTTCATTACAACTGATCTAGGTATGGTAAAACCCATGTAGTATAGACAGTGGCAAATGTGAAACTGACCAGTGGTTAAAATTCTGCATCCCGAGTATACAACATAAGGCCTCAAATCAACCCCTAATGGAGATGAATATACAGTTAGAGATTATAATCGATCTGAGGAAATGAATCACAATGAGACAGTATTAGCAGTCACAACAAATGAAGAAGTTGAACATCAAGGACTAGGAAAAGGCTACAATCTAGTTTGAAAGATACTTTGAAATATATATTTATAAGGAAGGAAGGAATATAAATCACAATGAAAGAACAATACATTACTTTAAACAAGAGCAAGCAGATTTGTAGAAGAATCAGTCTTTCTGCAAATAAAATATATACTCATTAATTTTAAAAAATGTAGATAGATTTCAAATCTCTTATTTCATTAACTTATCTAAATCTTTGGTGTCTTGTTAGTTAACTCTGGAGATTAACTTTTGCATAAACAGGAAAGAAAATTAATTGCCTACACTCCTGAAATTGTACTCGGGTATTATAATTCTTTCTTTCAAATCTATAAGAAAAAAATGCAAAATACCAGTGGATTTTTTTTAAAAGATTTGTTTATTTATGCCTACAAGAAATGGGGTATAGGCCAGAGGTACTAGGGGTGAGAGGATTCACCAGAGACAAAGTGGGGGACAGAACAAGCGAACTGACTGAAATACACTGCCAAGCGGAGCAGCAGGCAAGACAAGAGAGGTCTGCGGGCTAGGTAGGTTAGCTCCCTGGCAGGCTGGGGATAGAATTTGTGCTGTGCTGCAGCGGCTGTGGATAACTTCATAATGCCAATACTTAAACCTTTGTGCCACCAAGGAGGCCCCCAGCAGTGGATGTTCTATAGGAGTGAGACTCTCCAAGTAAGTCACAACTAGGTACATTATTCTTAAGACTCTTAAGATTCATGTGAAGAAGCAATTTAACAATCAATACAAAAGATACAGAAGAACTGCAATACTTTAACATTCTTTTAAGTGGGGAGACCAAGTAGTCTTTTAAAACTAAAAAAAAACATAAAGTTAGGCACAAAATAACAAAAATATATTTTCAAGTAAAAAAGTGTCAGCATCCTTATGGAGTTACCCTATTTGATGGCATAAATGGAAACTCTGGAGGAAATACAGGGAAAAGGTCCCTTTCCAAAAATAAAGTTGCCAGGGATTTTAGAATCTGTCTGATTTAATGTGCAAATAAACATTAGCAATGATGATTAGATAAAAAGGGTAACTATAACTGTATTTGTCCCAAGCCTTTTTACGGATAAGATGGATTAAGAGTAATGATATACTTTGTAAGGTGCTGATCAGATAGGTTTATAGCAACACAGTATTAGTATCTAAATTAAATAAACTTTGATATATTTTTTAAAAAAACTCTCACCTGTATGCAGAGTATAAGAAAACAAAGAAAATGAATGGTTAAAACAAGATGATAATAAATTAATAAACTTTGACAATAGAACTGAGGTTACCAGAGGGGAAATAGATGGGCCTAATTGGTAGTCGTGGTTTTTTGTTTGCCTGCTTTATTATTTGTCTAATAAATGTATTAAAAGATAAAACTGAAACAATTCTTTTTTTCCTCCAGTCAATATTCTTGACAACTTTGCTAATAAGGCTTAGCTATTATCATCATCCAAACAGAATCTCAACTTGGTAGTTGGAATAAACTCTAAAGGCATGAAATCAAATTAAATTGTCCTCACAGTTAGTATTATTCTAAGATATTAAAAAGCCTAATTCTATGAATTAAAATTTAACTATTTTCTTACAAACCTAAGACTTACTATACAGACTATATGGTTAGACCATACATAAAAACAGAATTTCAACCCACAGTCTGCAGCAATGTACCCAGGAAACCAAGAGTCTTATCTAAAATAAATCACCCAAGAAGTCAGTCGGCTTGTTATGTTACACTTGCAAAAAACCAGAATGCTATAACGTTAGACAATCCAGGAAGTTAGACAATAACTTCTGCAACAATCTTCCCAAAGTGGCTAGTACTTGACTTTCTTGATATTTGTCCTGGCTTTTGACCGGTAGCAAGCATAGAAAGTAACATATGTATGCCCTGACCAATCCCATGGATACCTCACTTCCAGTTAGACTCCTTTCACTTCCCCTTTCCAAGAGTATCCAATCAGGGTATACCTGAATACTTCTTTTTTTTTCCACCAAAATTTTTCTCACTTGTCTGCTTGCCTTTGAGATTCTGCCAAAATTCAAGTGATGGTAACCTAGCGACTCCATTTCTATAGCAAACACAGAATAAATAGCTTTTGCTTTTCTCATTTGGTTGGTCTTTATTTATCTTCACAAAACCAAGCAAGAAAGCACTGCTAAGATTGTTAGATCATAAAAAGTTAATAGGCAACACTTACTGACTTTATCATGAGTCATGTGCTGGTAGATTACCTAATTTCCCAGTAGATATAACAAAGTCTTCTAAAATTGGTACTATTGCTATATTCATTTCACAGTAGTGGGAACTAAAGCTGAGAGTCATTGGGTGACATGTTTGATCCAGAGGTAAAGAGCAATTGAGTGAGGAGTAAAAGATAATTTGATTCCAAAGAGGATAATGCTTAACAACTTGGAAATAGGTGCATTTTTTAACTGCTTTCATAAGAAAATAACACAAAACTAACCTTGTGCTTCTACAGTGCCAGCAAGGACAGGGCAGGTTCACTACTGGTTCAGACAGATGGACAAGATGAGTCCAGGAGCCCTTGGTGGATTTTACAGACTTTAATACTCTCTAAGGGAATATTCTCTCACCAGGCAGTGAGGCTGGCATGCAAGAAGGCAGGCACAGGCCAGGCAGGGGTTGGGGCTGGGAGGCAAGGGAGCCTTCCTGCTCCCCCCATGAATCTTTACTCTTTCTTGGGGCTGTCTCTGCCATTCTCTCATGGACTCACCACTTCTGTAGTCAAACATCCTCTCATAACTGTTCTCCCATATCCCTGGCCTCTAGGCTCAGGAGTGCACAATTATGCTCCAGTGTTCACCATCAGGCATGTGTGCCCCAGCCCATGCTCCCAAGCACCTTTTTGCATCAACTCGATCAAGGGCGCAGGTGATAGCCACAGAGCCTAGTGGCTCAAAAATCTTGATTAATTCACTTACCTGACCGCTTCCAACTCACAACTGGTAATAGTGTATGATAGAAGAGGAAGGGAACTTGGAATTCATTTGTAGATTATGTAAGGTGTAGAGAAGTGAGATAACTTGCCTAATGTTTTTTATAGGTTACACAAGTGAGGCTCGAAGAGGTAAACGGAACTTGCCTAATATATATCTACTTATCTGACAAGACAAACATTGCAATTTTAAACAGGATGACCTGGATGAGTCTTACTGAAGTGATAGATTCGAGTAGACTAAGGAAGTGAGGAAGTTAGCCATGTGGACATGGTGAGAAGTGTATTCTAGGCAGAGGGAACAGTCAATGAAAAGTCCTGAGAACTTTGTTGTTTTTGGAGAACAGCATTGGAGGGCATTGATATTAAAAGGTGGGACTGTAAATATAAACTGATTGTGTGAGTAGAGAGGTTTTTGACCATTGAATTAATTTCACCAAGGACGAATAAAAACTACACATTTTCTATTTATATTACAACTGTGTATTAGGTCAAAGAAGTGAGACTGGTTCTCTCAGACTTTAATTTATGAGTATCAGAATGAAAAGTGGCTTGAAGCTCTAATTTGTTTGTAAATTACATCAACTGTGCAGAAATTGCAAGTGAATTTATGTTAATGATTTGGATCACCTGCAGGAGGTCCTTTAGCAGAGACTTTGTAATTTAATCTGTAGTGGTGAGGGTGGGAAGGAGGGGATCTTCTAGGATATTCATGAGGTGATTCTAACACTCAGCCATGACTGAGAAACACTAATCTATATGTGTAAAATAGACATAACTTTTCTCATTCTCCTTCCAAAGTAGTGTGCCTAGAATGTTCCCCCTTATAAGACTTGGTGGAGACCATGTTGGTCTTTTTCTGTCTCTGCTTATCTTGCAAGGATAGCAGGGTGGGCTTACACAGTGCAAGTGAAATAATGGAACAAAAATACCCCTCCCCATTTAAAACAAGGAAAACACTGATTTTTCCATAAATTGATAGTTGAGTTTCAGAACATAGACCCAGAAGAGTGTTCCCTGTCCTTGAAGGGATAGCTCATTGCCCCAACTGAAAAATAGCCATGGAAGACAGAAATGATATATGCCTGACTAATGCAGAGGTGCTCAGTTTTATTGTAGTTCTGTCTCCAACTGCAAGTTACACCATATTTCAGCAGAAAGTAGCCAATACCACTCTACCAACTTCCATTTTTAAGAATACTTTCTTCATTCTCAACCCCATTGCACAAACCAGTGTAAACTCTTTTCCCTATCTAGATAGGCAGATTTGATGTTTTTCTCCTGCTGCCACCTTGCTTGTCAATGTGAAAAAACTTCCTCTGCTCCAAACATCAGTGCTTCAGTATTTCAGTTTTAAATATACCTCAGACAGACAAACCTAATTTTGCAAGTTCGATAACACTTGGTTCTCCAGATCACTTCAGTGTCACCACTACCTGGCACTCTCAAATGACAAAATACTCTCCAAAGAATTCCTGAGACAGCTCTCAGCCACCCTCTTGGAAGAAAGAGCTAGGGGAAGCAAATTTCTGCTGTCTCAAACAATCAAGTGTGTCTGTGTTGTTCCTTATAACACCAACTGACAAGACAGGGCACGGACTTCAGATGACTAAAAAGTTTGTGTTAGATAATGAAGATGTAAGAAGAAAGGTGAGAGAAGTGTTGGCATCAATTCCCTAATAAAAAAGGTTAAGAACAAGACTATCTAGTATTCGATTTTCAAACATTGGCTTTGCCATGGTAGAAAATATTCTGTCTCCCCAAACCTTCTTTTCATTTATGTGTGGTTAGCACATTTTATGAAGGAATTAATTCAAACGAGCTGACCACAAACAAGCAACAAACTTCAAACCATCTTTACCCAATCCCTCCAATCTTGTTCCCTAGAGGTAAAAGCATTTATGTCATTGTTACCCACCTATCTCTAAGTAATATGCTTAGGCTGCTAATTCTGAATGTAGAAATGTAAGGTAAGGATTTTACTGAATTCCCTTTCCCATTTTTTCCCCTCCTGCAGCACCTAAATTATATCACAACTATTAGTTTTCTATTCATTACATTGGTAATGCTAAGTGTAGGGTAAAGAAAATATCAGGCTTTTCTGCCCTTCCGCCATCAGGATAGATGATGGATCCTTGTCCTGAATGCATGCCTGATGGCGGGCACCTGGAGTAGGGTGTGGGCATAGGTAGATGGGATTCAGCTGAGCTAAGACTGTGCTTTTAAGGGCGGCGTCACGGGGGGGACGCGAGCAGCCCCAGCCAGCAGCAGCAGAACCCGAAAGAGAAGCCGAGAAGCAGCAGAACGAACGCTAGAGAGCCCAGATAGAGTGAGGACTTGCTGGGGGCTGGGAGGCCTGCCAGCCTCCCAGCCCCCCAGCCAGCACCCCTGCCTGCCATATGCCTGGTGAACCCCAAATAAAAAACCTGCAAAACTACTGAGGACTCTGACTCCTCCTTTACCCGATCTGCATGGGATCAGAAAACCTGCCTTGTGCCCATGTCCTGCCCTTACAATTGGCGTATGTCGGCAAGATCCATGCAGACGGGTATTGGAGCCCTCCGAAGACCTGGAGGGACTAAGGAGAGCAGACTTTGCCTGTGACGACGCTGGAGGCACCATGGCGGTATAGAAGATGGATACGTCCACGAGCTACAGGATGAGACCTGGCGTGAAGGAGACACCGGAAAGGACCAGCCAACGACACCGGAAAGGACCAGCCAATGACCCCTGAGGCAGCAGGCCATTGCTGAAGCAGGGAGAGGCCAATGGACTGATAGACACCGGATAGGACCAGCCAACGACACCGGAAAGGACCAGCCAATGACCCCTGAGGCAGCAGGCCATTGCTGAAGCAGGGAGAGGCCAATGGACTGATAGACTGATGAACTGATGATTTTGGACTGACAATCCCGCCAGAAGGCGGAGGACCTTAGCAGGTTATGTTTATTTTTTGAGAATCTGGGGGTGGCCAGTGGGCCTAGATGGCCAAAAGCAGCCTGTGTATGCCCAGTGGCCAGGTGGAGGAGAAAAGCCAACTAAGGTGGCAAAAGCTGGTACTGATGCTAAGTTGAGAAGCCCTAAAGCGGCTGTTAAGCAGCCTGGGTATGCTGAAGCCCTGTGAGTCTCGTAAAATCACCTATGGGTGATGCCCTGCTCATTCTTGAGTGAGGGTGAGGAGCTGAGGAGCCCGTCCTTGGGGGACGGGTGGGGAATGTGGCTTGGGGTGGAGCCCAAGCCAAATGCAAAGTTTGGATCCCCAACCCATGTGCTTGTGCAGTGGGTTGGCTTGAGAGCAGGGGTCTGTGAGTCGCATGGGTGGCCATGAAGGCCGAGTGTTGGAGCGACTGCAGACAGAAACCCTGAGGGTTGGCGATTACCCCCAACAGAATAAAATTGCCAATCCCAGAGCTAGTGCATCCTGGGGGTGGATGCTGTGTGTGCCTTGTAGCCGAGACTACAGCCAGAGAAGGCCAGGAAGCCTGACGGCTCCTGGTGTGTTATAGCAGATGCCGTGTGTGATTTCCCCTCCCTCGTATGAGCAGTGCCTTCGGCAGCAGATTTGGTGGCTCATCTGCTGGTACCAATAATTGTCTTTTGCACTTGGTTGGTGCCCTGCCTGGACTTATTTGTGTTCTGTTGTATTTTGTTATATTGTATTTTGTTATATTGTGATGTATTTGCTTTTGTGGGCCATGGCTGCATTGTTTGTTTAGAAAATTGTATATGTATGTATAGACTGTATGGCAGAAAACCCTGAGGGGGTGGACTGTAGGGTAAAGAAAATATCAGGCTTTTCTGCCCTTCCGCCATCAGGATAGATGATGGATCCTTGTCCTGAATGCATGCCTGATGGCGGGCACCTGGAGTAGGGTGTGGGCATAGGTAGATGGGATTCAGCTGAGCTAAGACTGTGCTTTTAAGGGCGGCGTCACGGGGGGGACGCGAGCAGCCCCAGCCAGCAGCAGCAGAACCCGAAAGAGAAGCCGAGAAGCAGCAGAACGAACGCTAGAGAGCCCAGATAGAGTGAGGACTTGCTGGGGGCTGGGAGGCCTGCCAGCCTCCCAGCCCCCCAGCCAGCACCCCTGCCTGCCATATGCCTGGTGAACCCCAAATAAAAAACCTGCAAAACTACTGAGGACTCTGACTCCTCCTTTACCCGATCTGCATGGGATCAGAAAACCTGCCTTGTGCCCATGTCCTGCCCTTACACTAAGTAATATAAATCTTTATTTTCTGTTTAAACTGAAACAGAAATGTCAAATATGTCAAATATGAATTTAACATCCCATCCTCTTCAAGTCTCTCGTTCCCTTTCACATTATCATGGTTCACTGTTATCTAAGCATAGTTATGGGATTCTTTGACTATAGGTTGGCTATACATTTGAAAATCAGTAGACAATATTTAAATGTTTATATAAACAATGTTCATTGCCCTAACAAGTTGTATTCTGTGACTGTATTTGGCTTTTTGTATTCTTTTTTGCCATGCACTCCCACACCTCCTGGACTTTTGTCTTGAATTATCCACTGTAAAGGAATCATTAGAGTAGGTTCTCTCTTAAGTTCCTGTATTTCCTGAGACTTGTCATTGTTTTTCTGAATTAGTTCTACTGTTTACAGGTGCAACTTACTTAGAAGACAGAAGGTTTACAAAGCAAATGGGGGGAAATTCAGGACAAATCATTAGTGCTATTTAACTAGGGGTTAAATGCTCATTTCAGCCCAAACTATTACAGTTAACAAAACAAGTAGAAAAAACCCTCAAGACCAAACATCACTTAAGGTTCATTTACATAATAAAATCACTGTTCAAGGGGGTGCTTGGCTACTATTTTCCAAACATGCAACCCAGGAAGAGGGATAATCTAGTCATGAAATTACACTCATCCTGCACAACCAAGATTATGAAATTCTCCCTGCCCTCCATTCTAGCCAAGTACAAACAATCTTAGAAAAATCTTAACTCCCTTTAGAAAAGCAAGCTGATACCATAGGAGTTCTCCCTCCACCTACTTGATTTAAATAAATTCTCTTTGCCAGGAGTCTATGACCTGGCCTGGTGAATTGAGGAACACCAGTCACGTGACGAACCCCTTACGTTCCATAACACAATTAGCTCCAATTTCTTGGATAATGTTCTTGTTTTGACATTCTCAAGTAACAGTTAAAAAAAAAAAAAAAAGCATTGGAAGCTAAAGCTTTCTATTTAATTTCCTTCTCTATTCTGCTCCAATATTCTATCCATAGTTCTGTGGTACAGAATTTCAAGTTCAAATTGCTTTCCCTTTGGAACTTTCAGGGCATTGTTTCTTAACACCCAGCCTGCTACTGAGAAGTTTACTGCCAGTCTGATTTCTTTACAGAGGATCTGTACCTGCTATAAGGAATCCTTTAGAATTTTTATTCTGCTATCCTTAAATTTTATGATATACCTATATATAGATGTTTGCCTACCCAGTACTCAGGTCTGTTACACTGCACATTAATGTTTCCCTTTAATTCAGCAAAAAAATTTTTCTTGTACAGTAAGTTTCATGCAACCATTTTCTCTATCTTTGAAACTTCTCATGTTGAAAACCTCAAATTTATTCTGTGCGACTTGTCTTTTCTCTCATATTTTCTGTCTCTGACAACTGCTTCTGACCTCTTGCATTTCACTTTGTAGTAAAGAGAGGAAGGTAACAAAGTGTTGCCTGTCAGATATAGTTCTGGAGTCAGCAGCACAAGTTTGTGACTTGGCAGGCAATATCTTGATCACAAATGGGCAGCAGCTCCCTTGGTGACCTATCTTTCCAGAGTAACTGGGTACTTTTCTTAGTTTTCCTTGTTTCTTAAGCCCGCCTATGATTTTTCAAGACATGTAATACCTTATAAGGAATTATTGTTTTTCTTGTCAATTGTGAATTCTATGAGTTCTGTTCTCTGCAACTGAACCTGTTAAAATATTCCACAAAAACAAATTCCACAAAAACAAAGTATACTCCTTGGTGCTTTTCTTTGTCCCCTTAGTTCAAAATTGCAAAATCAAACTTCATCTTCAATTCCCAGCACCAGTTTTTGTCCTCAATTTTCTGTGTAGTCATGGAAGTATTCCTACTATTTGCCATCTAGACAGACTACTGAACTAATGAAAATTCCAAACTAATAGTTAAATAAGAGGTATTCACTGTATCAAAAAGCTTTGATGGGTTTTAGGATACAAAATCTTAAAGGTATCTGAACATAAAAGAACTTCAATAAAGGAGGAACTGTTTTTCTATAATGTTTTCTAGACCTTCCAGAATTGATTTTTATACTACCAACAACATGTAAAATGGTCCATTAACAAATTTGCCTAGTTTATAAAATTCACCTGTTTCTAGCACAGTTCTGAAGGCTGGGAAGTCTGCCAGTTTGGTTCCTGTTGAAAGCTCTCTTCCAGGTTTTCCCCCTTCTATGTCCTCACCTGGTGGAAAAAGAGAGCTCCTTTTTTTATAAGGTACCAGCGTGTTGGATTAGCACCCTACTCTTATGACTTCACTTTTAACAGTAATTACCTTTTTAGAGCCCTATATCCAAAAAGTCATATTGCAGGTTTAGGGCTTCAACACATGAATTTGCGGGAAGGAGCAAAATTTAATCCATTCTAGAAATTTGCTTTTAGGAAATGTCAAAATATTTACAACATTATTATTGATAATAAAAATTAACATTTATTCCATGATTAACATAACTAGACACTGTGCTAAGTGCTTTGTGTTTTCCTATTTAATATTCACAATCAAATGAAGTTCTATTTTCCCTATTTTATAGATGAGAAATCAATGCTTAGAGATGCTAACTTGCCCAAGATCACACAGCACAGTGATAATTCTAGAACAGAATTTCTCTTAGCTTCTATACTATAATTTAATGTAAAATGCTGAAAAACTCAATGCCAACAAGAAATATTCAGAATTCTTTAACCAGGCAACATTAGAAGCCCAAAAGTTCTCAGGGACTGGCAGTTCCTACTCTAAGTTCCACTGAAAAAGGATGGAGATGCTATTATGTGGGGGGTGGGGGGATTATACATTACCCTCACCTACAATTTCAGAATAAAAATACAAAAATGATATGCCCTATTTTCTAAAAATCCCTTTGTAGTCATTGGGGCCAGATTATAAACGTGTCACTATCAAGCATAAATAATTAAATTTAAGAGATTTAACTACAAAGCAGAATAAGCCTAAAATGTGATATGCCCACTTTATAATTTAATCTGAAAATACTGTAAGAAAACGCAAAGTGAAGACACAAAGGAAAAAATTGCAGTCTTTATAAACATCCCTGTATTTTAAAATATTTCAATTCTCCGGATTGGTATAGGTTTCAAGAATTTAGATCCTTTAATAGATTGTTAATAGAAAAGCAATTTCAAGCTTCTCTTTCTGAAACAATATAAAGTAAAATGAATGTGCAAAATGTCAACAATCCAAAAAAGAGATAAATAAAATGGTATGTATACTCTCTTATAATTCTGGTGGCAGGCTGAGTCCTACAATTTTGCTATAAGCTTCGCAGAATCTAAAATACCTGCTAAATGTATTGGTGGAGGGTGACTGAAGCATGGGCACAAATGGAGGTGTGAAAACGTACCCCCAAATTTATAGATATGTAAATGGCTGGCAAAAATTGAGGACAAAATACCTAAGTGCAAGTTTGTTCAATAACAACATTCAGAAAAACTTGAGAACTTAAAAAAAAAACAAACTTAAAAAACAAACTTAAAACAGCGAAAACATGCGGGGCTTTTATGGGAGAGGGGCTTAGAAAGCCTTTTGAACAGACTATGCAATCCCCTCTCCTAGGTTTTCCCCCCTTTTTTTGGACAAACACCGAATAGGGATACATTACTCGGTGCTTTTCTTGCATCACAATCACTTGAGGGAACTTTTAAAACACTCGTTGCTGCCCTTTCCGAGCCCCGAAACAGACTGAGGCGGGATTGAGCACCAGAAGTTTCAACAAGCTAAGCAGGGGATTCGCAATCTCCCAGGGTGTTTGTGAGCCACTTACTTAAAACAAGGGAGGCGGCCCCACTCAGTAAGCCGGACACCCATAATCTGAACCACGGGGGGCGGGGCCGGGCACCTGTGCTTGCGCGAGCCCCCCAAGTTGTGAGGCGGGGTCTACAGCGGTAAGCGCGGGGCGGCCTCGGGCATCCGCACCCGAGCCAGCACCAGGCAAGGTGCTCGGGTCGGGCTCCCGGGACGGGAATCTCGGCCTTCCCGGGCGACACCACGTTGAAGGGGTCGCGGAGGCCGCACGACGCGACAGGGTTTCCCCGCGCCGTCCCCCATCCCGGGTTGGCCGCTCCTCCTCCCCGCGCCACCGGCCCTCCCGCTGCTTCTCAGCCCGGTCTCGCCGGCGCCTCGAGGCGCGTGCCGGGCGCAAGTGGGGGGCACCGGCCGGCCGTCCCGGGTAACCGCCCCGAAGCCTCCCGCTCAGCGACCGGGCGGCCCTCAGCCGTCGGCCCCCGGCCGCGCAGCCGCCGCTCCGTCACTCCCGGCCTCGCCCCGGCCGCGGCTCCACCAATCCTGGGCCTCGCCCGCCGCCGCCGCACCTGCGAGGAGGAGCCCGCGCGCCGCCGCCGCAGCCGGCGCAGCGTCCCCGCCCCGCCCCGCCCGCCCCGCCCCCATCGCGGCGCCCGGAGCTCGTCCGCCGCCGGCGTCTGGCTCGCGCCGGCGAGGAGCGGAAGCCGCTGTCCTGAGGCGGACTTGTGCGCGCCGGGGACCGGCGGGCTGCGCGACTGCAGCTTCCGGGCAGCGCGACGGCGGCGAGACGCGGGGCGCGGGCGCCCCGCGGACCCCGCGACCCCGAGCGGGCGGGCGGGCGCCCGGAACGGGCAGCTCCGCTGGAGGCGGCGGCGGCCGTGGCGGTCGCGCTCGGACGCCCCGCGGGCGGCGCTCCATGCCCGTGTGGTGCTGCCGCTGCTCCCTGCCTGGGCATCTCAGGTGACTTCCCTGCCGGGGAGGGGAGGCGGCGGGCGGCGGGTGGAGGCGCTGCGGCCCCGAGGCCGGGCCGGGCCGGGCCGGGAAGGTAGAGGCCGGGGAGGGGTGGCTTCGAGACGGGTCCGGAGTGGGAGACGAGCCCGGGCGCGGGGTCGGGGGTGGGGGGCGAGCGCCTAGACCTCAGCGGCCTCCCGCCGCGTCCCGCCCCGCCGGGGCCGCTGTGTCCTCCCGCTGGCTGCCAGGTCCGGGTGCCCCCGCCCCGGCCGCCCGGCTGGAGGACTCCGCTCCGGGGAGCTCGCCTGCCTTGTCCCCCTTTTCCTTGTCCCGGACCGTGACTGTCACGGGACTTTGAGACCCGCTAGGCCTGGAGCAAGTCTGTTAAGGCGAACTGAGCTTCTAAGTGGTGCAAAGTTTTAGTGACTGATTGCGAAGCCCTCCGCCCTCTTTGACTACCCCTCTCTTGACAAGGCTCGTTTCTTTAAAAAAAGAAAAAAATCTATTGACAGCTGCATTGAAGGAAAGTGCGAAATTGCGTTCTAAGTGTGATGATGTAGTAGAATTTTGAAAAATATAGAGATTGTAGACTCATTATGGGGAAAGCATTTTTTCCTTGATGGGATGGTAAGAGAATGCATTTTGAAAATGTGTGTGTTCTAGGTCTAACACTTATGGAGAGAGAAACCAAAAGGCGCTTGAAACTAACTGGCTTTAACTCTTTGGTGGAGAAATGTTAAGCATAGGAAAACTTTAGAAAAGTATCTCGCTTTTTATATATACTTATATAGTAGAGTAACCACATATAAAATTTTTTTTGCAAAATAAGACTCGTTAAAATTTTTAAATTGCCATCATAGAATTTAGCTGCCTTTGAGGATGAATGTAAAGTATTTTTGCTAAACCTTAACCAAAACCTGATATTTCCATCAATTTTGAATATGATAAATCATGGTATTTTTGACTCTTTGCCAACAGAAATTAAAAAAAAGTTCATGTTACAGTTGCAGATAAATAGAAAGACTATTTAAAAGCAGCTTTACTATTTAATAGAGAAGTATAAATATACAAATTTACTTTTTATATCAGTATTTTAATGTGTTGGATTTCCTTGTAAATCCTATATATATTATACACTTAATAATATGGTTTGAAGAGGATTCACCAGATTGCAAAAGGGATGTAAGGCACACAAGAGTTCAGGACATACCGATCACTGAAATAGAATAGAGCATTTCTAAGTAAATCCTTTTATGGTTAGTTGGTTATCCATCTTGAGACCAAAGAGAAATAATCAGTTTCTTCTACAAATGGTCACAAGTAGATATCTACAAAGTGGGAATTCTACCTCATACACTATACAAAAATTATCTCAAAATGGATGAAAGAGCTAAATATCACAACTATAAAACTATAGAAGAGAACAAGAAATAGGAATAAATCTTTGTGTCCTTCAACTAATCGGTGTTTTTTTAGATATGACATCAAAAGTGTACACCACATAAAATAATAAATTGGACTTGATCAGAATTTTAAATTTTGTGATTGAAAAGAGAAAGAAAGGAAGAAATTTCTTCCAAATCCTGTGTCTAAAAAGGAACTGTATCCAGTATGTATGAAAAATCTCAAACAATAAAAACAAACCCTATTTTAAAAATGGACATTTTGACTTTTTCCAAAGAAATTATACAAATGGCCAATAGGCACTTGAAAAAACACAACATTATTAGTCATTGAGGAAGTGTAAATCAAAACTACAATGAAATATACTTCATACATGCTACTATGTCAAAATAAGAGAACAAATGTTAGGAAATTGAGAAATTGGAGTGTTCATATAGCTGGTGGGAACGTAGACTGTTGCGACCACTTTGGAAACCTTAAAATGTCAAACATTGAGTTTAGGCCCAACCATTATAGTTACTCTTAAGAACACTTAAGAGAAATGGAGACATCCACATAAAAATTTATACATGAATATTCATAGCACCATTATTATAATAGCCAAAAAGGTGGAAATAACCCAGATGTCCATGAGTAAATAGTGTTATAGAGAAAATGGATTCATCCTACCACATGGATTAACTTTGAAAGCATGCTAAGTGGAAGAAGCCAGACACAAAAGGCCACATATTTTATGAGGGGTTCCATTTATCTGAAATGTCCAAAATAGGCAAATCCAATAAGAGAAAGTAGAGTCGTGGTTGCCGGTAACTAAGGGTAGTGAAGAATGTGGAGTGAGTGCTAATAGGTACAGTATTTATTTTCTGGCAGATAAAGTTTTTCTGGAATTAATGGTGATGGTTTGCAAAGCCTGTGACTATCCTAAAACCCCTGAATTGTATACTTTTTAAAGGGTGGCTTTTATGAGAGGTAAATTATATCTAATGGTTTGTTAATTTTACATTGGTGTAGGGCCTGATCAGATGACTTGTCTTCTGCTGTTTTTGAGCTCTTGAAAGCTGTTTGTCTTGATTCCACAGGGAAGATATTTTGTTTCTAATTGTCTTACCAGCCCAAGTTTTTTCTTCTGGTATAAACCAGTTGTTAGAAATGACAAAGTCCAGTGTAATGCAAGGAACTTGCTTATAAAATATATAGTCAGAAGGATTGATAGCTGTAATAAAATACTGAGACTTGCCAGACAAAGTTTACTTGAGATACATAGAATACTAAGTGCCTTTTAATGAGTTATACAGAAATTGAGTTCTACAGTACATTTAAGCAAAAACGATTTGCAATTTAAGTTTATACTTATTTCTGTGGTTTGCATGTTCTTAAGGAATTTGAATATTAAGTATTTATTTTACAGCATTTATTTGTAGATTTAAGAAACTGGTCAGGGCATTTTAGATCGTTGAGTTCTGCTTATAAAGTCAAATATGCCAGTAACTAGTAAAATGCCTTAATTCAGTCCTCTTAAGGGTCATCAGTTTGCTTTTAGAATGTATAGGATATCATAATTAAGTAGTCTAGCTTCCTAAATATAATTATATATATACATATACTCTGAAGTTGATTTTTTTTTTTTTTAATTAAAGATTTATTTATTTATTTATACAAGCACTGGGTACAGTCAGAAGCGTGGGAGGATGAGAGAATTCACCAGAGCCAGAGCGGGGAGCAGAACAGGCAGAAGAACCAAAGTACACTGCTGAGGGGAGCAGCGGGCGGCAGGAGAGGTCTGCGCCCTTTGTGGAACCCTCCTCCGGTGGCGGGGGAGCAGCCGGGGATCGAACCGGGGCTGCAGAGGCTGCTGGCAGCTTCGCAACCCAGGGCTCAACCGCTGCGGCACCAGGGAGGCCCTGAAATTGATTCTTAACATCAAGCATCTCTCACTTTTTAAAGCTGAAATGTTAAGCTTTCACAAAGGTAACATCTTTTTAATTACCAAAAAAAAAATAGAGGTGGTGGTCATTTCATTAGATTTCACAGGTTACATACATGGAAGCAACAGTGTTTGTGGTAAGGATGTCTGGGAGAGGCTGAAGATGAGATAATGATATTAATCAGGCCGGATTATCTGAAAGGACTTTGGTCACAAGCATTCAAAGGCATTTAGGGAACCT
The DNA here is from genome assembly GCF_014898055.3 of Talpa occidentalis. Classification (NCBI taxonomy): domain Eukaryota; kingdom Metazoa; phylum Chordata; class Mammalia; order Eulipotyphla; family Talpidae; genus Talpa; species Talpa occidentalis. Next base: position 38,776,672 of record NW_026555331.1, on the reverse strand, counting down.
GTACATAGCAAGGATAGGCTTGAGGATAATACTCATGTTGAATTCATTTCCCAAGAATGAGAAGCAGGCAAGACAACTGGTACATTTTGATCTGATAAGAGTTTAGAATGATCTGAAAGGGATGGCCTTTCTTCCAGGAGCAAATTTGCTCTGTGAAGAGAGACTTACCTTAGTGTCCATATCCTGAAAGCTAATTATTCTGGCCAAGACTTAGGGGAAGAGGTCAAATATTCTTTAGTTCTATAAAGCTGTCAGTGTATCCTGGGGTACTCTCTCTGCATTATCCTGGGTAGATTGGAAACTGAAAGTTTCTTAATTTCTCTGAAGCAGAAATTTCACTTTCTGCCTAATTTTTTCCATTTATTCTGCATGACCAGTAAGTCCTGTGAATACATGATCCATCCCTTGTTTATCATTTTGGGAATAGTAATAAGCACACTAATCCAATATAATATTTCTAGACACTGACAATATGAAGATGAAAATAATTCAAGGATTCTATTCTGAAGTAATCCTAGTGTAATGCAAAACATTGACTGTGTTTGGAGGATATACCATTTATTGCATGAGCATGTCAGAATGCTAAAACTAGTTTCTAGGGAGGCAACTGGGAAAGAAATAGATTGGGAATAATCGTGAAGATCTTTCTATATTTCATTTCCTTGGAATTAATAAGATTTATAAACTTCATTTTTTAACCAAAATGCGTAGTTTGTAGTAAGTATATAAGTAAAATTTGAATTATCTAAGTAACTTTAAATATGCGAGCTTATTTCCCCAATGTACTGCTTTTAATACACTAACCTTTTTACTAATGAGAAAAAGTAAAAGAAAAAGTAACCATTCCTAGGAAGTCTCAGAGAATTATAAAACTCCCCAGCATTCTGCTTCTTCGTTCATTAAAGGCAGCTTATTTAGTTCCTCTCTTACCTAGACTTGACTAAAGACATATTAGCAACTATTTATTTCTGACCTTCAAGATGGTATATATGATGACATGTAGTAGCTAGGCTGCTGATTTGAAAGCTTTAATCAAAAAGATTTCATTTTCTCCCTTCATGTAACTTTGAATATTTTATGTCCTAAATAAAATCTGAGTGAAAACTGATTTTTATAGACTGTATTGACTCTATTTTTCTTGTTTTTGTTCTGTGTTTGTTTTTTAAGAAACTATAGTGACACCGAAACTGAAGGAGAGATTTTTAATTCCTTAGTGCAATATTTTGGTGATAATTTGGGGCAAAAAGTTAAAGCGATGCCATTAGTTGAAGAAACTTCTTTACTTGAAGATTCATCAGTGACTTTGCCTATGGTAGTAATAGGTAAGTTTTATAATTTATTTCTTCAAGAATGTTACCATGCTGCTTCTGTAAGTCTACAGTTATATAGCATTAGTTCTTAGGATTGTGTTGAGAAGTATTCTTAGATTGTTTCATGTGTTAAAATAACTAATAAGCAAATCTTTGGAGAGAGTAGTTTATCTAATACTAGATTGTGTTAGAACACAATATCTTTTCAATGAAGGACTGATAGTATTCTATTATTTTAAAACTCAGCCTAGCTGTTGTGCTAATTGTATGGCGTTGTGGTATAATTAGAGCACTGTACAGAGCACTGCATAATATTAGATTCTCTGCACAAATTAACTATAATAGGATAGATCATACAAAAAAGAAACTCATGAGTAACTTATGCAAGTTAGTAACCAGTGGTCAGTTATTAAATGATGTTATGTGCTCTGCAGTAATATTTATAATTACCTTAACCATAACATTCCTGTTATATAGCTTTTAGTATATAATACTAATCTCTTAGCAGACATACATGATAGTAAAAAAAAATAAGCTATTAATAAAACCTAATTACTTCATATCTATATGTTTTTATGATTTAGTTTTATTGCATGTATTTAATTATCTGTCATGTAATTCTTCCATCTGATTCAAACTCATGGAAGTCAGATGAGTATTTTATTATGAAGCCAAGACCAAGGAGAGAATTTGGAACATCAGTGCCTTGATGGCATGCAACTTAGTTTCTTTGATAGCTTGTTTCAAAGTCAGTACTAAAGAGAGAAAAGTCCTATTCTCTGACTGGCATATGGGAGATAGATAAAAGAAAGGAGGAAAGCAAGATTCCTTTTTACAAGTATGTGATAATAGATGACAATTTTTGCAGTAGTTCTCATCCAGGATGTCACAGGAACCATGCCTCATATTCTGTTTTCCCACTTATGTCCAGCCTTAGTTTTTCAGTCGACTGTCTTGAAATGATAGAAACCCTGACTTCTTATTCTAGCTGGACTGTGGGAAGTTGAGGAAGGGGAAGCAACCTTCATCTATACCTGCCCACCTCACTCCTTTCAAAACAGTCTGTTCCAATTTTGCCTCAGCTAGCTAATGAGTAGCTTAACTTGATGTATATAGGGCCATTATTGATGGCAGTAATGCCACCAACCTGAGCACAGGTAATGAAGAACTTTATATATATGTAAAAAGTTTATATATATATATATAATTTTGTATATGTAAGAACTTTATATATACATATTTAGTATATATACACATATATGTATAAAGTATGCACATATATATATACTATATATGTATATATACACATCCACTTTTTATATAGTATGTATGGGGCACACATATAAAGATAGATAGATAGATAATATAGATTTTCTTTGGCTTAGCAAATCACCACAAACCTAGTGACTTTAAATAGTCTAACAAGGTCCCTCTGGGCTAAAATGAAGGTATCAAGCAGGCTGTGTTCCTTTCTGGAAGTTCTAGAGTAGAGTTGATTTACTTGCCTTTTCCAATTTCTGGAAGCTTTTCAACATTCCCTGGGTGCTGTTCCTTTCTGCATCTTCCAAGACAGAAATGTTGTTTCTCTCTTAACTTTCACAGTTGTATATCCCTCTCACCATATGATAAGATTGGGCAACTTCCAAGACAGAAATGTTGTTTCTCTCTTAACTTTCACAGTTGTATATCCCTCTCACCATATGATAAGATTGGGCCCACCTGGATAATACAAAGTACTTTCCTTATCTTACCTCTTTATACATCACATAATCACAAATTCCTTTTGCTCTGTAACGTAATACTCTCAGCTTCTGGGGGTTAGGATGGGGGCAGATTTGGGGGTGAGTGGCCTATTTGTATTCTTTGCCTACTGACTTTTGAAAATTGTCTTCTTTTGATTGAGGGAACTCTTTGTCTTGGATTCTATTCCCACTCTTTCATTTATTTAATATTTATTTTCATTTATTGACTATATATTTCTAGAGCACTTTAGATCTATAGGGCAGAAAGTAGAGTCCTTGTACACTTCCTTTCTCATCTCCCCCGCACCCCCCCCACCGCCGCCCGTTTTCCTTGCATTGGTATAATGCCTTTGTTGTAATTGATACACCAATATTGGTATATTATTAACTAAAATCTATAATGTGCATTAGGACTCATTCTGTATGTGATACAGTTTTGTGGAATTTGCTGAATGCATGTCATATATCCAATACACTATCATACAGAATAATTTCACTGCCCTAAAATCTCCTGTGTTCAACCTAATCTTCCTTTCCCTCATTCAGTCCCCAATCAATGGCAATCACTGACCTTTTACTGGCCCTATAGTTTTGCCTTTTTCAGAATGTCATATAAATGGACTTTTACAATATGGAACCTTTTTAGACTTTCTTTGACTTAGCAATATGTATTTTAATTTAGCTCTATGTATTTAAATTAGCTCTGTCTTTTCATCAGAGCTAATATCTTTTTATCACTCAATATTCCATTTTTTGGATATTTCACTTTATTTATCCATTCAACCATTAATTTATTGAAGGACACCTTGATTGAGAAAAGCCAGTATGAATATACATGTTCCATCTATTTAGATTTTATTTTATTTCTTTCATCAGATCTTTATTTTCCTCCTCATATAGATCTACATGTATTTTGGCAATTTTTAGACTTATACTTAAGAATTCCTTTTTTACAAATAAGAAGTTGTGTATTTCAAATTCCATGTGCACCTTACTGTTATATAGAAAAGCAATAACTTTTTATATACTAAAATTTTTATCCTGCATTTTTGTTGTAATTGCTTATTAGTTCCAGTATATTTTTTTTGTCAGCTCTTTAGCATTTTCTATATAATCATGTCATTTACAATTTTATTCTGTCTGTATACTGTTTATTTCCTTTTCTTGTTTTACTGCATTCGTTAGAATTTCCATTATGGTATGAATTGGGAAGGGTAAGAAGAGACATTCTTGTTTTGTTCTTAAATGTTACTACGAAAGCACTCAGTTTCTTGCCATTAAGTAAGATATTAAATGTAGATTTTTTTGTAGATACGCCATCACGTTGAGGAAGTTTCTCTTTCTAGTTTGCTGAAAGATTTTATTGTGAATAGGTGCTAGAATTTTGCCTTGCGCTTTTTTATGTGTCTGTCAATGTTATATTATTTTTTTTCTTCAGTTTTGTCTTTTTTCATTCAAGAAAATTTGCTCTTTGGTTCAGATCCTAATTCCCATTCTTTGTCATTTGCTTTGAACTTTAATGGGGTCAGGTGGTTTATTTTCCTTTCTTTGGAGTCTTATGTCATGCTTAAAGACTTCCTACTCCAGCATGAGCAGAAATATTATGAACTTTTCTAATATTCTTATGGTTTTACTTTGTGCTTATTTGGGGAAAAACATTAGCCAAGAAACAGAATTTTTTTTTTTTATTTATGCATACAAGAACTGGGGTGTAGGCCAGAGGTGTGGGGGTGTGGTGAGAGGATTTGCCACAGACAGAGTGGGGAGCAGAACAGGTGAATCTACTGAAATACTCTGCTGAGGGGAGCAGCAGGTGAGACAGGAGAGGTTTGCTGCGCCTTATGGGTTAACTCCCTGGACGGGGATTGAACTCATGCTGCAGTGGCTGGGGATAGCTTGATAGCGCTGACTTTAACCCCTGCGCCACCAGGGAGGCCCCAAGAAACAGGATTTTTTTTTCCCTGATGGCTTTGCAGTTGTTCCAGTGGATTAAATTTTTGAAAGATGGAAGTAAAGAACTACAGAAATGGAAGTAGTACATTGGGCTTCAAGAAATGATCCAGTTGGAGTATATAAAACATAGTTAAAGTATATAAAACATAGCAATAGGTAATATTAGGAAATGAGACTACAGAGTTAATTAAGACCAAAACATGGATAACAGCAGGTAGTATAGAGGGGCTAATATGAATTGTGTTATCAAACTCATCTGAATGCAGAAATAGGAAGGATTTTGGAGTAAGTAAATTTTAAGAGGGAGAAACAGGAAGAGACTTTTATCTCCAGGTGAGTGTACAGGAGCAAGAAAGACAGTCTGCTGGGTATAGGTGACAAAATAGGTTTAGAAACAGAACTTGATTACCATACTTGGAGAAGATTTTGCTAATACCATACTTGGAGAAGGGATGGGGTTTAAAGGAAAGGGCATCTAAATGATTATCAATGGGTCTGTTAGGAGGAGTGAAGAAGTAGCATATGGAAATGTAGGATACAGTTTTGAAGAAGAGGTGGGCCTCAAGATCTAATTTTGGGAGTCAGAGCATAGAGAGTTGAAGTTTGCACAGACAAGACTCTCCTCAGCTCCCATAAAACAGGAGAGAAGGCAAAGGTCTAAATCTTGGGAATACTTTTAAGAGTTTATAGAAGGAAGAAATTGGTGAGGGAGAAGAGCCATCTGTATAGAAGAAAAACCAAAGAACAAGAGTATTAAGACACATGGCACACTCCTACCAATTTTTTTTTTCCCCCCATAGGAAATGGACCCTCAGGAATATGCCTTTCTTATATGTTGTCTGGCTACAGACCATATTTGTCTTCAGAAGCAATACATCCCAATACAATCTTACATAGTAAATTAGAAGAAGCAAGACATCTTTCCATTGTTGACCAGGTATTATTTCTTACATGTCAGTTCTTTGAATTTTTTAATGCTGAACCATATATAAACATATATGTTTCTACATATATAAACATATTTCTTAGTTGAAAATCCTTTCTTTTAAATGATACTTTCTGTTGCTTTCATTTAGATCTGTAAGTATTTCTGTTGAGTTATTTCTATTTATTTTTCTGATTTGACCAGAGGGGAATTTCTCAGATTATTTCCTGATAATTTTAATTGGTGTGATAGATGCTCCAATAAGTTTGGAAAGTGTGCTGCTTCTTACTGTTGGAATGTATAGTAGATATTAGCATATTAAAGGCATATCAAGTTTCTTTTCTTTTTTTTAAATATTTATTTATACATAGAAGAGCTGGGGTACAGGCCACAGATGCAGGGGGTGAGAGGAGTCACCAGAGACAAGAGTGGGGAACAGAACAGGCAGATTGACTGAAGTACACTGCTGAGGGGAGCATTGGGCGAGATAAGAAAGGTCTGCTGCGCCATGTGGGTTGCTCCCTGGCTGGCAGGGGATCGAACTTGTGTTGCAGAGACTGTGGATTGCTTCATAGTGTGGCACTTAACCCCTTGCGCCATCAGGGAGACCCATATCAAGTTTCTTCATTAAAGGATCTGATTAGCTTTGTTAAAACCCAACCCTTTTTTCATATTTTTTTTTTTACTAAAGAATCTATTAAGATTTTTTTTTTTTTAAAGATTTATTTATTTATTTATTTATACAAGCACTGGGTACAGTCAGAAGCGTGGGAGGGTGAGAGAATTCACCAGAGACAGAGAGGAGAGCAGAACAGGCAGACTGACGAAATACACTGCTGAGGGGAGCAGCGGGCAGCAGGAGAGGTCTGCGCACCTTGTCGGACCCTCACTCAGTGGCCGGGGATCAAACCGGCGCTGCATAGGCCGCGGTCAGCTTCACAACCCAGCACTCAACCGCTATGCCACCGGGGAGGCTCAGAATCTATTAAGATTTTAAGGAACATCAGTGTGCTATAGCATACAATATGGGAAATGCTGAGTTAGAGTTGCTGTCTTCACTATTATGATAGCTGTTTTTAAACATTTTTTCCCCTTTCTTTTTAAAAAATTCATTCAGGACTTAGAATACTTGTCTGAGGGCCTTGAGGGCCGATCATCCAATCCAGTTGCAGTACTTTTCGACACACTTCTTCATCCAGATGCTGACTTTGGATATGATTATCCATCTGTTTTGCACTGGAAATTAGAACAACATCATTATATCCCACATTTAGTTCTTGGTAAAGGTCCACCTGGTGGCGCTTGGCATGTGAGTATATTTTCCTCAGCATTTTATTTTATGTCATCCTGATAAACCATTTGACTCTGAAGCATTGTTATATAATTATATATGCTGTTTACCACATTTTTATCTGAGAATATTTTAATGTTGTTCAGTATGGACTTGATAAAGGCTTAGAATAAGCATTTTTCTATACTATTTTATAAGAGCTATATGGAAAATATTTCAAAAATGATTTGCTTAGTAAAAAATTTTTAATTCACGTATTCATTTTAGAGTTTACCAAATCTCAGCATATTTCATACAAATACCCATTATTTCCCTGCATATTTAAGATCTAAAATAAAAACTGTATTGTAAAAGAAGAAAGTTGTAATAGTCTGCTTGGGCTGCTATAACAGCAACAGTGCCATAGACTGAACTGCTTAAACAACAGACATTATTTCGCACAATTTAGAGGTTGGGACTCCTGAGATCAGGGTGCCAGGCCTACTGAGTTCATGGATAAGGATCTTTTCCTGGTTTGTTAAGTAGCTTATATCCTCAAATAGCAGAGGCAGGAGCAGTGTCTCTTGCTTTTTTTTATAAAACCACTTTCCTGTCATTACATAACTACTCTTATGGACCTCATCCAGCTGTAATTACCTCATGGCACCATATCCAGATAGCATCACATTGGGGTTATGACTGTAACATACAGACTTTGGGGAGATTAAACCAGAGAACTGATAATGTAAATATTCAGTGCATTTTCTTGGCGATAGCAGCTAATAATTATTCCTGATTCCTATGTCCTTAGCAGTTAGTAGTGTATAGTGAGTATCATTGTTATACAAATACATGTCAAATTATTTTTGCTGTGCTAGGAAATACAGACTTTCCACTGAATCTTTTTGAAGGTCAGTAACTTCCCTTTTTGCTCATTTTGATAGTCTCAAAATTTATCTGTCCTGACCTCTGCAACATTTGATAATATCAGTGTCCCTCTTAGAGCCTCTGAAATTTAGTCTCCTTGTTTTTCTTCCTCTTTGGTCATCCTTTTCAATTATCTTTGTGCGCTCTTGTTCTTGTGTATGCTTCTGTATATCTCTGCTCCCAGTCAGTATCTCTTATACTCTTCATTCTCTCTGTTTTTTTTGTCTTGTACTTCACTGTCTTGCATAGGAATGCTGATTGATTCCCAAATCAAGAGATCTCGCCCATATTGTTCCCTTTTATATATCAAATTGGGTACATTCCCTTGAGTATTCCACAGGTGGTCTCAAACTCAGCATGCCTAAAACTAATCTTTATCATTAAATTCCTTTAATTTTGTTATATTGGAATAGAACTATAATGTAGTTACTCAAGCCAGAAACTTTCCTTCATTTCTCTTTCCTCAACTCCTGTTTCAAACCAATTACTAAATTTTCTTCGTGCTTAAAAATATATTTTGTGCCCATCTACTCTATTTCTCTTCATCATATTTGTAATTCTTTCGATACTGATCACTGTCATCATTTACCCAAATTATTGGAAAAACACCCTAAATGATTGTCTCACTCTAATTTTTATTCTTCGGTATATCTCCCATACCTGAGCCAAAGTCTTTTATAAAATAAACTTCAGATATGTTACACCCATGCATAAAAACCCTTCAGTTGTTCCTCTTTTATCTAATGAGTAGCATGCAGACTGTTTAATAAAGTCTTTTAACACACCTTGAAAGGTCTAGTCTCTGCTTAGCATTTTTTGCCTTACTCTTCTCAGTCTGTTATATTCTGTGCTCCAGAGTGTTTGTGTTGGGAATCTGTGTTCACCCTTTTAAGATTCACAGAACTCCTTGAAGATGTAATACACATAGTTACAACTTATTGCAGTGAAAGGATACAGACTGGAATCACTATAGGGAGAATGTTCATGGGGTGAAGTCTAAGAGAAACCAAATGCAAGATTGTACATGTCCATTTTTAGTGGAGTTGTATAAGGATGTACTTAGTTCTCCCAACAGTGATTTGTGACAGCATGTGCAAATAGTTTGCTATCAGGGATGCTTTACCCATGTTTTGGTGTTCACAGATTTTCTGGCGGATAGATCATGTTCATCATAACTGCGTGAGCAACTGATTCCCCTTCTTCCCAGAGCAAACACTGGTGTTCACCATAAATCCACATTGTTAGGATAATACTTCCATGGTCACACTGGTAGAGCAAGGCTTAAAGCATGCAAAAACAGTGAATAGTCATCAGGTAGACTATTCTAACAGCTCAGAGATTATCTCCTAAGAAACAGCAAAAAGCCTATCCTGAAGGCAAGCCATTTCTAGTAATGTTGGGGGCTGAAGATACCAACTTAATCTTCCCTACACTATACTGAACTCCTTTTAATATGAAGAACACTCATGTTCTGTTCTTCAGCTTTCATATCACCTCTTTATTCTGCCTATAATATTCTCTATTTCTTCAGAGTCCATATGTGTTCCTTTTTTTTTTAAAGATTTATTTACTTATGCATACAAGAGCTGGGGTACAGGTCAGAGGCGCAGGGGGTTAGAGCATTCACCAGAGACAGAGTGGGGAACAGAACAGGCAGATTGACCAAAGTACACTGCTGAGGGGAACAGTGGGCGAGTCAGAAGAGGTCTGCTGCGCCATGTGGGTTGCTCGAGGCTGTGGATAGCTTCATAGGTTGCATCTTAACCCTTGTGCCACCAGGGAAGCCCCCATATGTGTTCTTTAAGAAATATTTCCTTTCTCTGTTTCTAATTCTATCAGGTTTACATCCCTTAATATGGAAAGATAACTAAGATATTAGAAATTAATGAACACTTCCACTTTTGTTTAAAAAGTGAAAATATTTATGTTCCTCTAACCTAATATTCTACATCTGAATTTTATGTTGATTTAAGTCATAGCTGTCAGTATTGTGTAGACAATGGGTAATATTATAAATTTATATAAATATATAATTATGAAAGAAGTAATATAGGTAGCTATTACCAAATGATGAAACTATTTGAAAGTTTATTGGAGTAAACTTTTAGAGGTAATTTACACAAACTTTTAGGACTTCTTTGTACTGTCTTTATTTAAACTCTTAATTATAGCCAATGAGATGGCTAGCTTTTAAAAAAAAAATGGCTAGTTTTAAAAAAAAATCATGTTACTGCTTAAAAGTGTTTTTTGATTATACATTCTTTATTCAAATAGAATATGGAAGGTTCCATGTTGACAATCAGCTTTGGAAATTGGATGGAGTTACCTGGACTTAAATTTAAAGATTGGGTGTCTAGCAAACGAAGGTAAAGATCAAACTATTAAAATTCTTTGGTGTGTACATTGGGAGAATCTGTGGGCAGATTTTAAAGTATCTGATCATTAGATGAATAACATAAATATATTTGTCTTTAAATAAAGTCACTTTGCAGAAGCATTGTTTATAATTAGCTAGCTTCTACTTCAAGCTGTTATACAACTGAACAAAAAGGGCTTATCTGCAGATTGGGTTACTGTGACCTCTTTGTTGATCATGGATTCATCCCACCCTCTTGTTAAATCAATCTCTAGTACTTTCCCATACATCCATATGGTCTTTCCACACTTAACTACTTGTTTTTATGATTGGATATATAACTTTGTGTGTGTGTACCTGCTTATGTACATACTAAAATTTTTGACTTTCAGAGTAGACTAGTGTTTATGATTATTTTAAAATGATGAAATAAACTAGAATCTGTGATGTGATTGGCAACTTGGGTATGGAGATAAATACTTTCGAAACAAAAGGAGTAACTGAGAAGAAATCTCAATTTGGACGACTATTTTGTATTGGGAAAAGAAAAGCAAAATTTAGTAAGAGAAATGTTAAAGACCTTATCATTTTCCATGATAATAAATATTGGAAAAAGATGGGAATTACTAATACAGAGAATCTAATTTGATTATTCACAGAAACAATAAAATGGGAAGTTATGGAACCTTTGTTAGAACAGGGCTATAACATTTCGAATGCTTAACTTCCTCTAAATAGAAACCATATTAATACATGGAAATTATTCTTAATTTGAAAAAATTTGAAGAGAGCAAATTTAGATCAGCATGAGTAATTGAGATTAATCCCTTCAAATGTTCCCTTTGGGTTTTTTTGAAAAGGAATTTTATATAAAGGTGCAAAGTCAGGCAAATTGTTTAAGTTCTTGATTATGTAAGTAAGCAAGTACAGTTGCTCAACATACTTTCCTTTGTGATATAGTAAGAAAGGAATATCTTTATGATTTGTATAATGTAAGTGGTAATCCTTGTAAATCGGGCAGATTATGTATTGAAGAAACCTGAAAATTAATCTTGTAATAAACATGAATTTTAGTTCCTGTCTTTGCCTTTATATTAAGACCACTCAGAGCTCCAGAGATTTGTCAGGATTTGAATCTTCACTCTTCTAATGTTCTGACCCTGGTCAAATAACTTCAACTAATTGCCAATTTCCTAGCTTGTGAAAGGAGACAATACTAGTAATAACTACTACAGGGTTACTGTAAAAATTGAGTTAATACAATCTAAGATTTAATTATTATAATCATTAAACTTTAAGAAACATGTATGAACTTCCATTTACAAGTTATAATGAATTATGTGAAATGATTTGGTATCTTCTTATTGCCACTAATCTCTAATGGGGCACGAATGCCCATTGCTTTAAAATTCAAGTTGAAAAGAAGAGTTACTAGTGTTCTTTTCATAAAGCACATAATATTTGTAGATCTTTCCATGAGCAGAGAAACACAAATGTTAGAGTTTATTTTCTTATACTTAAGATGGTTTTGTTCAGAAAATTATGATCTGAATTATTTTTGGCCATTAGTAAAATAAACAACTAAATATTATGTCGAGTGTATATATGAGATGTATTGCGGTTAAACCTGTAATACCTCAATGATTGTAATCTAAATAATTTACTTAGTATTATGTGAATAATAACTACCTAGTTACAATGTGGAATACAGGCCCAGTAGTATTGTTATAGACAATTAGGTTACAATTATGACATAGATTATAAACTAAGTACAGTTATCAGACATCCGTATTTTAAGCCCTTCATTTATTTAATAAAATTTTATTTATAAAAGCAGCTAATCTGAACAGTTACTATGCAAGGCACTATGGAGACAAAGATGCATTAAATTGCATCTCAACTCTCATGGGACTTACTCTGATAAAACTAATTCATTAATATTTTTAACTAAAAAAATATTTTTAACTAAGCTTGCTTTCTTTGTAAAAGTGTTAGATAATTTATGACTAAGACAGTTCAGAGGAATTAAAATTTAGCTTACTAGATGGAGAACTAACAATCATGTAAGCCAAAAGTATTACTCTCATTGAATATTTTTTTTCTTTTTCTTTTATAGGAACCTAAAAGGAGATCGAGTTATGCCAGATGAAATAGCTCGCTATTATAAAAATTATGTAAAAGTTATGGGTCTTCAGAAGAATTTCAGAGACAACACTTATATAACTTCTGTGTCAAGACTCTACAGAGATCAAGAGGATGGTGATGATCAAGATAGAGATATTTCAACACAGCATTTACAGATAGAGAAGTCAAAATTTATCAAGAGAAACTGGGAAATCAGGGGTTATCAGCGAATAGGGGATGGTTCCCCTGTTCCTTTCTGTCTTTTTGCTGAGAACGTAGCTCTAGCAACTGGAACATTGGATTCTCCTGCCCACCTGGAAATCGAAGGGGAAGATTTTCCTTTTGTATTTCATTCTTTGCCTGAATTTGGAACTGCTATAAACAAAGGAAAGTTGCGTGGCAAAGTGGATCCAGTGTTAATTGTAGGTTCTGGGCTTACTGCAGCTGATGCAGTACTCTGTGCTTACAACAATAATATCCCTGTGATTCATGTGTTTCGCAGACGAGTAACTGATCCAAGCTTAATTTTCAAACAACTTCCCAAAAAGCTTTATCCAGAATACCATAAAGTCTATCATATGATGTGTACTCAGTCATATTCTGTAGACTCAAATCTTTTATCTGATTATACCAGTTTTCCTGAGCACCATGTGCTTTCCTTTAAGTCGGACATGAAATGCATTCTTCAGAGTGTATCTGGATTGAAAAAAATATTTAAGCTCTCTGCAGCAGTAGTATTGATAGGTTCTCATCCCAATCTGTCTTTTCTGAAGGAGCAAGGTTGTTACCTGGGCCATAAATCAAGCCAGCCAATCACATGTAAGGGTAATCCTGTGGAAATAGATGCATATACCTATGAGTGTGTTAAAGAAGCCAACCTTTTTGCACTGGGCCCTTTAGTCGGAGACAATTTTGTTCGATTTTTAAAGGGCGGGGCTCTGGGTGTTACACGGTGTTTAGCTACAAGACAGAAGAAAAAACATTTATTTGTTGAAAGAGGAGGAGGAGATGGGATAGCTTAAAGCTAATTTATAGGCAATTTATATGGACAGCTTGCCATTAAAAATTTTTAACAGTGGTTTTGCAGTGTAATGGCTTGAATTTTCTGGACTTGAATTAACTGGAAGAGAGCTTCAAGCTGTAGTAACTTTATTTTTTTTAAAGTTACAAGAACATGGTGTCCTAATTTACATTGTAATGTATGAAAGGTGTCACTGTCTGATAAACACTGCCGGTTTGGTATACTTTAAGCTCTCATGTAACTAAACCTTTTATTCCAAGACTTTTTGTGATCATTTTGATTATTATGTTTGATTACAAAGTATTATAGATTTGAATCTATAAAACCACACAGTTAGTTGGGCCATAAATTGTCCCTGATATATATTGAGTCACCTTGACACTCAAAGGGAGTTCCAAAGACCGACCAGTAGCATCAGCTTCATTTGTAGCTTATTAGACATGTATTCTCAGGCCCAAAACAGAGTTACTGGTCAGAATCTGTATTTTAATGAGATCCTTAAGGAATACATATGTTCATTAAAGCTTGAAATACACTGGCCTAAAAGAAAATGGGATATATAAGGTATATGTGCTGGGGGTGGGGTAGGGGTGAGAGGCATTTGCAACTCAGGTTTTATTTATTTTGAAATTATCAGTTGTATAAATCTAATTTATTACCAAATATAATGGTCTTTAAAAATATTTTTATTGTTGAAATCTTGGTATGTAACATTCTTCTAATAATTTAAATCAGCTTAGCTTCTAATATACAGTCTAATAATGTTGGCAAACACTTAGACAACCAGAAACCTGCCACGATATTTTTTTGGAAATTTATTCTATATTAACCACCATAACCTTAATCTTATTTGCAAATCAGTAAATTGTGAAGAGAACTACTTATCCCTCTGTGAACACTGAGTTAATTTCTATCACTGAAACTAAAATATTTGGGCATACTTGTAATAATTATATAATTTGGGCATAATGTAATGCTATTTGGGTATTGCCAGAATTATTAAAGGTTAAATTTAAAAATAGTTAAAACCTGTCTTTTCCATTCTTGAGATGATTAACTACTTTGACATATGTTCATCAGAAGTGACATAGAAGCTTATGCTATGGTTACTTACAGAATTTATATGCTCTATCTTGATTTATCTTTATTTAGGTGTTCTCTATTTTCACCAAAATCCCACAATTTTTAGGGTTAGACAAAAGTCTTAAATTCTTCATGGCAAATTGAATTTTTTAGTCTTTTTTTTTTTGTAAAATTTATTTTCTTTGGAATGTACTCATTGAAGTTTAATTCTATAATAGAATCAAAAAGTTAACTAAAATGTCAGTATTCTGCCCATCTTATTGCCATGTTCTATGCTTTCAGGATCACAATTCACCTTAAAATATAATTGTTTAGAATATATTTGCCTCTACAACTAGCTACTTCAGATGAACTGGTAAATTCTTACACTCTTGGTAACTGTCATGGTTAAGTTTAGCTTGATTTTAGAAATTTATCCAGTTTTAGTCTCTTACCTGGTAACTTTTCAATCTGATTTCATATCTATTGAAATGTACAACATCCTCTGACTGCACTTGATTGAGCACTATCTCCTTGCCTGTTCTTTTGAGCCCTGAATGAGTTGAACTGGATGTTTTTCTTTATATCACTTCTAAATTGAAAATATAAGGTGGTCATAGTTCCTAGGGAAGGGTAAAAACTATTGACATCCTCTGTATCTCAAATGTTTGCTCTTTACCCAACCAATAGTATTTTTATGATGAAAAGTGTTCACTCACACATGAAAATAAAACTAAAGTAGGGCTCTAAATAAAATTGGTGTGGATAATTTCATCTCTAGTAACCTCCCTCTTCCCTAGCTATTCCTGTGTTGCATTTAACATTAAAGCCTTTTCTCTGCTTAATGTTCCAGAATTCCAAATATTTATTTAGCATCAACTATTCAGAGAAAGAGAGAAAGTACTAAATAATTGACCAGTCATACACGATCCCTTAAGAGTCGGTTGATTCTAGCTGTTGAACCTTTAGAAAGCAGAATCCAGGTTTTAAAAATTGATACAATAAAATAGTCATAGCTCTCTGTTGCAGAAAATCTGGGAATGTGAGTTTTGTTCAGCTTTTTTTAAACTCCTAAGTTTAATCATGTAATATGTTTCCACAGAATCACATTTTCAGGATTTTTAAAAGTTAAAGGTATTTAAAATCAGTCTCTCAAAGTGAAAATTCTTCAAAATAAATCCTGGCTTTTAATGAAAACAATTTCCATTAAGTCCAAACCTCTGGAGCACTGAGGTACCCAGAATGAGGTTTAACATTGTTACAAGGCTACTTATTTTATAAAACCATTTCAGTCAAAGCAGGTCATAAAGTCTTTTAAACTATGTTAGATAAATTCCTGGGGATAGGGAAGATGGTCATGGTGCCTAAGGCTAACTTGAAAAAAGTAACCTAAAAAAAAAAATTAGATATTCTGATTTCAAATGCCTCCATCCCTTTCCCCTCCACCTAAAAAAAAAAAAAAAAAAAGGTGGGAGGGGCCTGTCCTGGTGGCCTAGGGCTTGTCTCAGTGCTATCAATGCTATAGCCTGAGTTTGATCCCTTGACAGGGAACTGACCCACATGGTGTAGCAGACCTCTGCTGTTTCTCCCCCTGCTCCCCTTAGCAGTGTATTTCTGTAAATCCACCTGTTCTGCTCCACACTCTTATCTCTGGTGAATCCACTCACCCTCCCTCCCCCACCTCTGGCCTACCACCCAGTTCTACACACACACACACACACACACACACACACACACACAAAGTATGTTTGTGAATGAGCAGGGCAAAAAAGTGATAAACTGAAAAGAACTAAAAACATTTCCATGTAAAATGTGAAGGATAGCCTCCTGATTTCAGTTGGGATGGAATAATGGGAATTGGACATACCATTCACTGACATCAGCTATTAAACATATAAAGCAATATTTTCACACAGTGGACAGCAGCCCATTTAAGATATTTAAGAGAGGAAACAACAGGTGAGCCCTAATTTCAACTTTCTATCTGAGGACAATTTCCTAAAACAGGAAGTAGAGTCATCTCTACTTGGAAGAAAACAATTCAGGGTTCCTGTTGGAATTTGTTGAATTGGATATTAAAGGACTGCAGGGTAGCAGAATCAGAAATTTGCAGTATGACTCTCAAATTTCTTTCAATTATAAACAGTACTAAGAGCAGAGATCATAACTAAGTTGAAGATGAACAGTGTTTGGAGATACACACTTCTAGAAGGCACTGGAGTTGTGTTCACCCTGAGTAGTAGCAAGATCTTGTTGAAAGCCCCAGGCATTCAATTGTGACCTCACAGAGGCCAGGCTTTGGGAATGCAGTCACTCTAAATGCATGTTAGCCTAAAATTGAGCTTCAACATGATCTCAACTGGCTCAAGCTCATTTGCCAGTAAATTATTTTAACTATTTGCTAGCATAAAACTTGACACTAATAAAATATTAGGTGTGCTGACAAAATATGTTCAAAAGTACTAAAGGAAAATGTGAACAGTGAGTCTAGATGTGAAGAATCTCAGAAAAAAATTTAAAAAAGAACAATCCACAGTTAAAAAATACATTCCGCTTAACAATATTCAACATATTGCCAGAGAAACAGCCAGTGAACTTAAGGACAGGTTAATAGAAACTATTAAAGCATAAATTGAAGCACAGTTTAAAAAAACAATCATAGGATAAATAACAAATGCTCTAACATGAATAGTTTGAAGCCAGATGGAGAGAAAAACAGCAGAAAAGTATATTTGGAGCTGTTGAAAATATTCAAAATTTGATTTAAAAAATAAAACACAACTACAGATCTGAGACTCAAACTGCAAACAGGATAAATACAAAGGAAACCACATCGAAGCACTATTGAAAGCTACTGAACAAAGGTGAGAAAATTCTGAATCAGAATATGAAAGTGGACACATTAACAGCGAACAATGATTTGAGTAACTGACCAGAGAATGCAATCAAGACAGTGGGCATTGTTTTTAATGGGCAGAAGAAAAATAACTAAAACTAAAACTATATCCGATGAAACAACCCTTTAAAACAAAGATGAAATAAAGACTTTTTTTTAAGGTAAATGAAAGCTGAGAAAATTTGTTACCAGAAGACCTGCCCTACAAGAAATGTTAAAGGTAGTTCACATTTTGAGGCACATGATACCTGATGAAAACATACATCTACATGAAAGAAAAAAGTGCTAGAAATGATTTTCTAATTTCTTATTTTACAGCCACTTGAAGGCCTCCTTGGTAGCCTAGGGGTTAAGTCTCAGAGCTATCACTGCCATGGCCTGAGTTTGATCCCTCACCAGGGAGCTAACCCACATACAGTGCAACAGACCTCTCCTGTCTTGCCCGCTGCTCCCCTCAGCAGTGTATTTTAGTAAATCCACCTGTTCTGCTTCCCACTCTGTCTCTGGCGAATTCTCTCACCCTCCCCCTACACGCCAGTTCTGGCCTACACCCCAGTTCTTTTATGCATAAATAAATAAATCTTAAAAAATAAAAAATAAATAAGTCATTTGACTTTTGAAAGGTAGATAGCAATGTTTAACCAGAAACTATTTAAAATAAAATTGAAAAACCAAGATTTAGACTATGTATAATTATAGCACAAAAGGAATACTGAAAATATACACTTATGAGATGTGTATATTATACAAGTAATATGTTATTAAGATAGAAGCAATAAGAATGTCCTTACAGCAAATATTAAACAAATATAAAAGGTGTAACTAAAAAGGCTAAAAAATAGTATTAATTAACCCCAAAGAAGGTAGAAGATAAGGAGTCAACAGATGAGGAAAAAAAGCACGATGTAAGACTTCAAACCAGTCATACCAACAACTATACACCATATAAATGGATTAAACACCAATTTAAAATCATACATGACCACACTGAATGAAAAGCTTCAACAATATTTTGTTTACAAGAGACTCCTGAAAACGGGCCTCCCTGGTGGCGCAGCAGGTTGAGCACAGTGCTGTGAAGCTGTCTGTCACCTCTAGCATGGATTTGATTCCTGTCCGGCTGGGGAGATACCCACATGGCGCGGCAGACATCTCCTATCGTGCCCACTGCACATGGAACAATTCCCTCTGGGGGAAAAAAAAATCTTGAAACTAGCTGAGCAAATCCTAAACTACGGGTGACTGAGAAAAAACTAACAAAAAAATCTCTCGTTGAAAAGGGTAGCAAAGGGCCTCACCGGTGGCGCAGCGGTTGAGCGCTGGGTTGCGAAGCTGCCCGCGGCCTCTGCGGCGCCGGTTCGATCCCCGGCTGCTCCCCGGCCACCAGAGGAGGGTCCCACATGGCGTGCAGACCTCTCCTGCCGCCCGCTGCTCCCCTCAGCAGTGTACTTCGGTCCTTCTGCCTGCTCTGCTCCCCGCTCTGGCTCTGGTGAATTCTCTCACCCTCCCGCGCTTCTGACTGTACCCAGTGCATGTATAAACAAAACAAACAAACAAACCAGCAAACAAATAAATAAAGCATGCCTCTATTAAAAAAAAAAAAAAAAAAAAAAAAAAAAGAAAAGGGTAGCAAAGACTGAGACTCACTCCATAATCCCCACCTTCAGTAAAGAAATATCCAGAAGGAATTGCCAAATGCTCTCTGAAGAGTGAAGGATTTGGATCCAACATCTAGAGTCCCAACTTTTAAGACTTCTACCTGAGCAACAGACCCCCCACCCACCCGCAAGCCCTAACCTCTGAAAGCCAACAGCATTAGTGTGTGAGGAGACCCACAGGAAGAGTAGACAGTTTTAAACTGGCTTAGACTCACTGTGGCAATCACCCAGGGCTCAGTAGACAGCAGACAAAAATGCCCATCTCCCCCTCAGTCTTTCCCTGAAATTCTGTTTACATCTTTAAAAAGTGATTGGGCAATATCTATAAGAAAGTGAAAATCATAATCAACAAACAACTATGAACCAGAGACACTTTATGAGGGGAGGGAGGCAGGGGGGAGGGATTGGGGTCAAAATAAAGGGGTTGCAATTGTTTGGGGAATATAAAAATAAAAAAAATTAAAATTAAAAAAAAGTGATTGGGATACATTTTACTGACTGCTGTTGTGGAGGTGGCATTTTCACCCTTGCAATAACAAAATAGCAATGTGTGAAGAAAAAAAAGAAAAGCTGCTGCCTGAGTTTCAGGTTCTGAATTTTGCTCACATCTGGGGGCAGACTGAGATCCTCTCCAGAGACCAGATTGTGCCACCTTTGCATTCTCTCTCTGCCCTGCTCCAATTTGTTTCCCCAAAAGGAATTTGTGCACCTGGCACCCTGGTTGCAGTTGCCAGCCAGATGACACACCCTTTCATATTCTGGCTCTGATGGACAGCAGCACCAGTATTGGTGGGTTTGATAGGTCTATAGCAAACAAAGTCCCCAGCCAGCTATCCCCACCAGGGCTCAAAGTAGTGGCAGACAGAAAAACACATCTTCCACTTTTCCCTTACAGAGGCCTGTTTGCATATTTTAAAAGCTGCGGTCTGAAAGTCAAGCTTTTAATTTAGCTCCAACCAGGGATAGACTGCATCCTCCCTTGAAGACTAGGGAAGCCAGCAGACACTAATTCTGCAGTCTCCCAATCCAAATCACCAGTATCTCCCTGACAGCTGTGGACACATCTGGAGCCCCAGCTATTGCAGCTGCCACCCAGCAGACACTCCTTGGCAGCCTGGCTCACCTGGCTCAATGCGGCTTGTGTTCCTGTGCCCCACAAATAGAAGCAAAGAAGAAACAGTTTTTATCAGGCTAGTCTCCCAGGTTTCCGTGCAGGAGAAACAGAGAGAAATGTCCAGTTCACATTACCAGGAAGAAATGAATACTTTGCATACTTTAAAAGCTGCTGCCTGAGGCACCAGCTTCCAATCAGCCTACATCTTTCCCATTAGGACTCTGAAGTAGCATACCCTGAACTATGGAAGCCACTAAGAACAAAGATGGTACCTCAGATAATCACAAAGATTTCAAATATACCCAGAGGGCCTAGCTGATGTTTCCTCTCCTACACTAGACCACTCCTAGTGGAGAGATGACTGGCAGGGTTAGCTGTTATCTACTGCATTGGAATCAAAGGGTCTTGTGCTGTCTCAACCTAAAAGGCAAGGCTCCTTAGGGTGGAAGAACCCACGTGAGCCCTGGAAGCTTTCAGTTAGAATAAAAGGCTTGATCTATTTCATAGGACATAACGCATCAGTCCTTAATTTGATAAAAAGATGTAAACATTATTCTAATGTACAACAGTTGTCTATATTAACGAAATTTCTTACCATCTCTCTCTAAGGTAGAAAGAACACAATCTTAACTATTTTATTTCTCTTTACATAGGATAATAGGAGCCTAAGAAGCTCAAAATAAATGTACATCCATCTCACAAAGATCACCAAATATGTCTTCCCATTTTAGTGAGATCTACAAACTTGATGGAATAGCCCATATTGGTTTTAGTTTCTAGTACTAGAATAAATATGTGGGTGAAATCTTTACTACTGAATTCCACTTCATTTGGGTCACTTCAGGTCTGAGAAGACTACAGCATAAAAAGTTAAAAATATATATATTCTTATGTCTTATGACCCACTGATTTCATTCCATGAGAAAATGCCAGTGCAGAACAGTGTAGATGTTACACTATCATTTTTGTAGGAAATTACTGAAAAATGATATGCAAACAAAGTTAAACAGGCATTAAAAACTTTAGACTCATAAGAAATGAGTCATTCATAATATCATGAATCCCTTCATGAATATCATGAGGGGAAATAAATAAATAGCTAAGGCAGTAATGGAAAAGACTTTTTCTTCTTTGCCCTTTTATACTTTCAAAATTTTCAGCTGTCACTGTATCATTTGTAAATAAAAACATTTAAAAATAAATAAAAAGCTCTAAGAGTTGTAATGACAATGACTTGAAAACAGAAAATGTAACTGTTGCAAACCAAAGTGTGGAATTTTGTGCATTTTATTTAACAAACTTAGGCCACAAAATATTTGTAACTTCAATCTTCTAAACTTCTATGCATGTAATCTCAGGAAAAACTTGAAGTGTATGATAAGAAATGTTTTTGATGGCTTCTTTATGAAATCTTCAGTTATCTTCTCCTTTTCACATTAGGATTATATCTGCAAAGAAAGAAATGGACATAAATGATATCTAGATAAATGAGTCACACTTGGCAAAAAAAATGAAAATGTCAATTTTATCTTTAGGGTCAAGCACTGACATTTTTACTTTCATTTATCCTTTTTATCTTACTTTGCTGAGTATTATGAAAAATAACATCAACAACAAAGTAAATCCTGTAAAGCATTATATAATAAAGAAAAGCAATTATTTATGTTTTCCCTTTTGATCTTGATTTTCTTTTTTAAAAAAAAATTTTATTTTATATAATTCTTACATCATTTTTCATTTTTGCACAATGTATGCATTTTCCTTTTGGTTATATTCCCCATACAATTGCACCCCCCCTTATTTTGATCCTAGTCCTTCTTCTCCCTGGACCTCCCTCCTTCCCACCCCACAGTTTGTCTCTGGTTTATAGTTGCTTATTGATTTTGACTTTTACTTTGTATTAATTAGTCAAAAAGCAATAATTTAAAAAGAAGTATGTTTATTTTTTTTTCCAGTATGGCTTCAAAAAATTAAAGTATACCATTTGCACAAGAAGAGCATAATAAAATTAAAATATAATTACTTTTACAAAATTATCACTTACAGCAATTAAACACAGCTGGGCAACCACATACTCTCATTTGATTGCTTTATGAAAATTCAGTACCATTTGTCAACACTTTACCAGAGATTCAAACTGTCAACCATCAAACTGGAGAATGAAGAACTGGCTGTAACAGAGACTCAAAAAATATAATACTTCTTGGTTCTGCCTTTAATTAAATTTGGGAAAATGTTATTCTCCTCTAGCCATAACTTACCTATAATATCATGGTTTATGAGAATATGAAATTATTATATTATTATGCGGAAAATATGGAAATCAGAATTAAATTGTAATCATTCAATATAACTCCTTTAAACCTCTCACAAAAACCTGTTTTGAATCTCTAATCTGGCTTCTTGTTTTTATGCATGTGCCGATGAAAACTAATGGTCCGATATTTTACTTGACTTAGATCAAAAATCATTCATTCATAATTCTATGCAGAGTTAAAAAATCTCAAATATTTATAAGCCAAATTTACCCAGTTCAGGAACATTTTTGCTGAATGTCCCATATAAATTTTAAATATCTTATGATATAGTCCAACTAAATCAATCCCAAACCATACAGCTATATCCAGCCAACCCAATTAAAAGGTGCTCAAGTAGTAAAATACAGACATATATTAAAAACAAAACATCGTTAAGTGAGGTAACTATGTTTATTTCTAATCACAGGAGAAAGAAATATTTACTTTATAATTTGTTAAGAATAAAACTAAATTTTATATACATCTCTCAAAAATTCAGAAAAAGCTGAAATTAAACTTTACCTAAAGAGATCATCAGCAAGAGACTCTTCTTTTGCATGTTGATTTTGCACCTGTCAAAATTAACATAATTTCAACCATTTGCTCAATGATGAATATGTAAGTTAATGCCCCACTATATATGTGGCAGTCACAGTGATCTTTGAGATTTCCAGATCCAGGAGGTCATAAAGTCTATGAGTCCTTGCCTTTATGAAACCTCACCCACTCAAGATATCTTTGTCATTTCACTTCCAGTCAAGATTATTGCAAAAGCACTCTAATTAAACCACTTTTTCCAGCCAATATCCTCTCAAAGGCAACCAACTTAAACACTGCTGGCTTGTTGACTTTTTTAAAACATTCTTTTTCATGCAGAGCCTTTTTACTAAATGAAATTCCAATGCTTTTAGAGTTTAGACCACAGCCGACGGGGTGGGGGCAATGTTTATACCCCTTACCAGAACAGCTCTACTGGTGAAGTGGTTCTTAACAGAACTAAATCATGGCTCAGAAGCTGTTGCTGCATCACCTCACCCATAAAGTAATTTTAAAAACAAACTCACCAAACTCCTAAAGCTCCTTTGAGAGTTAAGACCAATAAAAACCCCTCTTTGTGGGTGTGTCTTCCTGAAGTCCAACTATGATCCTACCATTCAAAACCCGTTAGTGACTTCTCCCATCTACCAAAGAAACACAAACTCTTGCGTCTGACTCTAAAAATGGGAAAAGTCTCTTAATAATCTGATTCCATTCTACTTTCTCACTCTGCCCATAAATTTATCTCCATTTTCTTTTTTTCCCACATCTGACTATCTTTCAAGGTGGATTCACCCAGGACCTACGATGCATCAAGGAACATGTTCTTGACATCTTTAACAAAGATTTCTGACCCTCTTAATTAAAAAAAAAGTATATATAAAAAATTCCCACAAAACCTAGGCTACATAACTATTGGGGGTCCTTATAGGTTTCTACCTTCTATTACAATTACTTATTATCACATCTTCACTAATGACTCTAAGTTCCTTGACTCTATTTTTATTAATAATTTAATTTACATTTGTGCTCTTCAAGATACTATCTTAAACAGTTTTTAAAAAATATAATTTAATCTTCATATATTATTTTTATTAAAGCCCTATCCTAGTTTTAACCAGTAAGTGAATAGAGACTTAGGTTAAATAACTGGCAGAAGAGCTAAAGCTAGACAAACTAGGATTTGACTGGATCTAACTGAACAAGAGCACCAGTTATTAGCTGGCTATCTCACTGCTTCAGAGTCTTTTGAAGGGCTTAGAGGAAAGACTTGTAGAGATTCAAATTTATAGAATGATTTTATACTTATACAGTGAATGTAAAAATGAAACTATATCATTTCTTTTTGTAATTTTTAATAGGTATAGCACAACATGATTTCATATGCCAACTGTAAAAGAGCTGCTGGTATCGTTTTCCTTGATATTGTTAGATGCTTCCAGGCAGGGAATACTAATTTTCAGGTACAAAGATAACAAAGAAAAAACATTTTCATTTTGGTAAAAACATTAAGTAAAATAGTATTGAGAAACAGAAAGCCTTGTATAAATGGCATTTTTCAAGGCTTTGGAGAACTACATCTCACAGTGATTTTCTTAACAACTACTTTTTAAAATAATCTTTCTAGCAATTTTTGGATTAGAAAAGAAATTTTAAAAATAAATTGCTAAAGACTACATTAAGCCCACAAATAAAGCAAAAGAAAGATCCCTGAAAGGTTACTGTGTGCCAATGCCACCTTTTGCCCTGCCCTGTGGGTATCTGAAAACAGTAAAAAAACCTAGATTCTGTTTTGATGTCTGCATGGGGGATGAATGATATGAAAGAAAATCTAAGATGGGGAATCTAATAAAACACCCCAGCACTAAACCCTATGACACAAAAGAAGACAGCAAAGAAATGTGCTTATTTTGACACTGGCACAGGATGAAGGAATGAGATTAAAAATCTCACTTAAAGTTTTAATGTCAAGCTGGCTCTCACTCAAGTTTCTAGTCCAAATATATATTAACTACCTGGGTGATTAAAAAAAAAAAAAAAGAAATCACAAGATGAAATTAAAGTGATCTCATATTGGTAGGACAAAACTACCAAAGATAAACATATATTATATGGAGGAAATAAACCTGAACTAATGACTCAAGGATTTTCCACAGATGAAGTTCTAAGGAAAAGGAGAGGTTTACATTCAATGATCACAAGACATATACTTGGAAATAAGGTACCATAAGAGAAAACGAAAAGAAACAGATTGACAAAGACTTTAGGTATTGGTACTATTAGACAAAGAACACAAAAGAAGAACTTAAAAACATTAGCAAGGAACAGAAGATTTAGAAAAGAATGAACAACCTTCCAGAAATAAAATAAAAATAAAATAAATAAAATAAAATAAAAATACACTAGGTTCAATTAAAACTCAATGGATGGGTAGAATGCCAACCAGATAGAACACTGAAAGACAATGTGGAAAAGAAAGTGAGCTTACATCAAATGGGAGTTAGAGCAGAAAGCAGAGAAAATAAGAAAAGGATAATATTCAAGAAAATAATGAGTAAGATATTCTAAGAAATGTTGAACAATTCCCAGATTTAGAAAATCCATTCATATACAATGTAATTGATATATTTTTAATAGCCTCTATATGAATGTATGACCATCCTTTTAATCAGTTTCCTTTTAAATTTTTTTTTAAGATTTATTTATTTATGCATACAAGAGCAAGGGTACAGGCCAGAGGTGGTGGGGGGTGGGGTGGTGAAAGGATTCACCAGAGACAGAGCAGGGAACAGAACAGGCAGATCAATGGAAGTACACTGCTGAGGGGAGCAGCAAGAGAGGTCTGCTGCGCCATGTGGGTTGTTCCCTGGCTGGCCGGAGATAGAACTGGTGCTGAAGAGGCTGTGGACAGCTTCACAGGCTGCCTCTTAACCCTTTGTGCCACCAGGCAGGACCCAGTTTCCTTTTAAATTTTTATAGGCTAAATTTTTTTCTCCTTTTTTTGTTAGATGTAAACTTAATTCATTTGCTTAAAGTCCCACTTTTCTAACAAATTTAGAAGTCCCTTAAAGAAGTGTCATGGAAAGGCACAAATTAATCTTAATGCTTTGTAATTCAGGAATTTTCCTGAATAAATAATCCTAAATCATTTAAGTTTGATTTTATGAAGAATTTGCTCCAAGGGAAACACAAGGGCCCAAAATACAAATCAAACAAGTTACCTGGGCTCCCTTTCTACTGACCTCCATTTCCTGCCTTAACCAGTCTTCTAACTCTGCATTCTTCCGAGTATGATGCGCTATTAGATCTGATCCTCCAATGATGTGTGGAAGTTTTCCTGCTCCAGGAAATGCGACCTATTAAATACAAAAGTAGTACGGTAAAATGTATTAACAAATTAAAAAAAAATAATTTTTAAAAGTTTTTTAAAAAGTAAATATTATAAATCACATATAACTAAGTGCCAAAGACATTTATTTCTGACAAATGAAAGAGAGAGAAGTAATTAACTATGCTAGACTCATAAAGGTTTTACCCTAATATTATTATTTATTTCTCCTATTTAATACTCTGAGCTTCCTCTTAGGCCAGACTATCTTCTCCTTAGTAAACGAACTTAGGACAGTATGTGTAAGAGGCTTCTAAGGCTGTGAGTGATGGCTTTTGTCCTGGATGTACCTTCCCTGTTCCATATGTAATTCAAGTTACAGCTTCTCAGATTACAAACTATTCTGTGTTTTTGCCCTAAACTTTGCTAGCTATTACTATAACTGGATTTAGAAATAGCACTAGGATTCATATACTAAAAAGAATTTTGGATTTTTAATTTGGAGTTTTTATTAAGAAATGGTCTTAGCACATCATCTAACAATTAAAACAGCACATACACTAATTTATATTCTGTTCTAAGGATTTCGAAGTTTAAGCTTTTTATAAGTACTCATAAAAACTAAAGTCTTCAAAACTTTCCAGGTTATAGATCCCCAGCAAGAGATGATAGAGATGGAAATAGTTCATCCTATTTTTTTTAAAGATTTATTTACTTGGGCCTCCCTGGTGGCGCAAGGAGTTAAGACGCAACCTATGAAGCTGTCCACAGCCTCTGCAGCATGAGTTTGATCCCCTGGCCGGCCAGGAGGCAGCCACATGGCGAGGCAGATCTCTCCTAGCTCGCCAGCTGCTCCATCAACAATATACAGGCAGGTCCACCTGCCTGTTCTGCTCCCCACTCTGTCTCTGGTCAATCCTCTCGCTGCCCCCGCACCTCTGGTCTACACCCCAGTTTTTGTATGCATTAAGTAAATAAGTCTTTTTTTTTAAAAAAAAGATTTATTTATTCATGTATACAAGAGCTGGAGTACAGGCCAGAGGTGTGAGGCGACAGGATTTACTAGAGACAGAGTGGGGAACAGAACAGGCGGAAAGACTTATTTACTTAATGCATACAAGAACTGGGGAAGAAAGATTTATTTATTTATGCATACAAGAGCTGGAGTACAGGCCAGATCTGCTGAAATACACTGCTGAGGGGAGCAGTGGGTGAGACATGAGAGGCCTGCTGTGCCAGGTGGGTAAGCTCTCTTGCCGGGGATAGAACTCAGGCTGCAGCGGCTGGTGATAGCTTGATAGTGCTGTGACTTAAGCCCTGAACCATCAGGGAGGCCCAATAGTTCATACCTTTAATTAATTTTTTTTTTTTACAAATTATGTTTGTTGAGATAACATAGGTTTATATTAACTGAAACTTTAGCTGTTTACAAATAAAGTGCTAAAAAGTGCTATGTAGAAATGCATACAAAGCAAACTGCTAATATTTAAAGAGTAAGCAAAAAGCCTTAATATTTATGAGATATATTTTTATGCGATATACTTAAAAAATTTTAGTATATGAAATTTTATTGAACTGTCAATGATTTGGATATTTTATAAAGAAAAACACAAATTCTTCAATTAAATTCAATTAAACATTTTTCATACTCATTGTGATTTGAATTTCTTTCATGGTCTAAAAAATTCATTGGCGAAGGATATCAACATTTTTAGGGTTTTTGATATTTTTCAAACTACTTTCAAAAAGTTTGTATTATATTTCTTTACCATTCCTGATAACTTCATTAGTGAGAAAAAAAATAGCAAGTCTTTTGAATTGTGACTTTAATAATAAGATTTTGTAATATAGTATTGAACATGAAGTAACCAGTGTTCTATAAGCTACAGTTATGGGGTGAGAAAGAGTAAATGGGTGCTACATAAGTGGGAGATATTTCCATTTTCTACTCTTAGAAGAGATTCTTCCAATAAATGGAGTTTAGAACGCCCTTTAGACACTATCACAGTAGGAAGAAAACACGTAATTTAAGTGAGGAAAATTAATAGTAAATGTTCACATTTGAGAGAAAAGGCCATCACACCTTATAGTCACAGAAAAATCATACAGATCATGTTCTAGAGCAGTCTTCCACAGAAATTACTTTTGTAAAAAATTCTACACTGGGCCTCCCCGGTAGCGCAGCGGTTGAACACTGGGTTGTGAAGCTGCCCGCAGCCTCTGCAGCGCCGGTTCGATCCCCGGCCACCGGGCGAGGGTCCCACATGGCGCGCAGACCTCTCCTGCCGCCTGCTGCTCCCCTCAGCAGTGTACTTCGTCAGTCTGCCTGTTCTGCTCTCCACTCTGGCTCTGGTGAATTCTCTCACCCTCCCGTGCGTCTGACTATACCCAGTGCTTGTATAAATAAATAAATAAATAAATCTTACAAAAAGAAAATTCTATACTATGATCAAATGCATAAGCAAAGTTTATAGCAGTCAGTAGCAGGTCTGGAGGAAGAAGCAAATATTACAGAATAGACAACAAAAAACAGACTGTGTCCCACTGACAAATACCAGTTCCCTAATGAGGAGGAACTCAGATCTGACATACATGTTTACATTGTTTTTTCTATATACATGATATAATACAATGCATATAGTTTTCATTGTTGAATAAGCTTAGTTATACAATCAACTCTCTTCAAATGAAGTCCTGAGTTAAAGAACCATTTGGATAGTCACAGATTGGTATTAGAACTGGAAGTATCCTATCAAAACAAGCAAAAGCCTGCAGCTTAATGTGAGGAAAACCGGGTAAGCATCACCCTTTAATAATTCAGTTTTAATGAAGATTCTTTCATTCCAGGTGTTCCATGTATTCTTAACTGACCTCATGTCCTTCCGAGATTATTTTTTAAACTGTTTTAAGCAGAGGAGATAGCATCAGTTTTCTACATAAACTGCTTTTATTACTATTTAGCACCACTAGGTTTTCTAAAAAACACTCCAAATACTGCCCTCTTGTGATATTTCAGTAAAAGCAATACTTACCTTTTTGAATTTCTTAAAATTCTTTAGTTGACCATAATCTTTGTTTACACTGGATACACTGCTGGAGTTAGAGTTACGAACCACCAGAGATCTAAATTCAGTCAGTAATACCTTCTTTGGAAGCATCTCATCATCCTCTTGAAGATTGTCATTATTCTTAAGTGGGGTTAAGATGGACAGTTAAGAAGAAATAAGAAGGAAAGGAAAATTACTTGTCACTTAAGGGTCTATAGAAAGAAATCAAATACTTGAAAAAATAGTAAAAAAGGTTAATTTCTGGTACCTGAACTTCATATTTGGAATCAAATCAGACATATTTCAAAACCAGGAAATTATTCAAGTCCTCTCTAACTTTAGAAGCAATTATTACATATTCATCTATGGAGAAGCAAGAGAATTCCACATATTCATCTATGGAGAGCAGGGAATAACACTCAGTTTCTCTCCATACTCTTTTTTTATTATATCATGGTTATAATATGATTTATCTACTTCCAGAAGAGTCACAATAGTGGAATAGACCAATAATATAAACATTTTAATCCTAAGAATATAATAATAAAATGTTGAAATCTTTGTAAAAATTAAATAAAAATTTCCTCACAGATAATTCTTCTTTAGCTGACCATAATGATTCTTCCTTGATCTCACCTTTCTTCCCAATTTCACTTTCTTCCTAAAGAAAAAAATATTGGCATAGGAGTTACAAAATGATAGCTTTCTGAAAACCTCAAGATAGTCTTGAATAAGTTATTTGACTTTCAATATCTTTCCTAAAGACATATGAATTGAGAATAGAAATATATATATAGAAAAAGACATTGTAGTGTAAATTTTATGAGCAAAGACTAGAAGCAATCTAAGTTAATATAAATTATACATTAAGGAATATTTAAAAATGAGGGTCATAAAGTAAATAAATAAAAA
Source organism: Talpa occidentalis (assembly GCF_014898055.3). Classification (NCBI taxonomy): domain Eukaryota; kingdom Metazoa; phylum Chordata; class Mammalia; order Eulipotyphla; family Talpidae; genus Talpa; species Talpa occidentalis. The sequence continues at coordinate 38,746,193 of NW_026555331.1, read as the reverse complement.
ATGCTTTTAAAATTGCATCAGCAGTCGATTCCAAGTTTGCAAAATATGATTTAAAAAAGATAGCAGAATATTAACCATGATTATCTGCAGGTGGCAGATTTTTATATATATATGATTATGCAGATGTAGATTATCCACAAATTGTTACTATGTTTTCATGTTTCTACATAATCATGTAGAAACATATTATATTACAGTCAACTATAAAAGTACTTTAATAGGATGCCATCTTAAGTTTAGAGTTAAATTTTTAATCACCCTAATTTAGGAAGAAAAAAGTTAATCATTCAATACATTTATCTGCAATAAACTGAAGACTGCCTTCTGCAGAATCATGCTATCCTTCACTTCATATACCCAGACCATGCTCTAGATAAAAGTATGTTGCATGGATGACTTCCTAATATTTTCATTAAAAACTAGACCTCCCTGGTGGTGCAAGGGGTTAAGATGAAGCCTGTGAAGCTGTCTGCAGCCTCTGCAGCAGGAGTTCGATCCCCAGCTGGCCAAGGAGCAACCCACATGGTGCAACCTCTCCTGACTCGCTTCACTGCGGTGTACTCCCCTCAGCAGTGTACTTTGGTCAATTTGCCTGTTTTGTCCCCCACTCTGTCTCTGGTGAATCCTCTCACCCCCAGCACCTCTGGCTTGTACCCGAGCTCTTGTATGCATAAATAAATAAATATTTAAAAAAAATAAAAACTATAATGCTTTTGGATACGTAGAGGACATGTGGTTTTACATCAGATTTTCTTTCAATAATTCTAATAAAAAATTCACATTTTTTTTAAAGGTTAAAAAGAGCAGAAAACAAAATATACCTAGTGCATAATTGGGGGCTAAGAGAATTAATGTTTCTATTTCTCAAAAGTAAGATTAAAAATTCACATTTCAAGGGCCTCCCCTGGTGGAGCAGTGGTTGAGCGCTGGGCTGCGAAGCTGCCTACAGCCTCTGCAGCGCCAGTTCGATCCCCAGCCACCGGCAAGGGTCCTACATGGCGCGCAGACCTCTCCTGCCATGCCCACTGCTCCCCTCAGCAGTGTATTTCGTCCGTCTGCCTGTTCTGTTCCCTGCTCTGGCTCTGGTGAATTCTCTCACCCTCCCACGCTTTTGACTGTACTCAGTACTTGTATAAATAAACAAATAAATCTTTAAAAAAAATAAATCACATTTCAAGCCCACCATTGACCTTTTTACTTAGGCTGAGCACTTTATCATCCACTGGAAAGTTTTATCGCAATCTGAACATTTTTACTTCCCTGCATCTTCTTATCCTACTCTATTTCCTCAAACTTGCTCATCCTCTTGAGCAAGTTGTTATTTCTTATCTCAGAGAATTGTACTACATCCTACCCAGATACTTTGGTATTATCTTATACTCTTTCCTCTCTCTCATATTGGTTTTTCACCAAAACCTGAAGAGTTTAGCTCCTACGGGTCTACTGAATTTACTCTGACAGCCTTTCATGGTAGCATGTCCAATCCCTACAATAACTGAATGAATGAATGACACTCTGAGAAAGCTGACAAAAGGAATGGCCCAAAGGACAGGACAGGCCTGTGTTTCTGTCCCAGTTGTCAAACTCTAACTTAATGACATTGCAAGTCACTTAACACCTACTGTCAGTTTCCTAATTGGCTCAATGGACATAGAACTCAGGGTGGCTCTAACGAAATGATGCTATTCAGTTAGTGGCAGCTACGACTACAGAGTTTTGGAAGATGCTATAGTTTTAAAAGACGCGGAAGCCTTAATTTAAGATAGGAGAGTAGAATAGGGGTGAGGAAAGATACTCTGTAGACACTCTGGATACTGTTGAGAAACATGTTAACAAGGATGGCAAGTCATATATGCATTTTATGAAGACTTGGGAGGTTAAAAGTAAGGCCAAGGGCCTCCCTGGCGATGCAAGGGGTTAAGATCCAACTTATGAAACTGTCGGCAGCCACTGCAGCACAAGTTCGATCCCCCTCCAGGGAGCAGCCCATATGGCGCAGCAGACCTCTCCTGACTCCCGCTGCTCCCCTCAGCAGTGTACTTCGGTTAATCTGCCTGTTCTGTTCCCCACTCTGTCTCAGGTGAATCCTCTCACTCCCCACCTCTGGCCTGTACCCCAGCTCTTGTATGCATAAATAAATAAATCTTAAAAAAAAAAAAAAGTAAGGCCAAGACTGAGGGACAAATGTAATTTTTATAAGGATGAACTCTTAGCAGGAATATCTAGCTAATATTTCAGTTCACAGAAAATCCTGTAGAGATGTTATAACCTATATTTAAATTCCTAAGTAGAAAAATGGCATCTACCATAAACATATTTTAGGAATTGCTTTTCTGAAATACAGCCAAGGAATCCAAGGTCAAAAGAGTTATCACAATTTTACCTTCTTAAAATTGTAAATATTTTTATATAAAAGGACTAATTTTTTTCCCTGATGATCTCTTTTGCAGCTAGAAAAAAATAAGTATAATCCATGAAGATCCACTAGAACTTTTAGACAATTCTTAAAATGATAATAATGAAAGACTTAAAAATAACCTCACATTGTCTGAGTAAGGCTGACAAATTGTATCATGTCAATTTCCTGTAGTGATCTTAGACAGTAGAAACTCAAGACATTACAATTAGGACAACTTGGGTGAAGTGTGTATATGGTATCACTATGTAAAATTTCTTACAACTGCATGAAAATCAACAATTATCTCAGAATAAAAAGTTTAAATAATTATTTTACATTGAAAATAAAAATATTTTTGTAACAAATTTTTCAATATAAAAAGTTTGGTGCTAGAATAAAGTAATTTAACTTTTGGAATATCCAAAAGTTTGTGATACCACAAACTACAATTCATTCTTGGAAAGTCTACTGCAATGTAATTATTTTGTGCTGTATTTTTATGCAGAATTCAGAATCAGAGGAATAAGGTTAGAAGAAATTATACTATAGAATTATAAAACATAATAAAATAATCCTATTCCCTGATACCATTATTTAGACTATAAAACTTAGCTGTTAAAATTGTTAAAAACAGCAAAAAAGGAATGCTTAAATACTTATAATGAGGGAAATTTCTGGGAAGAAAATTAGAGTACTGAACCAGGATCTCTGGGGGTTTAGTGTAGTTGCCATAGTTGTTAAAAGTTTACCATATGATTCTGATGCAGCTGGTCCACAGGAGGGCACTTAGGGCTCTCATAAGAATTAAGAAACAAGTTCCTCATATGAAAATGACAAAATATAGGCTAAATAGACATATATTTTGTTTTTTTCAATAGTACTTATAGATTTAGGTAGTGCTTAATACACACTATATTTTCAACAAACCCTTATATGGAATCACTATACTCTCTAATCACTTAATCTTTATCCTTTTTCTTGGTCTTGTTTATAGGAGGGCTGACAATAAGCAAGAACAAGAATGGACCTATGTGGAGGTCAGAATATTAAATTTTGACTTCGTAAGGTCTATGTACTCACCTAATAAACTAGTTTACGGATAGCAGCACGTTACTGATCCATAAAATAGGAAAGGACTTTTATGACCAAATTATGCACATTTTGTCTTAAAAATTGATCTAGTAGCTACTTTGCCTTAGTAACTCTCACCTTTCCATGCCTGTTTACTCTATTAAGGGATCTCCTATACTTACCATCATGGCCAAATGCCTGCTGAAATAGCAATAGCCTAATCTAGAAATCTGTTAAAGCAGAAATGAGTAACAGTTTTATTTGTTGTCATTATTATATACAGCCATGTGTCATTTAAATTAATGATGGGGCCTCCCCTGGGTGCAGCAGTTGAGCGCTGGGCTGTGAAGCTGCCCGCAGCCTCTGCAGCGCCGGTTCAATCCCCGGCCACCAGCGAGGGTCCCACATGGCGCAACAGACCTCTTCTGCTGGCCCGCTGCTCCCCTCAGCAGTGTATTTCGTCAGTCTGCCTGTTCTGTTTCCCGCTCTGGCTCTAATGAATTCTCTCACCCTCCCGTGCTTCTGACTGTATCCAGTGCTTGCATAAATAAATCTTTAAAAATTAATTAATTAATTAATTAATTAATTAATGACGGGGATACATTCTGAGAAAAGCATTGTTAGGTGACTTCCTCTTTCTGTGACTGCAACGCTAACAGTGGTTTTGTATGCTATGAGGCAACTATGAATAAAACAACACAATATTAAATCGAACAGAAGGAAAAATGATGCTATCAAGAGACACAGTAAACATGAGATGAGGCTGCTGCTGGTGTAAAACACTCCCAAGTAGTTATGGCTGTGACATCACTAGACAATAGGAATACTGAGACCACCACGGCATATGCAGTCAGATACTGACTGAAACATCATTATGACTGTACTATCAAAGAAAATCACTGAATTTTTTAACATTAACCTTATATATCAACAAATTCTTATACCTGTTACTTACAGATATTTTGTTATTTTCCAGTGTTGCTTCATCATTAAAAGTGCCATTTGTTTTTATATCCAATCTTGGTCTTTTTTTAATATTGGCATTTTCCTCTTGTTTTTGAACATTCACTTGAATTTCTAATTCTGGTTTCATGTTCTTGAATAACTGTTTTAATACTTCATCCTCTATGTCTAAATCATCCCTATCTCTTCTTTTTTCTGATCTTAGCTTTTCAGTAGATAGAGATTTACTGGCAGAATTTTTCACAGAGGATTCAACATCTATCTCTGTAAATAAGTTATCTGAGTTTATGTCCACTGGCTCTTTCTGATATAAATGCTGTTCCTTATTATTCCATACTGAGGGTGTTATAGGTTGTGTTTGTTCTAAGAGAGAACAAGACATTTCTATTCTTGCTAATTTAGATGAAGAATTTCTTTGATTTTCTTCTTCCCTTTCCCTTAGATTTAAAAAAAGGAGAAAACAGAAAGTAAGAAAATGAACATAGCTAAATTGTTCAATTTGGCAATATCCACCCTTCTCCCATTTAATTTGTAATATTCTTGTTTCTATTAATTAGCAATATCATTGGCAATCAACATGTAAGCATTTGAAAACAGTACATAATTTTTATACACTTTACTGTTTTGACAGGACTGATCAAACAATATGGCAATTGCTATCTTTCTGGAATTAGCAATGGAAGTGGAATAGCAGTGGAAGTAGCAATAGTTGATAATGTAATAGCTGACAAAGTAATATGGAAGAAAAGGTAAAAAAACACAAAGAACTTGTTGCTAAAATGTAAAGGAACTGTTGCTTACTAAATGAATTTAGGGAATACGTGAACAGGGGAAAATTACCCTAAGATACAAATTGATAGGATGAGAACTGGATTTAAGAAAGTAAGAATGGTTAAACCCAAAATACAGTAGAGATTATACACTACAAGCAATGCAAGAATATATGAACAACAGTTTTCTATATAATAATGTATCATTCAGTCAATGAGTACTGAATATTCATTTAAGTAGTACTTAGACATAGAGAGGACACAAAACTGGGTGTCTTCTTTCCAGGAATTTACTGGATTCATGTTGAATGGAAATAGCCAAGGTGATATTTTTATAATAATAATTATCATCATCACCATCTAATACCATTCCTTCAAGGGGTTTTGTAATAACTTTAGAGTTTGAAACAGCAACATAAACAGGTTTAAATGGAGGGATATATAAGACACTAAACTAAAAATCAACACTATTATTTTGGAGAGGCAGAGAGGAAATAGTCAAAGATTATGATAAAGTAAAGTACTAAGAAATATACATACATTCAGTGAGAGAAAAGTTTTTAGATTCATTAAATACATTTAGATACATTCATTGGGATAGCAGCAGGAAATCCCAGTGGAAAAACAAAAGTGACGCATAAAGAAGTTAGGGTCCAATATATTGATCATGTGCAATAAAATCATGTAACCCTGAAGGTAGAATATACAGAATATAAAAGGTAGGAAGGAGGAAAAGAAGTCCTCAAAGGGGTCAGTGGGGAAGTCAGAGAGGCAAAAGACACAGGATAAAACCACTACCACAAAAGCAAAAGAAATCATGAGGAGAGGAAAAGCTCAGGTGTTCAATGCTACCAAAAGGCAGTAGATTTCGCAAATCTGTCAAAAGTAAATTTTAATGATGTCATTTCAAGATGAAATATTGATAGTTAAGTTCATGAAGAAATGCAAACAATAACAATGATCTCTTTTTTTTTTTAGAAGTTTGACATTGATTGTAGAACACAAAAATGCAGCAGGCTGAGGAAGAAACCAAATCAGGGAAGACTTTGATAAAAATCTTGTCCTAAAAGTAGGACACAGGTTTTGAGTACAGAAGAAAGGACCTAGGACAGCTATTGAAGGTGCTAGATATTGAAACAATAATTGATGGTGCATAGTCTAGACGAAATAAAAGTTGACCTAGGAAACAGACTGAAAAACTCAGGTATGGAAAAGTTCTTTAACAGAAGAGTGGTAAATCAAAGAACAGATAAGCTGAGGTATCGAAGAAAAAAGGTGAGGGAGGATCTCTCTATGACTTCAGTGAATATGGATGTTTAGATATTTTAATAGGGAATGGGGTCAAAGGGCCATGGCTTTCACAGCTACAGAGTATAATTATTAAAAATGTACCTTTTTTTGGTGGATGGCTGAAAGTAGTTTTTTATTGAGTTGGTCTGCTGATGTTGAGAAGCCCGACCTTGACTTTTATTCACACCTGATAATTTAGTAGGTGAAAGCTGATAATCAGGGGTTTTCACCCTAAGCATAGAATTTGATACATTATTATTACTGGAGCCTATTTTGGGAGGTTCCTTCACAGTAGATGCCTCTTGTGAAAGCAATCTGAATTTCTGTTCCATTTTGGTTATTTTGGTATCTTTTGGTCTTTCACTCAAATCCATACTGTAGAAGAAAAGCAAGCAAGGTAAACAATCAGTTTATAATCATTTTTATCTGTAAAGAAAGTCTCTTAATGAGTATACTAATATTGCTTTAGAACAAATTTAACTTCGAGATAATAATTAAGTCAATATATTTTACTATCCCAATAAAGTAGCACCTATGTAATCAAAGCTCCCTGAAGATGGATGCCTGGATGAAGATGGATGCTACCTTTCTCTTCTGTACTGTCTGTACCATATGTCAGGCATGCTCACAGAACTACCAGACACACATAAAGTATCAAGTTAGCATCCTATTATAAAATTAATTCTAGGTCTTTTTTGATGTGTTTAAAATTATTTCCATGCAAAAAGATGAGTAAAAGTGAAAAATCCAGAAAAAGTATAAACTCCCATCTTTCTAGTATCATATATAATAGGATATTAATCATTTTAGATGAATTGATTAAGGTTATATTCCAGCCAAATGACAGTGTCTACATTACAAAAAAATTCTGCATTACCAGAAAAATATTTTAAAAACACACATACACACAGTTCTACAATGTATGGCTGAATGTATACTGCTTTTCCTATTATGTCACACACGAAAAATAAAGCTGTAGTTCAAATGACTTTCAAAACATTCAGTTGCTTTTTAAAAAGTTGTATCTGGTCTCAATATGCATATAGTAAAAATGTAAATATGGCCTAATGCAGAGACATTATAAGCGACTTTCAATATGAACAGATTCTTATGGAATATTTAAAATAAAGTACACAGTCTTCAATGAAAAATAGCATAAAACACAAAAGAGGTATCCCTGCTCTCCAAAAAAAAAAAAAAAAAAATCAAAAAACAGAAACTCCACAAGTAGTGAATCACTATCTTTATGAAAAAATATTAACTATTACCTATTTAGATATCCAAGTAGACACATATAAAGTGTTTCCAAAATTATGATTCAAATACAGGCAACATCACATAATACCAACAAATTTATTCAAACTCTCTGGTCCTTTATAGAACATTTGCTGACCCTTGCCCTAAAATATTGTTTTCCTTGTAATTGTCTCATGTTCTAACTCTAAGAGATGACCTGATAATGGCCTGATTTTACTTCATGAATACACTATTGATAGAACAACAACAATCTGCTATCAAACTATTGCTTGTACCAAATGAACAATAGTTTGTTTACCATGTATCTGCTTGCTCTGATTCTGTGTCAGCTATATATGTTTTAATATTCATTGGGTCACTTGGCATTAATTTCTCATTGACTGAAAAGTCTTGGGAAATGCTTGGCCCTGGAGTTGTCTTCAATTCTGAAATCACACAAATGAAAAGATGCTTATATAAATTAAATCATTTTGAGTTATAGCAAATCTTTCATGGTAACCCATTGAATAAAACAAAGAAACAAAATTAAAATGAGCTTAAATTCTAACTCAAATTATACTTTAAATCAGCAGACCAAAAAATTACATTTCTTCCCTACACAAAGTATATCTATTGTCCTGTCTACATCAATAAAAATCAATGTGAGTTTCATTTTTCTAAAGAATATACTAAAAGAAGACATATACAAAAATCATTTCAGACATAAATTTTTGGGCTACTCCAGAAAACCACATTGATTGTTTCATCATCTTATTTATTAGAATAGCAGCTTAATTTAGGTGCCGCTCTTCTGACATAGTTTTCTTGAACCTTCCACACTGCACTAAGTGCCCTTCATCTTAGCTTCTGTACTACCCTTTACATCGCTCTATTAACTTTCAGCACCCATATCACCAGCTGTGTGATCTTTGTTAAGTAATTTAACTTTTCTATGCTTTAGTTTTCTCATCTGTAGAATGAGAATAATTATAATACTTTCCTCACAAGTTGTTCTGAGAACAAAATGAACTGATATATAAATAGCACTAAGAAAAATGCTTAGAACATAGTAAGCACTATGCAAATGTTAGCTGTTATTATCATCACTTTGCACCGTACTTGTTTACTTGTTACTTTCCTTAGGAGACTTGGAATCTCCTTGAGTATAGAGATAAAAGGTCTTGTTCATTGCTGTATCTGGACACTAGAGCAATGTTTGGTATATGGTGGATATAAATAAGCTAATGAATTTAAATTGTTAACTGAAAATTTTTAAAAGCTGACATTTATTGAGTAGCTAGGCTAAATAATCACTGTTAGGACCTCATGAACAGCACATGCTTAAGAATGTTTATTACTGATTCCAAATTCAGGCACTTAAATGTTTTCTGTCATTCTCTTTAACAACCTCCTTAAAAGCTCACTGGCATTTCCTTAAAAACATGTATATCTATTGATACAATTTATTTTAGCTTGCACAAACTTATAGGAAAAATAATTATAAATGCATATAGAATCTAATGACCCAGAACAACTATAGTTTGTCAACAATAAGATTATTTACAACTTTCTAACTAAAAAAAACCATGAGGGCAGGGATTTAGTCTGACCCGCTCATTTCTTTATTCCAAATGTTTAAACAAAAGCTTAATAAATACTTGTTGAAATAAATAAATGAATATGGAGAAAGAGGAAAGAAAAGGGGAAAAGGGACAGTAGGAAATATGCATTCACTCTGTTACCCCAAATTGTGCGGACAGTTAGATATGTATGACTTGGAATCCATATAACTACCTGTGAATGCCAAAAATGCTACTACTAATTATAACTCCATCCTTATGACCTGTTTCTACATGAAATAATAAAACAAAAAAGATACTAACTGGTTTAGTGGTCAGAAAACTCAAATTTTAGGATTGGCTTGGCCATAAATTGTTTGTGGAGATTTGGCTTTTCTCCTTGAGATCTCTTACCTTTTAATATAAAGACATGAAATAATCTGTAATTTCCCTGATATCAGGGTATTCAAAACTTAGTAACAGCCTATAATCAATCTAGTGGCTGAAAGAGGCATGGAAACAATTAATTATATTTCAAAGTAAGAAGAAAGTCTAACTGAAATGCAAGAAAATAAATAATAAAAGGTATAGGGGTATAGAAAACAATTCTGACTTGGAGAGTTTTATTTTTTAGTTTTTTTTTTTAAACAACCATGTTTATTTTTTCACAATATAAGATTTCTCTGCTCAGTTGTGGTCATCATAGTTTTTCTACCATCAAAGCACCCGGAGTCCTCCGCCATAGTGTACTCAGTGGAGGAAAGTATATATAACTAGTGAATAAATCATCTTATCAAATAATAAACACAAGTCTGACAAAGCATATCAGATATCTATTATCTCTCATCATTTCTCACACCCTCATCATTTCTCAAAACCTTACATATATACCATCAGCAATGTAGTATGTCCTAACTTAAAAGTCATTCTGAATCACAATACTTGCTATGTGATTTTTGTCTAATTTCTTAACCTTTCTGTACCCCAGTTCTCACAATCTATAAAACGCAAATATCACCCATCTAATTAAACTGGATTATTTTAGAGACTAAATTTTTTTTTTTAATTTTATCTTTTTTTTTTTTTATAGAGGCTTGTTTATTTATTTATTTGTTTGTTTGTTTGTTTATACATGCACTGGGTACAGTCAGAAGTGCGGGAAGGTGAGAGAATTCACCAGAGCCAGAGCAGGGAGCAGAGCAGGCAGAAGGACCGAAGTACACTGCTGAGGGGAGCAGCGGGCGGCAGGAGAGGTCTGCGCGCCATGCGGGACCCTCCTCCAGTGGCCGGGGAGCAGCCGGGGATCGAACCGGCGCCACAGAGGCCGTGGGCAGCTTCGCAACCCAGCGCTCAACCGCTGTGCCACTGGGGAGGCCCCCCTTTTTTTTTTTTTAAAGATTTTTTAATTTATTTATACAAGCACTGGGTACAGTCAGAAGCGCGGGAGGGTGAGAGAATTCACCAGAGCCAGAGCAGGGAGCAGAGCAGGCAGAAGGACAGACGTACACTGCCGAGGGGAGCAGTGGGTGGCAGGAGAGGTCTGCGTGCCATGTGGGACCCTCCTCCGGTGGCCGGGGAGCAGCAGGGGATCGAACCGGCACTGCAGAGGCCGCGGGCAGCTTCGCAACCCAGCGCTCAACCGCTGCGCCACCGGGGAGGCCCTAGAGACTAAATTTTGATGATGATTATAATATGCATCCTCATCCGCCCAAAAAAGTAGGAATTACTTCTTGATCCTCCACAAAAAAATGTTCTGCTAGATCTAGTTTCAAATTATATCCTGAAATCTGTTCTCTTTTCTGCATATTCACTAATATCATCCGGACCAAGGCACCAGGCTCTTTCTCACCTGGACCTCCACAACAGCTTTCTACTCCTCTCTCCACTTTCATTTTGAATCTAGAATTCATTCTACTCACATTGTGATCAGTGTTTTCTTCCTGGAATTCCCTGCTATCCAGATAATCCATGGCTAACATTCTAGTCACTTAGGATGCATAAGGCTCAAATGCATGAGTCCGTACTTTACCATTTACCTAAAATAGCCAGTTCCCAGTGACTATCACATCACCTTGTTTTTGTTTACGCTTTGTATTTAGCCCTGACTGAACTGATCAGATGTCCTTGTTTGCCTGTTGTCTGAACCCTGACCTTAAAAACATAAACTTCATAATAATAGATCTCTTGTTTACCCTATCCATCAATGTGTCTTTAGATCTTAGAATAGCGCTCAGTAGTGAGATTCACAAATATTTATTAAATGAATAAATAGCTGAGTTTGTTAAAAGATGGTGAAAGGAGTCATCCCTAGAAGTATAGAGTAAGGTGCATATACTTTATTTTCAACTTACACAATGAAGCTGCTAAAGAATTAATGTTTTCATTACCTGTACTGGCAAGGGCCTGAGGATCACAGTAATTCTTTGTTGTCATGAAAATAACTGCCAATCCAATTTCTGCTTCAGGAATAGGTCTAAGACCCTGCCTATTAGAAAGAAATAGTTTAGTATGACAAGAGAGGAAAACTAACTTTTTTAAGGTGCTGTCAAAAGGAATTTATCTTTTTTTCCCTAAGAAGATATTACAGTTTTAGTATGGAGAGACTTTTAAATACATAGAGTACAAGGGTACTCATTGGGGCAATGTTAATTGGGAAAATCCACTACATTTTAGTAACTCAATCATCTCACTTTGTAAAATAAAGATCCAGAGTAAAAGATATAGATCCAATTCTAAAATTCTATCATTTTCAGATAAGAAGAAAATATAACAGCCAGATGAAGCAATAAAATAACCTGTATAGGCAAATCTATGATTACTAAGATAAAACAATAGAGAAAAGAGAGGAGCGTGGGAAGGAGGAAGAAAAGCATAAGAACTATATATAAGCTATAGCTATTATAATTTTAAGTTTGTTAAATCAAACCATTTTACCAATTTACAAATATTAGGAAATCTTCTGATGAAGTTATCTTCTGTTATTCTGTAATGTGAATGACTGGTTTATGAAACAAAGACAATTGAATAATGCTATAGAGAAACTACACTTTCAGATTTAAGAAAGTGTCATAAAACTCCTTTTAATATTTATTGTAGAACTCTTTAAAGTGGTTGTAGTAATTCAAAAGGCATTTTTTGAATGCTTAACATTTGTTTCATTGCATGTACTGGGTTGAAATAAACAGTTCAACTATACATTTATAATTATAATGATTTATACTAAAAATTATTTTTAAAAGTATTATAATTAATACTTATATTTCAGGCGACTCAAAATTGCTATTACCCTACTAACTTGTTTAAACCTTAAATTTAATATACTATGTAAACTGGCTATAGATTGGTTATATAAAATAAAAACATTTTAAAAAATTCAATAACAATGTCATACAAAAACTACATCATACTAAATGAGGAAATATTGGAAGCATTCCTTTTAAAGTCAACAGTGAGATAAAATAGCTACTAACACTACTTCCATTGAACACTGTTGAATTAAGGCAATGTAGTAAATGTAGAAAGGGATAAACATATTAACAAGTGAAACAGAAGTCAAAGCCATTCCTATGCATGTACAGAACTTTGGTATACAAGAGAATCCCAGACATGAAATGAAAAACAAAACATCAAAATAATAGTAAAGAAATATTGTGCCTATCTTTTTGATCTATAAATAGAAAATGTTTTCTTAAATGGTAAAAGCATTGACAATGAAAGAAAAGGTAATTAACATTTAGTATAATAAAGGGTTTTCCATAAAAAAGATGAAATTTTGCCATTGAGACCATGTTGTCTTGAGAAGGAGAAACAAAAATAACATACATTTCCCTCATGTGGAATATAAAGAAAAAACAAAAAGCATACAAATAAAACAAAAGCAAACCCTTAGATTCTGAAAACAGAATGAGTGACCAGAGGAGGTCAATTATTTGGTGGTGGATGGAGAATGAACATTTATTTGGTGGTGGGCATGGTATGAATTATGGAGTTGCTAAGGTAAGAAAATGTACATCTATGAACTTTTCAGGCAGATAAATATTGTATGTCCTACCTACTATTTGCTGGGTGAACAGATTTTAGTCAAAAGACTGCCAAGCCTGGCTATTTTTACAATACTTCTCGGCTTCAACACTGCTAAGATTATTAATACCAATGAAGAGTCTAAGAAAAAAATATTAATTTAGTTTTCACTCTCCTGCACCATAAACACTAAGCTATCTGACATCCCCCCTCATTATCCTTAACAGCATGTATAAGAGGTGCACAAATTTTTATTGCCATTTTAATTGTTTCAGGCAATTTCATTTGAGTTTTTAACTTTCTCAACTGCTACATTTCTTTCTTTTAAAGAAAACCTTAAAATTACATATAAAATTATCTACTTGCATTTATTATGAATGAATAATTCTCTACCTTTGGAGCATATCCATAATTGAATGAATCCACTTTTTCTGAGGGTCAAGAAGTAAGGTTTGTGAGTTTGTTACTCCTACATCAACAACACAAGTTCCAGGAGTTGAAAAGAAACTATCTTCTTCTTCATTTTCTTCTGTTATCAATCTAGCATTTCCTCCTCCAAAAATAATGGCTGAACTTAGTTTTTTATGCTTCGAGAGAAAAAAAAGGAATGAAACTGCCAAAATTAATTTATTGAATACATTATATAATTTTAAGAATTTGACTTGTGAAGTAAAATAAAAGTAGAAATAACATAGAACTGGTTCTAGTTCTTGACAGGACAACCTAGACTTCCATTCAGCAGATCTGTAATTTGCCAGGTACTGCTGCAGTCCTGGCATGATTACCACATAGTTCTGTAACGAGGTTTACTCTCCTGATTTTTCTATGTACAACATAAACTACTAAAACCCTCATTTTGGAATACAGAAGACATTCAACAGCTGTTTACTAACTGAACAGCACAGAATTTAAACAGAAGTTTTCTCTCCCCATCACCCACCACTTACATGTTTATATAAGCTTAACTAATAGATATTATGAAATAGAATCACATATCATGAACAACAGGCAGGTTCTGATGCCTGGGTAGTTTACTGTACTTCACACTTCTACACAAAATCTCAAAAGGAAGTTCATTAATAACCACTGATGACAGTAATAATTTATCCTACATTGTGATGTTTTCTTTAGCACAATTTAGTTTATAATATTACCTGTTTGACATTTAGAAATATAAATGTTTTTCCTTTAAAGATTTGTCTTCTTTCCTTTCGTTTTGACAGATCAATATTTTTACTTCCAATAGTTGGTTCATCAATAGCTGGGTAAAAACTGTAAAAAATATTTAAAATTTTCTAATTATATGCTACTTTGTAGCTACACAATTAAACTTGTAAATGGCACTGCTATGTAGACACAAGAAAGGCATAATTCTCAATGTCACTGAATGTTTTGAAAGAGTTTGATCTGTAACAAATTATTAAAAAAAAAACCTAAATTCTTTTTTCTAGAAATATGATAATGGGTGACACACAGAACAGCAGAACTTTTCTTTATTTTCTAATATATATTCCACAGATAGATACTCATAACAAGATACAATTCTGTATGAATCAATTACTTACAAAAGGTTGAGAGAATTGTTCCTAAAGAAGAGATGGCACCTTGTGTGTCCCTGGGAACTAATGTTCCAATTCTATAACTTACTACTTCAAGTATTTGTTATAAGTCTCTTTGAAGGAGCTCAAAATATTTTAAATTACTTAATTTTGTCAGTCTAAATAAAATATCTAATGTGAGATTGAAAAACAATCTTCCAGCTCATTAACATACTGCTATAAAAACATAACCATCATCGACAGAAATGGGGAAATTAACAGAGAAATGAAATCAAGAGCTAATTCATTAATCCATAGTGTCAACTTTCTCTATTATCAGATCTCTTACTATAGCTATTCTTTAACTGACCAACCTTTCAGCATATCTACCACCTTATGAAATATTACTAATGTCTATGGATAAGAAGATTCAATATCATCAGGATGTCAGTTCTTCCCAATTTGATCTATAGACTAAATGCAACTGCAATAAAGCTCCCAGCTAGTTATTTTGTGGATACCTTCTCTAGAATGTCATATAGTTGGAATAATACAGTATGTAGCTTTTAAGAATGGCTTCTTTCACTTACTATGCCTTTAAGTTACTTCCATATCTTTTTATGGCTTGATATTTCATTGATTTTAGTGTTAAATTTAGCACTGACTTTTAGCACGACTTGGTTTGAATTATCCAGTCAGCTACTGATTTGATTTTCATTTACTTTTAAAAGCAGACAAACATCAAATATATAATACAGGCCCTACAACACCCTACATTGGGCAACACAGCTTATAAGGTAATAAAAAAAAGTCCAGGTGTATTCCTCCTCAACATACAGTAGATAATTATGAATCTTTCTAGATACTGCTGCAATTAGCAACACTTCTTTATAAAATTCTACTACGATGCTAGACAATGTACTCAAAATTTGGATAGATTATTACTTAAAATAACTAATACCTGCATTGAATACTTAAAGAATCAGTAGGAAAAATATTAGTCTCACTTTCCCAAAGGAGGTAAGCAACACTTAGAAGCCATGAGCTCCATGCTCAAGGCCACAGTGCTGTTAAAATATGGCCTGGAACTATTTGGCTCTGGAATGTGGTTGCTGCATCACACAATTCCAGGAGCCCCATAGGCAAGTGTACTTTGTACTGTACCTCTGTACCACTGTCTTTCATTTTTTTTCTTTAAATGCTGGCGCATCGTGTAACATTCATTTCACAGATAAGAAACAAACAAACAAAAAATATGGAGAACCTTTCAACTACAACAAAAAACTTCATTAAACTAAACTATAATATCCTGAACTATACCACAACAAAAAACTTCATTAAACTGAAGTATAACTTAATGACTATCCTGAAATAGTCACTAAAGAGGAAATTAACCTAAATAAAATCAGTGCTATCATATATTGTTACATATCATATTACATTGAAAATACACGATATACCTTTCAATTTGTGGAGCCTGTTTCTTGGACTGAATTGCTTTAACATATTCAGTAAAATATTCCGGCTTAACTATTGGACGTCCGCAAATGAGTGCACATATAGTCTAAAAAGAGGAAAATATAGGTGAATATATATATTTAAATGTAATTTTCTTTTTAAAAGTTTTAAGTTATGGATTATAAAAAGGCTGTTTTACTGTGGTTTTTTTTCCATCTGACTGATCTCTCTACATTTACAAAGAAGTCACAATCTATAAAAATAAAGTTAATATTTGGTTTCTGCTTAGTTTTAGTATACAGATCCTTATATGATCAATTATAAGAAGTCACTGATTATAATATTAAATTGAAAACTGCTTGAGGTGGGGTAGAATAGAACAACATAAAATAAAACACGAGTCAGTTGAAGAATGTACTCCAAAAATGTTAAAACATGTATCTTAGAATTGAGGAAACATAACATGTGGTTCATAAAAGACAAATGTGAAGCCATAAGCGAGAGAGACAAGATCTTTTCTGCCTAATTGCCTTTTGAACATATTTCAACTATGGAATAAAGTTCATTCAAGAAAGTAAATAAAGAAGTAACTATATGAGGGGCCTCCCCGGTGGCGCAGCGGTTGAGCGCTGGGTTGCGAAGCTGCCCGTAGCCTCTGTAGCACTGGTTCAATCACCAGCTGCTCCCCGGCCACCGGAGGAGGTTCCCACATGGTGCGCAGACCTCTCCTGCTGCCCTTTGCTCCCTCCAGCAGTGTACTTCAGTCCTTCTTCCTGCTCTGCTCCCCGCTCTGGCTCTGGTGAATTCTCTCACCCTCCCGTGCTTCTGACTGTATCCAGTGCTTGTATAAATAAATAAATAAATGTTTAAAAAAAATAAAAATAAAAATAAACTGTCTTAAAAAAATTAAAATTTAAAAAAAGAAGGAACTATATGAGGTTGGGTAAAAGTTCAAAATAAGAACATATATGGAAGGCCTTCAAGGAAAAGTGAATTAAAAATCTACAAGCCTCAAAAAAGACAGAGTGACAAAGCTTGAGAACAGAAAACACTAGCATTGGCAGTGAAAATGAAAACCAAGAAGACTCAATATAATTCTAAGAAATATTCCAAGTACAGAAATTTAATTTTTTTTTTTAAATGCTACAACAAAAATACAAAAATACAATTTTATGTGCTTTGGCAGGTTATGTGAAAAGCCATTTTAATCTGAATGGTTTACAAAGGTATGGGTTTGGCATATATACGTGTATGTGGCACATACACACACATACACATAGATATATACACACGCATATATCTACAATTAGCAGTTCTGATAGTTTTAAAGTAAATTACTTTAATGGGTAAATAAGCTTAAATATCCAGAACTTATTTCAATGTAACAAGGCATTACCTACTTTAATGGTAACTTTAACTGATACCATGACAAGGTGCGTACATTCTTCTGTCCAATTATTTACATTAAGTCCTCCAAGCTGTAATACAGCTTGACTTAAGGCAGTTTTCCCAGAGACATCTAAACAAGAAGAACACGTGACCAAAGGCTCATACTCTACTCTGTAAATGAGAATAAGGCACATAAAGTTATGTCACCATAGTTATGGATTTAGCAACTTAGAGTACTTTAAACTTGAAACTCATGTCACATGGTGTTACTTTAAAATACTGTAACATTTATTTAGTTTATTAAAATGCATCCCCACTGCCACCCCATTTATGGCATTTTCATGACCACATCTGTTCTGTAGCTTCTTTTTTTTGCCCAAACTGCATCACCTTTCCTGCTGGTGTCCAGCAATTTTGAATATACAGGTCACATCTGAGGAAATCAACAGACCAACAGCAGAAAAGTTAATACCAAGTATTAACTTTAATATGTATGTATTATAAAACTTCCTGACTGATGAAATGATCATTTCCTAAGTCTTGAATTGCAATCAAGAAAAAACGATGATCAAGGTTAACATTACTTTCACCTAGTTAGAATCAAACAAATGTAGCTCCTGTCAAGGTTCTCAGGACTAAGTAGCAGAGGAATTAGATGGTCTTCATTATTCATTAATATCCTTGCCTTTTAGAATTTGATTAGTTCAAAAGTAAAGTTGTTTACTTTTAACATCAATTCAATTCTTACCTGAATTTACTTTCAAACACTCCAAAAGTAACTCTATCCCCTGTCTTTAAAGTGCGTGTAAGGCCATTCTGCATTTTTTCCTCATTAACAAAGGTACCATACTTGGAATTATCTTTTATTGTTAACACAGGAATTTCATCTGATTGACTCTGGAAAAAAAATAATAAAAGTATTTTATAACACAGTAAATACATTTCCTAATGGAAAAGGTTTCAGAAGCACATGTTGCTAACTTTTTGATTAGGCAATAAATAAGTGGTTAACTTCCCAGCACAATAAGTCATGGAGTCAATTGTTCTGGTTGCCTGAAAAGAATAATCACTCAATTAACAATTAATGGAAAATGTCTAAATTTCAGGATCATTCCCCTTAGAAAATACATTTTCTTTATTTTTGTAAGTCAGTGGAGGTTTTCTGCCCCTCAATTTCACATAGCAGATAATTAATATTTGTACAGCCTATATCGTGCATAATTGATAACTTTGTTAGGAAGCTTTTTTTTTTAACATCACGATCACATAATAAAAACTGATTTAATTAGAAAGACTGGAGCGGCTGACAATTTTAATTTTTCTTTAGGAATTTCAGCACTGTTTTTCTATACCTTTAAGAATGTGTAAATAAAACCTAAGTATCACTTAACAGATCCAGCATTTGCTGATATGCAGTCTTTGTTCAAAATAATGACTTTTCTTATTACCACTGGCACCATTCTGAGTACAGTTATTTGTATACATTTGTATTACTTTTATCATCAATGATTCTGATTAAAATTAACAAATGAACAAAATAAATTCAAAAGCATTTTAGAGGAGCTGTGCACAGCCAACCAAACAACAGCTGTATTCCCTGGTAAAACAAATCAATTCCCATTGTGACAACCTATGTTATAAGGGAAATACTTCTGTTCACAAGGCTATATAAAGCTCTTTAGTGCAGGAGTCATAATGGTCTATTTACTGGTCTATTGCCAGGTTTAATACTGAGGTTGACACATAGTAAGCAGTAAGTGTTCAAGTGAATAAATACAAATATGTTATAATTCCTATGAGCTGGTAAATCACTAAAACGTTAAAAAAATGAAGAAGAAATTTAAAATTTCAACATAAACAAAGCCATTGCTACCAAAATAAGTATTTAATCTTATTAACATTTTAAAAAACCAGACTTAAGAACTGGAAAGTCCTATGAACCCACTTAGATATCCCTAAAATAATCTTTTTTATTTCAAACACCTGACTATAATCTAGTGAAATAAAATCTGCAACCTACCAGGTTGTTGACCGAAAAATTTGCAGTTAACACAGCATGATCTCTACTGATTGACTTATCATCTTCAATTAGAATGTTACAGTTTTTTCTTCCAACTAAGTAATCAACACCAGTCAAAAGTCTGTACGGCTCTAAGAGAATTTAAAAAAGAAAAAACAGCAAATTGATACACACATGGATATAAATGTATATATGATAAAGGTATGACGAACATTTAGAGAAAATCTTTTTATTTAACTATTTAAATGTTAATAATGGATTTTTATAAATTTAACTTTTTTTTCTAATAAGCCTCACTGGAGAACACATAAGATTATCTAATGAGAGGTAAAATATTATGTTTTTCTAAAGTGAAAAGAATATTGAAAAGAGTCAATGATCACCCCAATTATCATTTTAATGCCTTACCAAACAAAATCACATTAGTCTATTTGGAACTTAGTCAATGAATTTTAAAAATGCATCAGAAATATGAATGTTAAAAAAACTGTCAAGAGAAATTTGAATATTATGGGTACTTCCTGTACCAGATGGTAAAATGACATAAAACTACAGGTTATTAAAAAGTATGGTATTGGGTCAGGAATAAAAAAGATAGATCAATTCAGGAAAAGTGCAGAACAAATTCTAATGTATATTTTCAATCAAAGGTAGCATTTCACATCAATGGGTAAGGGCTATTTTTTAAAGAATATTGGAAATCATATATTGTTGGAATAGCACATAGATTGGAGACATGATTCCATTACAGGAATGGTGGAGTTGTTAGGGGGAAAAGGATGTCCCTTTTAAGCGCGCGGGTGAGGACCCACAGCCAGGCAACCCGTTCAATATCGGGGCTGTCCTATAACAGAGTGATTAGAAAAGAAAATCCATACAAGCAGGAAAGAGTCGGGTAAGCCTTAACCAGGTTTGGGTTATATTTTAACATATCAGAGATTCTTAGAGTAGACTGTTAGGAAAAATGTTTCTGGTTTTTGTTTGTTTTTAAGAGGAATTGGCCCATGGTTTCCATTTGATTCTGATTCAGTATCTCTCCCCAAAGTTAAGAATGCCAGCCATTGATGCTAGAAATTTCTTTTTTTTTTTTTTAAGATTTATTTATGCATACAAGAGCTGGGGTACAGGCCGGAGGTGGGGTGTGTGTGTGTGAGAGGATTCACCAGAGACAGAGTGGGGAACAGAACAGGCAGATTGACCGAAATACACTGCTGAGGGGACAGCAGGCGAGACAGGAGAGGTCTGCTGCACCATATGGGTTACTCCCTGACCTGGGATGGAACTCATGCTGCAGAGGCTGCGGATAGCTTCACAGGTTGCATCTTAACCCCTTGGGCCACCGGGGAGGCCCCTGAAGCATCTTTTTTCTGCGATCACTCTACGATAAGTCAGACAGTCACTGGCTCAAACTGATCTTCCAAAGCAACAGAATCCTCCTTGGCTAGTTTGCTCTACCTCTGCACTGCTCCGGGTCCACAGAGATGCTCTGATCTTTGAGTCTCTATAGCACCCATTTCCCCTACCATTCGTTTAGCCTTCTCCATCCTCTCACACGGTCAATTTTGCCTCTAGATAGATCTTTTATGCCCCACGATAAAGTAAACTTCCTGCAGGGCACGCCTCAGTCATAGGCTACGGCCTTCTACCAACAGGGACTGACAACACTGGGCGGCCAATTAAAAGGAGATAACCACGTTCCACCGCCGGAAATGCAGAAAACAAAACAAAAATGCTACTATGGGGGTGAGGTGGTGGGGGGTGTTCTGAGCCCAAAGTGGATAAACGCAGTGAAATCATTTCTCGTGGTTGCCATTTATCCAAGTCATCTCTGTGGCTGTTCACACAAACAGGCGGCGTCTGGAGACAGCCATCTGCTGCCGCCGTGCGGGCTAGCCCGCGATGCCTGATACTAAGTTTCCACAAGTTTAAGACCCCGGGTATCACAACTAGGGGTGGGCCACGGCTCTGCTGGGCAGGCCGCCACGCCCAGTTCGGTCCGGTCTCGCCCGCGCAGGGTCCCAAGCGGGCCGACCACTGGGGAAGGCACCCAGCGTCACAGCGACCCGACCGCCCACGCCCAGGAGGCGCCGCGCGCACGCGCCGGAAGCCCACGCGGTGCCCACGCTCTAGATCCTCGGCTTCCCACCCGGGTCCCACCGCCTCGCGGGCCGGGAAGGAAGGCGGCACCGGAAGGAGAGGAGAGGGACGAGACCGGACCGGAAGCATCGCCCCGCAGACCCTCGGACCGCGGCAGTTGCTCCCGAATATACGGTCTCCAGCCACCTCCCGCCAGCCCTTACCTGGGGCCGGGCCCGCGGTGGGGACGAGCTTCCACATGGGTCCGGAGCATCGGGTTCCGGGCCCACCAGCGGCTGCGTCAGCGGAGCTGATGGGCGTGCGCGGCCGCGAGGCCTGACTCTGCGCGGGCCCGCTATCGTGCGCGCTCCCGGGATGCGCGGCGCTCCCGGGATGGGCAGGAGTGCGAGATGGGCTCTCAGGCGCCACTTGGTGGTTATAAAAGGAACAGCGCGAGGGGCCTCCCTGATGGCGCAAGGGGTTAAGACGCAATTTATGAAGCTAATCCGCAGCCTCTGTAGCACGGGTTCGAGTCCCCGGCTAGGAAGCTACCCACATGGCGTTGCAGTTCTCTCCCGATTCGCCCGCTGCTCCCCTCAGCAGTGACTTTCAGTCAATCCGCCTGTTTTGTTCCCCACTCTTGTCTCTGGGGAATCCTCTCAACTCCCACATCTCTGGCCTGTACTCCAGTTCTTGTGTGCATAAATAAATAAATCTTCAAAAAAAAAAAAAAAGGAACAGCGCAATCTGTATTGATTGAAATGCGTTCTATTGATAAAAGTCTGTAGCCCATTTTGACGTGTTCAAGGAATACAAGATTATCTACTGTTTTTCTGATTGTGAATGGAAGCAATAGTTTAAATGGACTCCAAAGCGAGGTAAGAAAACTTGCAAGTTAAAGACATAAAGTTACTATTATGCATTTACAATTTCTTAAACTACAGTCATTCCTTTGTATGGATATTAATGATGGTGATAATTATGGTGAAGATAAGGATTTCACCCCAACTCAAGTCACTGTTTTTACTCTTCGCCAAGCTTCAAATCAAGTTCTAACTTCTCAATTTCACAATGCTACACTTTCATCTAAGCCAGAGCTCAATAATGAAAAGTCTATTCTTTTCCATTTTCACTTGTTCCAAACTAGTTCAGGGTCTCCTTAATACTCCAGGAGCCTCCCAATCCTTTACCATCCACCTTCTACATTAATCCATTCTCCATTCTATGTACTACGAAGTAAATACTCAAGAGCACACTTCTGATGGTATAATTTCTGGTTTTCAAAAGCATTCTGCAATGAGAAGGGGAGAAATGTCACTTTAAAAGACTGGTTTAGCAAACTTTTATGAACATAGGTGTAAAATTCTAAAATAGAAAATTAGCAAACTGAATCAGGTGGTATATAAAAAGGATAATTATGACTAAGTGAGGTTTATTATAGAGTGAAAGGGTAGGTGTTAACTGGGGGGCGCTCAATGGAATTTGCCAGAATAATAGGAAAAAAAGGAGGAAAATCATAATCATCTTGGTACTTTGCAGGAAATTCATTTGATAAAATACAACAGGCCATCATGATGAAAAAAAAATTCTTGGAAAATTAAGGAACATCCTCGACCTGATAAAGGGCATCTGTTGAAAAAATTTTGTTTTTTTTTTCTTTATACTTAAGGTAAATTATTGAACGTTTCCCTCCTGACATGAAGAATGAAACAAGAACATAGATGTGCTTACTACTTGTATTACGTGGTATTAGATGCTTTAGTCATTGTAATAAAGGAGAAAGAGAAAAGGCGTGGAATAGGAAGAGTTCCACTGTAATTCATGAATAATGTAGTTGTGTACATCAAACCCCAAAAGAATCTATTGGCAAACAATTTGAAATAATAAGTGAATTTAATAAGGTCACTGGATACAATGTCCATATATGAAATGTGAGTGTATATTTCTACAAGAAATAGAAAATGACAGATAAAATAGTAACACCCTTATAGCTGTTAATTTGTAAATTTGTTTATTGTCTTCTTAACCCACTAGCACTTAAATTCTATGACAGTAAAGCCTACTGGTTGTTGCCATACCCTTTGTGCTCAGTGTCTGGCATATGTGTTTGTTAAATGCATTTATTGGTAAATAAAAACATTATATACTCTCTGACTAAAAAAAAAAAATAACTTCTTATGTGTCTTTATTGTTTTGTATTTAAATGGTAATATAGCAATATAGCAGTATAAACATATATATATATATATGGTTCATCTGTGCATTATTGGAATTAATTGAGGCAACAGGGATTAGTTGAATCAAATGAACTGTTCAACTATAACTTATTTTTTTAATTGACAGATAACACCAAACTGAGAAGTGTAAGACAACTTTATAGAACGAGAACAAATAAGCCTATGTAATGGGATCATGGGTTAGTCTTCCTTCCAGAACTCATTCAAGAAGCTAATTAATGATTGTACTTTGAAAATCCAAGTCTCAGTAATCATCTAAAATGTGTAAATTAGATGAAGTACTCAAACAGCAGAAATACATACGAGCTAATATTCTACAGAAAGACATATCTAGTTATTATTTTATCTTAACAGCATTTCACAATGACCTTCTTAGTACACACCAGGTGGCCTATAATAATTCTGCCAAATCTAATTTATTTGTAACATCACAGATTGTTAGAACTACAAGTGATTTTAGAGATAATTTACACCAACCCCAGATTTTATGGATGAGAAACAAAAAGCTGGTAAGTTTATTTGCCCAGTAGCAGAAAGTCAGTCTGTAGCAGGAAAGACAAGAAAAAAACAAGTAGTTCTTCTGCTTCTCAATGCAGCTTTCTCTGGGTCGCTTTAGCTGCAACCTGCACTTAGTCCAGCACTACCCTTGGCAGTCCCAGAGCGGGTCAGCCCAGGAATGAAGGCTGCTTTGAAAATTAGGAAGGGAGAAAAGCAGGAAGCTTACCAATTCTTGTTCCCTTTTCTCAGTCTCAAACTAGTACTTTTAAGGGTGTCACTGGTCACATGTCTGTACCTCCCTCCTCAAGTAGGAATGACCCTCAGTCAGGGGGAGGGCTACTAGTCTTCAGTAGCAAGACAAACCAATTAAAGAATTTCTTAGTTACTTTGTGTGCTCTCCAAGACAACACTAAGCAACACTGGCCTTTTCTGGAAGACTTCATTATTACTGGCAGCCAGGGCTAAGGTTGGAGGAACTGATTTGACTTTAGGAATGGATGCTGACCTGCTGCAGTTTGCTGATTGTTGTTGGGGAAACAATTAAAAACTATCTCCTGCCACTGCAGAAAACCTCTCCACAAAGACAGAAGAGAAACAGTTTTATAACTGAATAAACATAAACCAGAATCACAAGTATCTGCTAAAGAGATTGTGAGGACAGAGATCTAGCCATTTTATCCAGTCAAGCAGATACAACCCATTTCATAGGTGTTCTCAAGATAAATAGTAACTAGTGTTCTGGTAAAAGGACTTGACAGCACTGCTTGTCACACATACTCTAGCCTAAATTCCCACAGTAATTGGGGTGACCATCTGTATTAGTTAACTGGTTTTATCCAAAGGAAAAATAAACTTCTGATATCTCTGTGACAGGAGGCAGTTTTGCCAGTTGGCGGCCCACCAAAGTAAGACTCTGATTCTCCAGCAGAAATCAGAAGGGGTGCTCTCTTCTTTGATGACTATATTTCGAAGATATGGACCCCTGTCCTTGAGAAAGCTAGGTTGTAAAGCTAGAAAAGGGATTATTTAATCTTTAAAACAAAGAGTTGCATACATTACAAAAGAGACCAAGAATGTTTTCTTTTTTTTTTTTAACATTGGTTTATTTATTTACTTTTTTAAAGATTTATTTATTTATTTATACAAGCACTGGGTACAGTCAGAAGCGCGGGAGGGTGAGAGAATTCACCAGAGCCAGAGCGGGGAGCAGAGCAGGCAGAAGGACCGAAGTACACTGCTGAGGGGAGCAGCGGGCTGCAGGAGAGGTCTGCACGCCATGTGGGACTCTTCCCGCCCCCCAACCCGTGGCCGGGAGCAGCCGGGGATCGAACCAGTGCTGCAGAGGCTGCGGGCAGCTTCACAACCCAGCGCTCAACCGCTGCACCACTGGGGAGGCCCAAGAGTGTTTTCTAATGTAAATGTAATTACAAGTTTTCTAATGTAAATGTAATTATAAGTTTTCAAACGTAAGTGTTCCCTCCATAATCTAGTGGCTCATAAATAGGAGAAATATATTGCTCATGGTTGTGGAAGCTGTAGTAAGGGAAGACCATGGGAGTCATGGAGTGTCTTGGTAAAGGGATATTAGGAAGAACTTCTTATAGGACTTGGGATAGTTTAGGAGGTGGCCTAAGGAACTAGGAGTTCACTCTAGATGTTATCAGAAAGTATGGGCAAATCTATAAAGGAGAATCTCTAAAATTATATCGATGATAAGGGTAAACTAGAATGAACTTAAAAGTTGTAATTTGTAAAGAAACTCACTTATTTTATCCAAGAGACAGGTTGCTAGGCATTTTGTGGCTGACAAACTTGTTTTTGTCCGTCCTTAGGCAAAATTGTCAAGTTGATTTGTTGCAAGTTGATTTGTTTTGCCTCACCTGATTATGCTCTCGGTATAACTTAGTCTAAGGTAGCTATTCTGTGAGCCAGTTTATGTCACACAGAAGTGTGGAACAAGGCATAAGTATTCTTAGCCATTGCTTTGTCAGTTTGTGTGTAACTGGTCACCAATGAGGGCGAACTTGCCTTGGAGCTGCATCTCCGCCCAGCCAGTTAGCTTAGAATTATAGCCGGGCAAAGTTGAAGAACGCATCGTTGTAGCCAATGAATAACTGCCAGCACGATTTAACCCTATAAAAAAAACCCTGCTTCCTTTGTTGGGGCTCTCGATATCTGCCGCTGCGTTGGTAGGTGCCGTGAGCCTGGACTCGAGTCTGTAATAAACTCCCTTTTGTGTTTGCATCTGCTGTCTTTGGGTTCTTGGAGGCTATGCTCTCCGAGTCTGCTGATCATGGGCACAACAAGAATAGTATGTTCTACCTATGCATGCCAGGCCAAGTCCTGTATGTCCCGGGGTTCTTCTACCTTCTCCTTCCACCTCTTACCCTTCCCTCCCTCTCTCTGGTCATCTTACCATTGGCCTGAACTTGGAGATTCAAAGATAGGCATCCTTTCAATATCACATTAACCCTGAATTAGGTATCAATATTTACATTTTACAAGGAGGAAAGAAAAAATGATATGACATATGCAGAGTGTCTGTTGGTACACACACACACACACACACACACACACAGAGGGAAGGAAAAACTAAAGTTCTGACTTTGCTTTTAACGTGTGTATTTCTTTCTTTGAAAAGCAAAAGCACGAGGCCTCCCCGCTGGCTCAGCGGTTGAACACTGGGTTGTGAAGCTGCCCGCAGCCTCTGCAGCGCCAGTTCGATCCCCGGCTGCTCCCCGGACACTGGAGGAGGGTCCCACATGGCGCGCAGACCTCTCCTGCCGCCCGCTGCTCCCCTCAGCAGTGTACTTCGGTCCTTCTGCCTGCTCTGCTCCCCGCTCTGGCTCTGGTGAATTCTCTCCCCCTCCTGCACTTCTGACTGTACCCAGTGCTTGTATAAATAAATAAATAAATCTTTAAAAAAAAAGCAAAGCAAAAGCACGAAGTTCAGAGCCGCGCTGCCTGCAGGCGACAGGGGGCGCTGTGTCCTTCGAAAAGTTAAAGCCGCCTCCAAACTGCAACATTTATGAGATTTCAGCCTTAGGAAAAATAAGGTCTATTTTCTATGCAAGATATATTATTTGGACGATATATAATTTAGCGCCATACCAACCACTAACTTAAACATATACTTAAGGAATAAACATAAATTGCTTAAAAAAAAAGGCTTTAAAAATTCGGCGGGCAATATGCATGTGCCACAAGTGTCTGCAACCTACAAACTTCAACTCTGTTTCCTGGAGTTGGAGTTCTTCGCCCCACTGGGACACGGACCACCACGCCCACCCTGGGCGACCAAGGAAAAGGGAGCAAAAGAGCAATTGGAGATTTGGGGCGCCCCAGCGCCCTGAGACTCGCATCTGAAGTCTAGGGCGCGGGGCGCGGCGGCTGCCAGGGTCCTCCCACTCCCGCCAGCCCCCCGAACCCCTGTTAGCCCCTCTGCTCTCCCCACCCTGCCCTTCACACCCTCCGCCCCTCCCCGCCCCGGCCCGCCCGCGCTCCCCGCCCAGTCCCGGGAACTTTGTTATTTGTGGCGCACCCCTGCGGCCGAGGGCTCGTTGACCGAGTCCGGGAGGCCCAATATGGCGCTGCTAGGCCGAGCTTTCTTTGCTCGGGGTCTCGGTGCTCCGCGGGTAAGGTGGCGCCGGGTGGGGTGGGGTCAGGGCCCGCGCCCCCCTGCCGGGAGCGCCCGCGGCCGGCCGCGCTGAGCTTGGCTAGAGGCGCGACCTCGGGCGCCCGGAGGAGCGCGCAGTGTGTCCGGGCGGCAGAAGGGGGGCCTCGCAGAGCGAGGAGAAGCAGAAGGTTCCCCTGACGCTAGGAGAGAGGGTCGGGTGGACAGATCTCGGGAAATAGTCCGTAGGAGCCCCAGGGTGGGGTTAAGAAGGAATCACATTACGCTGCCTGTGGGGATGGAGTGGGGTAATAGGGAGAGCAGGTGGTTCTCAAAGTTTGAAAGTTGTGAGTAAGATAGGTGGAAAGGCTAGAAGGACAGTGCACTGGCAAGCCTTTTTCGAGGAGTGGGAGGGACCAGCGGGAGCTTTGGCCTTGGCTGCAGACCGTTGTTTTTATTTTTATTTTTTAAAGATTTATTTATGCATACAAGAACTGGGGTACAGGCCAGAGGTGCGAGAGGTGAGAGGATTCACCAGAGACAGAGTGGGGAACAGAACAGGCAGATTGGCTGAGGTACACTGCTGAGGGGAGCAGCGGGTGAGTCAGGAGAGGTCTGCTGCGCCATGTGGATAGCTCCCTGGACTGGGATCCAACTCCTGCTGCAGTGGCAGCTAGTAGCTTCATAGGTTTCATCTTAAGGCCTTGCGCCACCAGGGAGGCCTCAGACCTTTTTTATGAGGAAAGTTCATTCTTGCCCTAGTTGTGCAGTTAAACATTAATGTAAACATAGTCACATAAAAAGAAGAAAAAGAGTAACTAAGCGCACCTGTTGTGGCTCCCCTTCCTAAGTGGTAAATCTGGATGAAATGTTCTCAGGCTGGCTTCCACGCTGCCCTTCCATGTTTTTTACTTTGTTTTGTTAATATCTGTTTGCTGGACTCATAGTCAATATAAAATATGCAAGTAGAGATAGCTGCAAAGGGGGGGGGAATAAAAAGGAAAATTAAAAATAGTAATAATATATATCCAAGACAGCCCTTCTCCAGTTATATGTAAAAATCTTAATAAACTAAACCAAAAAGCACAAGTCAGAAAAAAAAAATCTGTAAAAAAACCCCTTTTTTTCAGTAGAATGGATGGCAGTGCTGTTCGTTTTGAAAAAAAATTGCACAAATTCCAAATATGAACGTAGGGAAACTATATGGTGAGTCACTCAAGTAAGAGAACTTTCTTTTAAAAAGTGAGATTTGTTCAAGGTTAGGGTTCAGAAACAGTTTTCTCCTCCTGTAAAGATTTAGGTTATAGGTTATTTTAAAAGAAGGTTGTCAAACAACCTTCTCATTTGAATCCTACAAGGGCTCTGTGAGGTAGAAACTTCTTCAGAGATTTTTTTTAACACAGATCATTAGGACTGTAGTAATAAGGTCACACCGACAGTATCCTGCTCCCTGACACCATTAGACAATACAGTTTGAGAGGGAGAAAATGAGCTTGTTTAAAAATTAATTGCAATCTGACAATTTTGAAATTACTTTGCTTAAAAATGGAAGTTTTGAGGATGGGGTTTGGAGGTAAGAGAGGCCTCTGTCTTGTAGTTTGTGTCCTTTCTGGCACAAGCAGGCTAGGGTTTGAATTCCTGGAGAAGAAAAGTCTTCACATCTGTTAACTGGTATGTTGTTACAGGGAATATCATGTTTTTGCTGGCAAATACATATTGTTACAATTAAAACTCCTCATTTAAATACTTTTTGTTACTAAGAACCAGAGAAATGTTTTATTTGTCATACATCCTATTTATGAAATGCTATATTAAATTGTTCTCTTAGATAGTTAGGCCTCAAACATGTATTTAATCAGGTTCTAGGCCTGAACCTGGACCTCCGCCTGGAAATGCAAAGATTATAAATATAGGAACCCAGTTCTTAGGTTGCAGACTACTCAACTGAAGGAATCACTCATTTCGATTATCAGGAAATGCTAATTAAGTGCTTAATAAGTGCTGGGCATTCTTTGGCTCTCCATGATAAAGTATCTCATTGAGCCATAGTCAGTGTTGAATGGTTGTCATCATTAAACCAATAGCCTCATGTCTGTTTTGCAAGCTCCGGAAAATATGTGAGTGGATCTTGACATCAATTTAGTGGAGCAAAGTAAGTTTAGGAAAAAGAAATTGGAATAGTATTACTACAAGGATTCATCTCATGTAGTAGTAAGCTTAAGTTTATTTTGTGAAATTGAGGGAAGAAATGCCATTCTCTTGTAGATTCTTTGATCTCTTTGTTGCACACTGCCATTCATCTGGCCTTTATGAATTCTAAGTGATATAATTAAAAAACAAAAACCCCAAAGTAACACATGACCCCAAACTGGCCACCAGAAATGATGAGAGCTAACATTTTGAAAGGGCATTCCAGCCATCCCCTTGTGCTGGTAAATGGATGGGTAGATAGGCAAAATTTTGCTTGGATATATTACTTTGTTTTTCCTTTAGAGCTTAATATTGTGTAGTCGTCTTCAGAAAGTATGAATATTATCAAGGAGAAGTATAAGGCCAGTGGGTACTTTTTCTTTTTTGTGTGTTTTGGGTTTTCTTTTTCCTCCCTGGAAAGCCTCCGAAATCTTTTCCCATGTTAAAATTCCAGAATATAAACTTCATGGTGATAAGGAATTTTTTTTTAAAGATTTAAAAAAATACATATTTTTAAAAATATTTATTTATTTATGCATACAGAACTGGGGTGTCGGCCAGAGGCTGGGGGTGGGGTATAGAAAGGGGTGAGAGGATTCACCAGAGACAAAGTGGGGAGCAGAACAGGCGGATCTACTGAAGTACACTGCTGAGGGGAGCAGCGGATGAGATAGCAGAGGTCTGCTGTACCATGTGAGTTAGCTCCCTGGGATTTCACTCATGCCATCTAACTCATGCTGCAGTGGCAATAGCTTGATAGCGCTGGTTGGCTTCTGAGTTTAGCTAATCAGCATGTTAAATATGTGTGGAAAGTGTCTCATTTTTAGTGTGGAAAGTGTCTCATTTTTATTTCTGCTACCCTGGTTATTTCCCACTAGATGAATGCCTTCTCCTAACTGGGCTCCATTACTTTGTAGCTCACAATTTAAGACTTGCTTTTTCTAAAATACAAAAGCCATACAAAAAGTAACGGGTGTTGAGTTGTAGTAGAGAGAGGTGGAAAAGCTCTCCACTGCATAGTCTTGATCTTTTCAGTATAATGGGAGAGCTCAGTATAATGGGTGCTAAATTTGGGCTTTGAGGCAAGAAGAAATTATTGGATCAGACAATAGCAGATATAGTGATAAATCATTGCATCTTCATTTTTGGTATATTCCCGCTGGATGGGTCATTTTATTTGCTAACTTCTACCCCTTCTGCTGATGGCATGCTCATCTAAGCCATCATCATCTCTTGCCGGTGTGATAGAAAAGCAACATACCTAGTCTCCCTGCTTGAACAGGTCATCTCTACTTTCCATTCTCAGCACAGCAGTCAGAACGATCCTCTGAACACTTAAGGCATATGTTGTCAGTGCCCTGCTCAAAACTTTACAGGTGTTTCTCCCTGTACCCAGAGTAAAAGCGTAAGTTAACATAGTGGGCAACCCTGCTTGCATGACCCAGCCCCCTTTATTTACATCACTGACCTCCCCTCCTGCCCTTCTAGCCTCCTTCCTTCTACTGCTGCTAGACTGGTGCCTTGACTCTTCCTCAGTGGGCCGGGCACCTTCTTTCTCAGGATCTTTGTCTTACTCTTCCCTCTGCTAAAATGAACTATATGACTCATTCCTTCACCTCCCTTAGATCTTCGTTCAACTTATCTCTTTGAGAGCTTCACCGATAGCTCTATTCGAAACAGCGACTCTCTACCCCTATTCTGTGTATTATTTTTCCCCACAGCACATATTCGCTTTTAATATATTACCTATTTCACTTTGTTTTTCCCTTTTTCCAGAGGTAATCTCTGAGGGTAGAATCTTATATCTGTTTTGTTCACTGTTTTATTGCCATTGCCTAGAACAGTGTCTGGAACGTAATAGATGGTCAGTAAAACTTGCTAAAAATAAATAAATTAACTTTATACTAATACCATGTTTATTTCTAATATTTTTTCATATGAGCAAACAGATTCCCAAATCAAAATGAACCCTTTTCAAGAACAAGGGTTCTATTTTTTGGTTCAAAAAAGATAGTTATTAATTTTGGCTAATGTGATAGGGATCAGTTTGATGACCAAAAGCAGAGGCAAGGAGCAGTGAAAATCCAAGTTGAAAATTGCAAATTGCCTGATAATTTCTCTTTGATTTCATTTCCTTTTATTGTGTAGTATTGGTGAAACATCTGACAGGTTTACATATAACTGCAGACAGATAAGAATTAGAATAAAAATAGGAAGTACAGAGCAAGTACTTTCTCAAAAACTCATGTTCATTGCTGTAAGGTATACCATTACTCAAAAAAGTAATTTATTTCATGTTACTGGCAACAACTGCATAATTCAGTTGAGCCACTAGAACATGGAGTCCAGCTAACTTTCTTTTTTATTTGCTTATCCTTACTGTCAAGTTGCTGTGGCAACGAAATCTGTGTTCTGCAGAAGCTTAGAATATTGGTGGCCTCTGTGCAGCTAAAGACTGAGCAGAGGTGCTCAAGCACTCCACAGGCACAGAGTATGAACTTAACCTGACCTGTGGCAAACAGGTGGTGTGAGTAGTTTGGGCACCTCAGTTCTCTGAAAACTTGGGGGTCACTCTTGGCATCTGGGGGTGGGATGATTCTTCATTCTATAGGACTGTCCTTTTCTGCACAGGATCATCAAGTAGAGAGCCCCATTTAGCTTCCCCTTGTATTCCCAGATGCCTCTAGCCAAGAACCATATCCACTGAGCTGAAGTGGCCATGGATGCATACAGAGCACAAACGTGTGCCTTCTAGCAACTGGGCAAAATGCATCAAGAAGTAGTCATTGAAGGTTTATTGTTTTCAGGGACTATAATTGCTCTGGGAATGTAACACTGCATTTTTCAAAAGCCTTCTTTGAAAAGTAAGATTAAAAGGGAATGTTAAGGAAACAAGATTGTTCAATATTTACCAAGAGACATTTTTGTAGGACAGTTAAGGCCCAGCCTGTAAAGCTCTTATGTGAATTTGAGTCAGAATAAATTTGATTTTCATTTTTATCTAATCTAACAGGTACTTAAAAAGTAAAAAAAATAGATATGTTAATATTTCATTGTCTTTATAAATATAGTTCACACTTATGTGTTGAATATAGAATACTTACTTTTCAAATAAGGCATCCATCTTTACCTAAAAACTGATACTATGTTAGTTTTCTTCTGACTGAGATTTTGTTCTCCTTTGTACCCTTTCTGTACCATATGCATACACATATGATTTGATTTTGTGTTAATGACATTTAATGAAAAATCAGCTATAGACTTTCAAGCACTCAGCAGTACAAAAGGACA
This sequence comes from Talpa occidentalis, assembly GCF_014898055.3. Lineage (NCBI taxonomy): Eukaryota > Metazoa > Chordata > Mammalia > Eulipotyphla > Talpidae > Talpa > Talpa occidentalis. Next base: position 38,712,576 of record NW_026555331.1, on the reverse strand, counting down.
ATCAGTGGCAAGTCAATAAGCCCTCTCCTAAGAGGCTGCTACCGTGAATTGTTTCTTGTGGATCCTCCTCAATATATATGAGATGATGTCCTCATCATACCTTGGATTTTTCCCTTAACACATAATACCTTACATTGTTGATATTCAGGAAATATTTGTTGAGTGATTGAGTAAATAATATATGTAGCCATAGATTACCTTGTAAGTTGTAGCTTCTTTGTATCAGTAGTATTCTGTTACATGATTGTGTCTTAATAGCTTGTATAACCTTCATGGAAATGAAGATAGATTTTTTATTACAGATCATCTTTATTGTTACAAAAAAAATGCCTAAATGAGTATTTTTGGCTATTTTGAATCCCTTGCATTTCTGAACCCCTGAAAATCAATTTTTGGATAAGATTGCCAACTTTTGCAAAAAGCAAACTGAGATTTTGATAGAAATTGCTTTGAATGGGTAGATCAATTTGGAGATCATTGCCATCTTAACAAGTTAAATTTGCAGATACCTGAAAGCAGGATATGTTTCCATTTATTTAGGTCTTTAATTTATTAATGATGTTTTTAGTTTTTAAGTCTTGCACTTCTTTTATTAAATTTATTTGTATTTTAATCTTTTTCATGTAATTATACATAGAATTGTTTTCTTAATTTCATTTTTATTCTAATGTATAATTTTGAACTTGACTTCTCTCCTCTTCCCCTGTTGGATAAATTCCTAAGTGTGGAGTTACTGGGTCAAAGGGTATTTATAATTTGCATTTTGATAAATGTTGCCAAGTCCGGCCTCCAAAGAAGTTGCATAATTCATATTAGCAGATCGTAAGAGTGACTTTAGTAAACTGGATTATTTTGCATTTCATATTATAAAATTAGAAATCTTTTTTGTACGAACAAAACAATTTTTTTGTAAGAACAAAAATGATATATCTCTTTATTATGCTTTTTCAGTTATAAATATGACATATATTTTCTTTGCCTTAACAGCCTTTTAAGCACTTTGCCCAATTATTCTGTTTGTAAATGAATTCTTATATCTATAGATTTTGGATTTTCTTGGATATAAAATTAATTTTTAAGATGTCATAATTTAGAGTCATTGGAAACCATTATTTTAACACATTAAAATGGGTGGCAAAGAGCTAGATTGTATCACATATCTCCATAACACTCTAAATGTCTGCACCCATGCTCTTTTGGATGTAGGCAAATCAGTGATACATACAATAAACAACCTTTTATTGAATGTCTAATTAGTGCCAGAATCCTATTACAGTGATTAATGGGGACTGTTCTGCCTCCCTGCTGGCTCACAGCATAGGGTGGCAGATAGCAAACCTGATGGAAGAGGAATTCATTTGGCTCAATTTTAACAGGGGTATGAGATTTTGAAGCTTGATTTTGCTAGGTTGAGGAAAAAACTGGCTGAAGAGAAAGCAGGAGCAAAGGCCAGAAGGGGAAAGTGTTTGGCAAGTTTCAGAAGTACTGAGGGACTGGTTCCTATGAGGTGGAACTGGATGTGGGGCTAGAAAGGCAGATTGAGCCCATATTGTCCAACAGCTTGAATGATAAAGTTAATTTTTATATGTTTTTGACTCTGGAGGACATCATTATTTTTGACGGATGGAATTATAAAATGAAAGCCCAATCACTCAATTGTAATAATGGTAAAATAGCTAAACACAGTTATTTAAACATTAATTTGACTCCACAACTTCCATATGAGAGTCTGTTATATGATTTTTACATGTTTGAAACTGGGTTTTCTTTTTTTTTTTTTAGATTTGTTTTATTTATTTATTTATTTATTTATACAAGCACTGGGTACAGTCAGAAGTGCTGGAGGGTGAGAGAATTCACCAGAGCCAGAGCAGGGAGCAGAGCAGGCAGAAGGACCGAAGTACACTGCTGAGGGGAGCAGCGGGCGGCAGGAGAGGTCTGCGCGCCATGTGGGACCCTCCTCCGGTGGCCGGGGAGCAGCCGGGGATCGAACCGGTGCTGCAGAGGCCGCGGGCAGCTTCACAACCCAGCGCTCAACCGCTGCGCCACAGGGGAGGCCCATGAAACTGGGTTTTCTTAATATAAGTAGCATGTTAGACAACTATTTTCACAGAAACTTGATTTATATAAAATTTTAGAAGGGTAACAATGGTGCAAAAAACCAAACAAACAAAACAACCCAGATATTACTCCCGTTTGGGGGGTATTGGCTTCTTGGGTTTTGTTTAGATTAAGGGTTTCACAACAAATACCTCACATCCCGGAAGGCCTGTAAATGAAAGGGGTCTCCCAGGTCCCTGAAGGCCCTATAAATGCAAGAGACCTCCTAGTAAAAGACCATCTGGGCTCCTGTGAGTGGGGGCTGAGAGGACATGAGGCCTCATTTCAGGAAGTCATGAAGTCAGCCTCGTAGGGAGGTAGACTTAAGTGTTGGTACAACTTCAGATTTTTATCTGAATTCTTCCAATATCCAAATATTGGCTTAAAATGTAAAACATCAGCTAGACCTGACAAAACATTTGGATTAAGATCATCCATCTATCTCTGTTTTAAATATTTGCTGTTAACATTTTAAACTAGCCAAAATAGTTAAGTAATTTAGGTATAAATCTCACTTGTATACATATCTCATTTGCTAGGGAAGAGGCAGGACTTTCAGAATTGCCATTTTGGGCCTCCCCTGTGGCGCAGCGGTTGAGCGCTGGGTTGCGAAGCTGCCCGCGGCCTCTGCGGCGCCAGTTCGATCCCCGGCTGCTCCCCGGCCACCGGAGGAGGGTCCCACATGGCTCGCAGACCTCTCCTGCCGCCCGCTGCTCCCCTCAGCAGTGTACTTCGGTCCTTCTGCCTGCTCTGCTCCCCGCTCTGGCTCTGGTGAATTCTCTCACCCTCCCGCTTCTGACTGTACCCAGTGCTTGTATAAACAAACAAACAAACAAATAAATAAATAATATAAAAAAAAACATGCCTCTATAAAAAAAAAAAAAAAAAAAAAAAAAAAAAAAACCAGAATTGCCATTTTGAAGGTTAAAAGTACAATACTCGCTTTTTATTGGTTTAGATGCGATCCTTTAGGAGTACATGAAAATAGAGAATGATGACTACAGAATGAGAAGGGAGCAAGATGATAAATAATTTTTTTTTTCTGGGAGATTTTAGTACTTCTAACTACAAAAAATAAATCTGTAATGCCCCATTTGGAACACTTAAGTGTTTTCACAATTTTAAAGGTCTCAAGAGAAATCAGTCTTAATACAAAAGGTTTTATTTCCATTTTTGCAAAACAGCTTACTTCTAGAAAAACCACAAGGTAAGATTTGAAAATCTTTAAAAGCCTATTTTGTATTCACTTTTTATGACTCAAAAAGAAATAGCCAAAATGTTACCTCATGTTATTCAGGATCCTTCTTTGTAAAAATAGGAGATTGATTATAATAAGATCATGTGAGATCTGTTCATATTCATGTGTCTCTACTGTTGAAGTACACAACTTGCTTTTAGGCAACCAGAGGGCTTGAATTTAATATTCAATATATGCTGTGAGTTATCAGTAAGTAATGTGAATTGACATAGCATGTCAGTTCTGTCACTTTTAGTTTGGCAGGAAAGGGGAGTCCTAAGATCAGTATTGATCTAATCAAGTGAGGTGTAACAGTAAGACTCTGCTTTGTAGGAACTTGTCACATTATTGACATTTATTAGGAATTTTTATTATCAAATGTGATTGTTTTTCCTTTATTCTTTTTTTCCCCTACCAGTTAAGAAGTTGAGAAATGTTTTAAAATAATAAAAGATAGTTTGTATGCACCTTACTTATCTTTCATAAAGCACCACGTCAGACTCCCTATTCAAATCAACAGTAAATAAATAAAAATTCATTGTAGAGTCTTTGGAAAATTAGGACACTTTTTTCTGTTATTTCTAGGTAATGACACGCTCTCCAAACTAACTTGCACAAAATTTGTGAGTCATCATTTTAATGTAATAGTTCTGAAGGAAGGTGGTATCCTTAAGTAAAACTGTCATTAGGGCCTCCCCGGTGGCTCAGCGGTTGAGCGCTGGGTTGCGAAGCCACCCACAGCCTCTGCAGCGCCGGTTCGTTCCCCGGCCACTGGGCGAGGGTTTCACATGGCGCGCAGACCTCTCCTGCCGCCCACTGCTCCCCTCAGCAGTGTCACTCTACCTGCTCTGCTCTCCCCTCTGACTTTGGTGAATTCTCTCACCCTCCCACGCTTCTGACTGTACCCAGTGCTTGTATAATAAATAAAATAAATCTTAAAAAAAAAAAAAGTAAAACTGTCATTATATAGAGAAAGATTATGGTTGGTTGCTTGGGTTATCATGCTTTGGCAAAATGATACGAAAACAAAAGCATTGCCCACATGAAGCTAAAGGAAATAAAATGACAGGCATAGAACATAATCCAGATTTACAAATTCATTTTTTACAAATTATTATACATGTTCTCAAATTTTGTTTTCTAATTACATTTTTCTAATCATAAAATTAAATCATCCTTATTGAAGGGATTTTGAAAATGTTACAAACCAATCAACCAGAAAAGCAAATACTCATTTATAATTCTACCATCTAAGGATAACAACCCTTTAACATAGTGAATGAATGAACAATGAAGTCAGACAGATTTTGGATTTGAGTTAAATCTTTACTGATTATTATTGTTTGTCTTTAAGTTACTTGACCTTTATGTACTTCACATTTCTCATCTGTAAAATGGAGGTAATAATAGGATTTACTTTATAGGGTTGTTAGAGTTAATGTACTGAGAGTCTAATAGACCTACTATTCACTGTGGTTATTTCCTTCTTTCTGCACATATCTATTTCATTATAGTAAGTACACTACATATTCCTATTTTCATTTAACATCACATAAGTATTTTCTTGTGTAGTTTTCTTAGGATAAACTTCTGCATCATTTGATGGTAGCCCATTCAGTGTACAGTAATGCTTTAGTGGGAAATGATGGGTGTGGGTTTTTTTATTCTCACAACCATAACCTGATGGGGACTATCACATCCGTCTTTGGTATGATCATTAAACTCAGTGAATAGAGAGGAAATATATAAGGGGGTTCTGGAACCTGTCAGCCGATGTTTGAATCTTGGTTCTGCAGCTTGAATGATACATTGAACTTCTCTGTGCCCCTCCTGTACAACTGGGTAGAAATATTACCAATTTCATGGGTGATCCTGACACATTTACTGAGTATTAGCTCCTATCGTTTGTTATTATGTCCTACATTTAAAATCTGTTTATATAATTAAATGTGAGAGAATTGCAGTGATTTTTCACAAGTAATGTGAGAGTATAAACTGTGAAATATAATATAGCATCATATAAATGTGTTTCAGTTCAACATGGTTGAATTTTTCTCCCATTTTAAATATGACATATTTTACCTGTTTTAAACTTGTGATCCAGAAGACAAAATCAGCAGAAGCATTTGACTTAAAAAATCACAGAGAAATTTTCATAATTTCCTTCAGTGATTCAAAGATGGAATGTGATTTTTATCTGAGTTATTCTTCTTATAAGACAAGATGCTTTGTTAGCTAGTTTTTCAAAAGTTAAATTTAAACAAAATACTTGCAAATAATAATGCTTACATTTATAGCGTGCTTATTATGTACTCTACAATGTTGCATTTATTTTGCTTATATAAATTCATGTAAATCTTTAAAGTGCCTAGGACCAAGTTTCTATTACTATCTCCACTTATAGAAGAAACTGAACTTTCGCTAAAGAAAAGGTTAAATAACTTACTGAAGGTTATACCATTAGGGAGAAAATTCTGTCCTTGTAGTTTAGATCTAAAGTCCATACTATTAACCATTCCACTGTCACTTAACATTCCAAAAGAAAAAAGTATAACTAAATACAATGCCGACATGTTATAGTAAGTTTGTGTTAATCTAAGAATTTGGTTAATATTAAATTCAAGAGTAAGTTTTTAAAAAACTCATTTTCTTTTGTGGAAAGACATACATGCAAATTTCATTTTTTTTTCCCTTTTCAGCTTTTCAGTCATGGAACACAAATATTATATCAAAGCACTGAAGCTTTTCAGTCTAAATTCTTTCCACCCCTTCAAAAAGCCATGCTGCCACCTAATAGTTTTCAAGGAAAAGTGGCTTTCATCACTGGGGGCGGCACTGGCCTGGGTAAAGGAATGACAACTCTTCTGTCCAGCCTGGGTGCTCAGTGCGTGATAGCCAGCCGGTAAGTCCACCAAGGAAACAAATCTATGCTGCAGTGCTGAGAGCAGTTTGCTAGAGGTGTTGAGTTGCCTCTTAGTCTTCTATGAACCAGCCTTTAGATTATTTAAATAAATCTCCTTGGAAAGTCAGTTATGATTTGTGGTGATAGAAATAATGGTTGATTATGGCACTGATGACGTATACATTTCCCAATTCAGTGATGGAATATTTTTTTCCGTATGTGGAAGATGAAGTCAAAAAGTACTACATTGCAGCTATTTTGTTTTCAGGGGGAATGGTTACGATGGCTGTTTGAATAGTTGACCTTGTACTGTGATATGGATGTGCACCTTCATTTTCTCTAAGATGGGCAAATATTTCAAAATATGTTGTGATGAATGTAGTTAGGGTAAGACTATGTGAAAGGAATTTCTTCTGCTTTAGGACTGTCCTGGCGCCCTATACCGATATCAGACTAGAGCTTTAGAAACTAGTCAAAAATCCACCCCCTGCTACTTATATCAGCTAAGTAGTAGTTTGAATGACTAGTCACTATGTAAAAAGGAATTTATTTCAGATGTTTCTTTTTAATTTAAACTAGCCAGGACATTTTTATTTTTATGTTGTAATGTTTTTGAGTGTTAAATATATTTTCTTTCTAGAACTGTATAGTTTATTTTTGTATTTCTTTCAAGAGCATGGAATTCTAAATGCATATTGATTTCTAACACCCATAAATTTGGTCTAAAATCTACTGATATAGATTTGATATAATAATATAGATTTTATATACTGTAATATAAGCTTATATTATACCCATGAATATGTTTCTTTCTAAAGTAGTCTTGGGCAAAGAATCAGATAGAAATGATTGTAATTAAGAAAAAAATTTAAGTGAATAGATAGAAAATAACAGGTTTAAAAGTGAATAATTCAATAAGTTAGTGTCAGATATATAAAAGTTACTTGAATTTAACTTAGAAAGTGAATCTATTCATACTGATTTTTTTTGGTGGATGTAACTTTTGCATTTTTTAAAAAAATGTTTCTTTAAGCTATATTCTTTGTTCCTTAACTGAAGAATTGAAAAAATATGAAGTCATTTCAGAATTCATGCAAAGTGCCATGTATTTATTTCTAGGAAGATTGATGTTTTGAAAGCTACTGCAGAACAAATTTCCTCTCAAACTGGAAATAAGGTACACTGAAAAACAGTTATTTAATTCAGATTTAGGAATTCAGATTTAGGAATGCCTAAATAACACTCATGTTTGTGGTTTAAGAAATGCTAAGTTATAATATTTTTTTCTTTATTTTGTAGGTTCACGCAATTCAGTGTGATGTGAGGGATCCTGAAATGGTTCAAAATACTGTGTTGGAACTGATCAAAGTTGCAGGACTTCCTGATGTAAGTGTAATGGTGGTAAGGCCAAAGTACAAGGTGTTTGATGTTGATAACACTCACTAAGATGCACTAAGGAAATAGAATATTGATGTAAGCATGTTCTGTGTTGAGAAGCACCTATTTTCTGTCCTTAGGAAAATGCCAGCTCTAAGACTGCTACACTCTTTCCTCTCAGGAATACTTTAAAATTGCATTTACAATCATATAGAACAAACCTGATTTGACTTTATTTAATAAGATTATGAAATAAGAAGCACAGCCACCCAAGAGCATAATATCTACTTTAAATGATTCATGCTGTTTGCTTTTCCTAATAAGTTTTGATTATCCCTCTCAGTGGAGGAGAATAACAAAAGCAAAGAGTTCTACAAGAGCCTCGGATTTCTCTTTTAGACCTGAGATAATAAGGGTATTGAAAAGAGATTATCTCCTCTAGTAATATCAAAGAGAGCACTTTTCATTGTAAAAGATATTTTTAGAGAGACTGATAATACTGTATTTGCTATAGATCTAAGGGGAATCTTATTTATAGTGAAGAAATAGGTCATCAACCAAAAGTTTCTTTGAGCCAGGTTAAGTGAAAATGAAACCAAGCAATTAAATGACTTGAAAGGCATTTCTTGAAATTCCTTGAAATAAAGTATGGCAACATAGTAGGTATAATTAGTCTGTATTTTCTCAGTAATGGGTTCTACCCTAATTTTGATGTAGTAAATATCAAGAATTAGGATTCTGAAATTTGATAAATAAAATAGATTTTCACAGGCTCAATAAAAGTAAAACCAAACTAAACCTCTTGGTATTAATTCATGGTTGTGACTGTGAACCTCAGCTTTATTACATTATTTGGATTAATTTCAGAAATAAAAGCCCTGTGGGAAGATATTCTTACTTATCTAAAAGTTTTGTAACTTGCCTTATTCATTTACTAGATTGTGATAAACAATGCAGCAGGGAATTTTATTTCTCCCACTGAAAGACTCTCTGCTAATGCTTGGAAGACTATAACTGACATAGTTCTAAATGGCACAGCCTTTGTGACACTAGAAATTGGGAAGCAACTAATTAAAGCACAGAAAGGTATGTTGATTTATTTCTCACTTGTTTATTGGGACCCTACTATACTCAATTCTCTGCTGTGCTGTGGGGATTCTTGCAGAAGTTAATGGAGTGTACAAGAGTGTCTATTCTTGTACAACTCATAATTTAATGGGAAAGAAAGATACTTAAATAATTACCTTATGCTATATTATGCATTATGGGATATAATAAACATGTTTCAATGCACTGGAAATCCAGAGAGTGAATAATTCTCTCTCAGAGTGATTATAAAGTTGAGTAACAAGATGCATTTGGAACAGAATTTTTAAAGATATGATACGGAGAAAAGGGAGAGGGAAAGGAAATATGAATATCCATGGGAAGAGCCCTAGTGGAGGGGAAAAACATGAGTTCAGGGCCTAATGAGAAATTCCATGTGGTTAGAGATGGGGAGGGGGAATGATTATGGGAGAAGTGGATGGGCAAGTTTGCTCTAATAGGCAGTTTGATATTTACGCTGAAGGAAATGGGATGTTACTTCCCTATGGATTTCTCTGGAAGGTGTCTCAGGAAGAATGTGAAATGATTGGAAAGGTTATTAGCCAACAATGTGGGGCATGGATGAGATGAAGGAAACCATTCATCAGGGTTAACCTTTTTCTTTGGGCATTCTGATGAATGGCGTGGTGGATGAACTAGGCATTTAGAAGATAAGGTCCACAGGCCTTGCTGATTAGAAGGAGTCGTTAGCTGGGCTGAATACTTTGGATGATGACGGTATCAATGAGGTTGTGATGTTGGAAAGAGACTGTATTTAGAAGGAAATTACTAGATCATTTTTGTTTGGTGCTATGAACAAATTTCTTTATAAAAGTTTATGTAATATAAGTAAAATGTGTGTGTTCTATGTATGCATAATATATTTATATGCCTAAAATTAATATACTTTTGTTTATTAGACACGTACAACTTTTATTTATTAGGCTCTGTACTGCATATCTAGATGACAGAGATGGACAAAACTGTGGGAACAAGTTGGAGTTGGGTCTTCAAGGTTGGGGTGCACTTTCTCAGAAATGGTGGAGAGTATCTGAGTAAGGACAGAAGAGGAGTTCTTGTGCTCCTGGAAGGAGGCCATTTGGGTCTTGAGGGGAGCAAGGAAGGCATGGAACTGTCCATGTTCTCTCTGCTGCTTCAGAAGTCTTTCCTCATTAGGTCAGTTTCTTTTATGCAGTGTGAGTGTAGACAGTCCTCACACCAGCTCGTAAAAGGATATAGGACAGACAGAAGGATGCTAGAGAGACACTAATAATGTGTTAGTGTGCTGATACCTTCCATCTTTTCTCCACTTACTCACTGAAATGTAAACCCCGGGTCACTCATTCCCACTCCAGCAAAGTCAATATAATTTAAAACTGGGTTTGCTTAATATATATATTTTTTTCAGCAGGAATGAATGACTAGGGAGGGAGACAGAAAGGAATGGGCTTAATTCTCTCTCTTTCCTTCTTGTTTGAAGACCCTAGATCTTTGTATTTCTTCTCCCTCTCTCACTCCGATTTTTTTCTCTCCATTTCTTACTAACTTCTTTATTTTTACTAACTTCTTTATTTCCTTTTTTTGAACATTAGAAATTTCTTCATCATTTATTATTAAGCACTAGATTAACAATGTAGAAAATTTCAAATCACTCTGATAACCCATTCCCCTCCCCCAAATTCTTGATAAAGTGCTTTTCAAGTAAAGACATGATCACTTCTCTCTTCTAAGTAAAACTTCATGCAGTAAAGGCAAAGAACTGTGTATAACTTGCTATAAAACACTGTCCATGACTAAGGAGACAGTGTCTGCCCAGGTGGACTTCACTATCTAGGCCCTGAAAAGCTCTGTTCATAAATTCTGTCTTCACAAAGCAAGTCCACCACTTTCTGACAAGTCTCAGTTGGTCTCCTGGCTTCATTGCTCTAAGTAGGCCCTCATCACTCCATCCTATTTTTTGCAGATTTGACTTAAATTGCATTAAGTGGGAAACCAGGCTCTCCAGGAAGGGGGAAATTAGTGATTCCCCGTGTATACATTTCTTTCTCACCTTGGATTTTGGAATTGCACTCTTGGATCTCTTTTTGACACTCAGAAATAGATATCTCTCTCTCAGGGTCTTCTCAGCTACATTCTAAACTTAATAGTTTTTGAAGAAGATAATGGTCTGGAAGCAATAGATGGCTTCATTCACAATATCAGTATCTTTTGTCTCTCTAGGGCAGGTCTTTTGATCTGACTTCTGGTAGCTAAGAGTGCTGTGTTTACAATGAGTTGGGTGTTAGGGTCCATGAGGGAAGAGTGGTAAGGTGGCATCTGTCATTGGATGGGCAATCAAGAGCTCAGGTGCATCCTGTGGTTTTGAACCACAGGATCTCATTTATTTCTTTACTTATTTCTCTGTCACTAGCAACTCTCCACTTTTGCTCTTGATTTCTCTCAGTCACTTTCATCACTTTCTGTCTCTGTGCCTGATTTTGTCTTTTGTTTCCCTCTGCCCATCCCTGTGATCCCTGATTTCTGTTCAACTTGCCCCCCTTTTCTCATCATTGTCTTTCATTTTAACATAGACTTTGATCTATTTTTATTCACCACATTTGATTAAAATTCTATGGGCTTTATTAAAAATATATTAAAAGGCTTTTTAAAAGATGGAAGCCAGTTTTTATTCTACCAAGATTCCTGTCAGTTATTGATGCTCTAACGTGACAGTTTTAAGGACATGTATTACTGGGTTCTGAGGAGTATACTGCGGAGTCTATTCTGGTATTGGATGGACAGTCAGCTCAGGGGTAATGATCTCTGACGTGTGTTCAAGTAGTAATTCTGGACGTCAGATCAGGGGCAGGCAGTATATGGTAATTTGTGATTGGAAGTATGTTAGGAAGACAGTTAAGGTTAAATATCTGGGAAACTCATTTTTTCAACTTCTAGCTGTTATTTTTATTTATTTTATTTTCTTACATCACTGTTCCCCCCTCAATTGTAGTCCCTACAGTACTCCCATTACCTCAGCACCCATGAACCATCACCATAGTCCCTATGCTCTTCCCTGCCCTCTTTTGACCCTCTGCCTGCCCCTCCCCTCCTGTATGCTTCAGATCAGCTTTTACTTCTTTTTTTTAAAGATTTTATTTATTTATTTATGCATACAAGAACTGGGGTGTAGGCCAGAGACACAGGGGGTGAGTGAATTCACCAGAGACAGTGGGGAACAGAACAGGCAGATCTACTGCTATTATAGTAGATTTTGAACTAGCTTAAGTCATTGAGTCACATGGATTACTTTATACCAGTAGACTAGAATTTCTTTTGCATAGCCCCATATGGGAATTCTATCATGATTACTATAACTATTCTATAATTATTAAAGATAGAGGATGTTGTAGGTGTTAGAATATTGAATAAGCACATGTGAAGCATTGTTTTTAAGGACATCACCTAATTATAATCAAATTTTCTCCTTCTCCCCCCCTTCTTTCTTTTAATACCTAATGTTTGTCAAGTACTTATTCTGTATCAGGTTTTGTTCTTAGTGATAAATATTTATTAACTTATTTAACACTTGAAATGATTCTAAAAGATGAATGCTATTTTAATCCCATATATAGATGTGGATTGAAACTGAGACATATTTGATCTTTTTTAATATGTGAGGTAGATGTAATTAAGTCTCACTTTCACATATGATGAATTGTGGTGTATTAGATTTCTGATGCATTAGCTATCACTGTCACTAACTATTGACATGATATGCTTTTTTTTTTTGTAAATGGTTTATTGGGGAAAACTGGAGTTTAATTTTGGTTGTGGTCCTCTAGTTTACACACAATACTTGGACACAGTAAGCTATGATTTTTCACCACTACTCTGCTTTCTCATCTGTAAAATAGATTGGATAATTAATTGCTACTCCAATATTTAGTAAGAAAACATGGGGTTAGATTTAATAGCTTCATGGAAGATATAAATTGGTCTACAGATGTCCATGTGCTGCTTCTTATATGTGAATGAACATATGGTAGCCTAGATAATTTAAAGAATTTGGTACAAATAATTTCTACCAGATTTTCAGAGTTTCAGGGAATCAAAGAGGAGGGTTAGTCAGAAGAAGCCCCAGAAAGCTTGAACCATAGCCCATTATGGGATGGGGCTGGAAACTGTGTCAGGAAAAGAGAAAGAGGAAAAGATCACTGTTAGGTAGATTTGTCATGTGACATGAAGGGAAAAGAGAAAATCAATAAGAAATGTTTGTGAAGGGCATTGTGGAGAGGATGGAGGCCAGCGGAAGCGTGCCTGAGGGAATCTTAGCAGCAGCTGTGTGCTAGAGGAAGAGAAGAGAAAATGTAAATAATTCACCACCTGTAGAAAGAATAAAAAAGAAAAGATCCTTTTGGTCAATATAGATGAAGAAGCAGTTGAAAACTCTGAAATAAGTAAAATGCCTTATACTGTTCTTGCATTTAAATTATCAGAAAAGAAGGTTTTTTAACCACCTGGCTGTTCTAGACTAAATAATGTGTGAACTGTTAACACAAAAATTAAAGGGAATGTGCAGAGTTTTCTCACTTTCCTATGATTGAGATTACTGCTGACAGCAATATAGAGGAGTTAAAGCTGCAAACAATAGCTCATTTATATGTTTTGGAAGAACAAGAAGCTCAGTGTTGCTTATGTGTAATGTTTAATGTCAGGAGGTGCAAGATGAGTTTTGGGTGTGGACTTTACTCTGTGGAGATGGGTGAAGTTAAACTGAAGGATTTTAAGATTCATTCAAGTGAAGATTAAGCCATGATTAATATGGAGTAGAGGGCCCAGTGAAGAGAGATACTGAAGGAGAACAAATGAAGGAATGTTCTGGTAATCATAACATGGGAAGGGACTTAATCTGGGTATTAAAAAAGTTGACAAGAGATGTTGTGATCCTGGATGAAGTTTATTGATGCAATTTGTGATATTCACCTGCAGTTTGTAACTATTAAAACTCTGTATGTAAGAGTTAAGAAGGCCATTGTGGTATTGTGGGGTTGCAGGATGGATGTTTTGACAAACTATAGTGTTTAAGACTTCAGTGATTAATTATCTAACAGTGGGCTCTAAGCAGGCACATTGACTAGGAGGAAATTAAAGTACTCAGAATTTACAGTAAGGCATCAAAGACCATATGTGGATATGAGATCTATCAATAGAAGGACAGAGTCCAGAGAGTAAGGCACTGTATTGAGTATTCTGGATTGATGACAAAACTTAAATTGTTGGTTAAATTGAGAAGAAAGTGGAGGTTGTTGGAATGGGGAGATTGTGAAGCTGTGAGATTTATGACATTGCCCACCTGGATGTTGAACTCTGCCAGCATGATGGAAATTCAGGTTCGAGGTGCAGATACAGATAATTTTGTAAGTTTGAGAACAGGAATTAAATTTCGATGAAAGTGGAAGAATAGCTGGGAAGTCAGATAGCATCAATTGAAATTAGTTGATGGTTGAAAGCTGGATTATTATCAATTTGTAATTATTTTTGTAATCAACAGCAGCAATTAATGAGAAATCCTTAGAATCTAATGATATTTGCTGAACCTCATTTTCTGAATGGTATATCTAGGGTCTACAACAGGAAATAACTTGCCTAAGGTCATACAGCAAACCAGATAGTAAGTAGTTTAATCAGCATTTGAGCCCAAATGTTTTTACACTAGTCCACTTTTGTTGGTCACGGAACTAAAATTGTTTATTATTTCAATTTTTATAATTTAGATTAAATGAAGGCTCTACTTTAGAACCTTTGAGTATTCTTTTAAAATTGGAACAAAAACTTACACATTTTATCATTTTAATAGGTAGTGTTTTACTTTTAGTGACTTTTTGTTTCCATTTTGAAATAATGAAGGGTGGGCTAAAATAATATGTATTTCATTTATTGCTCTTTTCTTCATTTACTTGACCTCACTAAATAACACAGATTTATTTCTGTTGACTGCTTTGGAATGTTAGAAACCTGCCATTTACAAACTTTTCCTAGGCAGTTACTCTAATTTAAATAATTGGCCCTCCTCCTGAAAGAAAAATCTGTGACTAACCCTCAAAATCTGGGAATTATTTGGTTTGAGCTTTACTATCACGATCCTTTTTTTTTTGAGGTCCAGGGGCATTCTTTGACCATGCAACATTTATGCTATTAGGACAGTGCAATTCCAGATTTCTACCTCCTTTTTATACTCAGGGAGAGTTGAAAACAGCAATGTCTTATCAAAAGCTATATCATTTAGGCTGAAAAAATAAGACCTAAAGGAAGACAGCAAAGAGCATATTTTCATTTTCAGAATCTGAATTATGTAATAATGGCTTAACTCCTCTCTCACACCTTGATAAACATTTCTGTTAAATCTGAATTGGAAAAATGGAGCCCTTTCATGCAGGAGCATTTGCTTTGTGTAATTGTCACTTTGAAAGCAGCTTTTATAATTGTGCTGTAGGATGATGTAGTTGCTGGCTGTTGCCAGTGTGCTGTAATGGTGTATGTTAATATTCCACATCCCTCCTCTTTCAGAGTGATTTTGGAAGCAAAATAGTTTTCAGAGATCTCAAAGGCTGTGTGTGATGTATAAAAGAAGTTACCAGGATGACTAACCACCATTCTTATTTCTCATCCTCAATATGGTGCTCCTGCCCTCCTTCCCACCCCCACGTTGAGTTCAGTTTGTGCTGAGTTTTGTTTCTACTCTGGCAGATGTGGAGGGAAAGAGAAACTAAATATGTGAGAAGAAAGAAAGCAGACATAAGAATATTCTTAAAGTTATTTTCTCTGTAGTCCTTTAAATTCTCCGTCTTTTAACTTTCTTAGAGTACGGTGTGGTAACATAGACCCAAGAGGCCTATATTTCCAAATCATATATAGTGTTGTGAATTTTTTTGTTTGCTTTCCTCCTTGGGGGTGCACTCTTCACAAACTCCAACAGCCTCCCTCCCCAAATCCTACTCTCTCCCCTCAGATCAGTGGGAATGCCCTGTTTTGCTTGTATTTCTCCTTATGATAATCTATATAGTCAGTGTGTAGTGTGTCGAATATACTACATGTATATTACTTTTAGGCAAAAATCTGGTTGATCTTAAAGCATATTTCATTTGTTTTCCTTCTCTCAGGGATTATTGTCCTTTCTTACCTGCTGTTCAGTGTCTCAAAATAGTTGTATCATGTATCTTAGTTTTCTTGATGTTTACAGGAGGAAGGCAAGTCCCATTATAGCTTGAGGCAGAAGTCTCTGATAATTTAGCTTTGATTTGGATTTATTCTTTAGTGTGTACTTAGCTAATAGAAATACTGTCCATCTGGTCATGCAGGATCTTAAAGGGCCATGCTTTTGAGATTTGGGCCTTGGTTCACTCACCTGGTATAGAATTCCAAACAAGCACAGACGGGGTCATTCCAAATGACAGCAAGATTACTAGTAAGATACAGCATTTTTTGAAAGGTCATTCTCTCATTAATTTAGGGCTAGTGAAGTTTTTAAAAATGCTTCAGTGTTTGTTATGCCTGCTTCCATTCTCATAAGTCATGTTTTCCTGATGCGAGTTTATTTAGCAATATAATTAATTACTATGTCCTTAAAATTTCAGGAGCTGCGTTTCTTGCTATTACAACCATCTATGCTGAGTCCGGGTCAGGTTTTGTAGTACCAAGTGCTTCTGCCAAAGCAGGAGTTGAAGCCATGAACAAGTGAGTATTATTTTAATCTTGTCACTGAAGATAAATAATGCACTTGGTAGCTCATAGGACTAAATTCCTGCTTAGGGTCTCCATCCAAAGGAAAGGAAAAACATAGATTAATTTGATTTCCTGAGGAGACAGACATTTTATCTTCTGGATAAACTTTATGTAATGATGGACATATTCTATAAATCTGCACTATTCAATAACCACATATGGCCACAGAATCCTTGAATTGTGGCTGTGGTGGCTGAGAAACTAAATTTTATTTAATTTTAACAATTTAAAATATTTAGGGCCTCCTTTGTGGTGAAGAGGTGAAAGTCCCAGAGCTATCAAGCTATCCATAGTCACTGTAGCATGAGTTCGATCCCCAGTGAGGGAGCTAACCCACATGGCACAGCAGACCTCTCTTGTCTCCCCCACTGCTCCCCTCAGCAGTGTATTTCAGTAGATCTGCCTGTTCTGTTCTCACTCTCTGTGATGAATCCTCTCATCCCCTGCACCTCTGTCCAACACCCCAGTTCTTGTATGCATAAATAAATAAAAAATAAATCTAAAAAAAACATTTAAAATGTTTAATTTCTGTAAAATTAAATAGGATCTGGACTTGACAACCCAGGACTGCAGCCTTTTTGCTGTGTCACGCACCATGTGCTATCCTTCTCCTTGCTTAAATACACCTTCATCCTCTTCTTATACCTACTGGACAGGATTAATAGGATTAACATAAACCAGTGACCCCTTGCCAGATCTTGTGGCCTTTTCCCAGCAGCATCCAAGTGCTTTTCAAATCTGTTCCCCACTGACTTTTTCTGCTGCCTTTGTTGTAGTGCAGGTTCTCACCACTGCTTGCTTTTCTTACTGTAATAGCCCTTCAGTATGTTTCTCTGCTACCAGTCTCTTTTCTCTTTATTTTTGTATTCACATTCCCACCAGAATCATCTTTCTAAAAATATATATCTGCTTATGAAATAACTGAACTAAAAACTTTAGGTCATTTTTTTCCATTACTTTTGGGAATAAGAGCCAAAACTCAGTATGGTACTTGTCCTGGACCTTTGTTTGTTCAATGACTTACTTGGTAAATATTTATTGTGTGCCTTTTGTTTGTCTGACACTATGTTATATCCCAGGGATTGTAATGATAGAAAGTAGAGTAGTCCCCATCCTCATGTGAGCTTGTATTCATATTCCGTTTTCCTGGAATTTAATTTCTTTTTTTTTTAAGATTTATTTATTTATTTATACCAGCACTGGGTACAGTCAGACACGTGGGAGGGTGAGAGAATTCACCAGAGCCAGAGCAGGGAGCAGAACAGGCAGACTGATCAAACACACTGCTGAGGGGAGCAGTGGGTGCGGCAGGAGAGGTTTGTCACGCCATGTGGGGCCCTTGCCGGTGGCCTGGGATCAAACCGGCAGAGGTTGTGGGTGCAGCCCAGCGCTCAACCGCTGCGCCACCCAAGTGGCCCCTGGACTTTAATTTCTATTGAACTGCTCTACAGTTTCTTAAATGTATCGTTTATTTTCATTATCCTGTGCCTGGGTTATGCTGTTGTTGGCATTTGTTCTGATATTTTGCCTACCTTCAAGTCTCTCACTTTCTCTGGAATGTTTCTCTTATTACTCTAGAACAAAATTCATCATTCTCTGTGTACCCTTAGCATTTTGTTTATTCCAATCTGGTGAAAGACTAATATACTATTAATAAGTGCCATCCAGTGTTATAGATTCTAAAATGAAGGTTATGTACCAATATAAGGAGCACAAAGAAGGTCATGATAGACTACTTTTAAACAGACTGTTGGGTTATTAGTATTTTTATGTATTTTAGAATCTATGTTGTTTAATTTTTAGGTCACTCGCAGCTGAATGGGGTAAATATGGGATGCGATTCAATGTGATCCAGCCTGGGCCTATAAAAACCAAAGTAAGTTTTAGTTTGCTTCTTATCATATTGTAAATGATTAAGGTATGGAATGTTGATAGATATACTCTATCAGGAGTGGTGTCATAATACAGGAGTGGTGGTGGGGAGAGGATTTTGTCATTATCCTACTATAAGAAATAGGTCAGGTTCATATTCTGGAATCTTATGCCATCACTTTTGGCATTTTGTCTGATTTGCTCCAGTGATCTACTATTGGTCCTGTAGTTCTTCATTTTTACTTTATTTTAAAGATTCTTTGATATCAATCTTTGTTTGTTACTCCTGATATCCTTTTTAAAATCGTGGAAATGCTTTAAGAGATACTCTAAAAATTTATCAGACAATCTTGGTCTGTATTGCTAGCACTTTCTTTGACTCATGTCTGCCTTTTTACTTTCAAATACTCAGTTAAATATGTTATCTTAGTTCCATCTCTTCCTGATTAAAAACTCTTCTAATGGCATACATTTCAGCTGTAATCAATAATCCTTATGGATTCTTACTACAACTCATAATTATCACTCTTGCTGTTATAGATATTGCTTAGAAGATCTATAGGTAATGTGTTTTCTCACATTACCCTAAATAACTTCACTCTCACACTTCTTTTTGTTTTAACATAAAGTAATGTGGGTTCCTGTGAGCTGGCTACCAACTGGCCCCTCAGTGGGCAACTGTGATGTATTTGGTATCTGCATATCACAGCAGAGCATTCCTTGGCTACCTACAGAGAATAGCCCGTATCACGGGGCAGGCGTGGGAACACCTATTATTAAGCTAGGCACATGCATAGGTCATCTTGATTTGCTCTATCATATCATTAATAGAAATTGTTTGGCATTAACAGAAACCATAGTTATGGTTTTTCTCTCTCTGTTCTACTTGAATATTCATATGTATTTGTAGTCTTCTTTCCCTATTATTTGAAAAGAGAGAAGAGGAAAAGGATTTCCTCTTAAATATGTCCTACTTGAATCATTTTCATGTTTACAAAATCCAATGACAGTAGCACCCCTGCTTCTGTAACCAGATCCCTGTGGAGCCAGAGGCTGACGGCCATGTGGCTTTGTTGGGGCTGAGACATGCTGTTCCATCTGTTTGGGCAAGTGCTGCCTGTGGCCAGCCTGTGAAGGCCGATCGAAAAAAACTGGCAGAAGTGGGGGCGGAGAGAGGGGCTACACATGGGAAGGGGATACCCCTGGGGAATACCCTCAGGTGGTGGAAAGCCCCCAAGCCCCTCTGCACCAGGGGGTTCTGGTTGCACTTCCGCAGTACTAACCTTTTACATATTTCAAGGTATTTTCTCTTTTGTTACACGTTACAACAATTTAGTGAGGTGGATGAAACAGGTATCCTCATGTTACAAATGAAGACCCCAAAGTTGTATTTTCTAGTAATTAATCTAAAGGTTTGATATTAGATAAATTATTTGAGCTAACAAGTGAATGTGGAAGAAGTTGGCAAAATTCCCTGTTGCCTACAAGGACTAAGATATGAACAGGCTGCCATAGTAACATTCAATTTCATGCAACTTTGTTTCTTAAATAGGAAGAAAATTGTTATTTAACAATTTTATGCAGAATTGTTTCTTGAATTAAAAAACACAATGTAATGATTTTCTTAATTTCTAAGGGTGCCTTTAGTCGTCTTGACCCAACTGGTGCTTTTGAGAAAGAAATGGTTGACAGAATTCCCTGTGGCCGGCTAGGAACTGTGGAAGAACTTGCAAACCTTGCTGCTTTCCTCTGTAGTGATTATGCCTCTTGGATTAATGGAGCAGTAAGCATTGCTCTTTCTCCTGACTGTCTCGGGAGGATTTAAGGTGGGAGGTGTTTTGTGGAATCAGTCCTGACAATGTTGAGTGTAAAAATGATTTAAAGTATTTATCCAGCTGTAAATAAAATAAAAATGTTAGTATATACTGTAGTTCATGAGATTTGTTCATTGATAAATTTTATGAAATGCACATTACTCTAGTAGACATGCTTTAAGATGATCTTTAAGATAGAGTTTGAAATTGTGGAGATAATAGAAATAGGATACTAAACAGTAAGTCAGTTTAGGTTTAGTTGTTAGTTTTGTCTTTAAAATTAAGAATTTGATTTAAAATGCCCAAAAGATAGGGCTTTCAGTTAGAATGGGAAAATGACTAATAGTTCAGAATCTTTGAGTTAGTTTCACCATTTTTATTTACTTTTTTTTCAGGTCATTAGATTTGATGGTGGAGAGGAAGTATTTATTTCAGGGGAATTCAACAGTCTGCGGAAGGTAATGCCCTTTTGTGTCTGTAATATTATATTAGCAGCTTGGACACTAAGTCTTAACAACATGCAAGAATCACATTAAATTGAGTTTTTCTCTTTGTATTAGGTCACCAAGGAGCAGTGGGACACAATAGAAGGACTCATCAGGAAGACAAAAGGTTCCTGAACTGCTCTGACCTTCATCTTGGTTACAGCGGAAATGATACAAGTTGCCTATAATCTTTTGAATATACTCAAGTCTAATAAACTTTTCATTAACAAACATTCACTGAGTATATATTATGTGCCAGGCCAGGTATAGGTAGACATTGTATATTCAAAGATAAATAAGATATAATATCTTCCTTGTGAGAAATTTTTAGAAAATATAGAAGGGAAGTGAGTGAAGACTTTGATAGAGATAGGAAGTACTTAGAAGTGAGAAAAAGCAACAGATAATTGTAACCTGGAAAAATAAGGAGGAATTTAATGAAGGAAGTAGTATTTGAGTTATATTGTAAACCATGCCCATGGTGATGGACCATGTTAAAAGAGAGAAAATAGAGCATCTATAGTATATTTAGT
The DNA here is from genome assembly GCF_014898055.3 of Talpa occidentalis. Classification (NCBI taxonomy): domain Eukaryota; kingdom Metazoa; phylum Chordata; class Mammalia; order Eulipotyphla; family Talpidae; genus Talpa; species Talpa occidentalis. Next base: position 38,691,409 of record NW_026555331.1, on the reverse strand, counting down.
GAATGCTGCCTTTTCACTGTATTTCCTTTTCACTGGACTTTTAAATCATCTTCTTTAGATAGCTCAATATTAATTCAAACAAAGTTTTATTAGGACCTATTTTATAACCTGATGTTTCATTTGATACTGAGGATAAAACATGAATAACCTACAGCTTTGCCCTCTTGAAACTCAAGAGGGCAAAAGGTTTACAAATAGACCTGTAAATAATTATAACAGGTTTACAAATAGACCTGTAAATAATTATTTATTGTGCTTTGCAATACATACTGTCCTAGTGGTGTTAGAGTGTGAAGGAAGAAGAAATTCATTCTGTCTCTAGAGTTTATAGAAAGTGACACTTAGGATATAGCATTCCATCTCTGCTTTATAAGAGTGAATTTCTCTTGGTGGAGATAAATAAAGCTTATAAAATATTTTTGTGTATAATTTTATTCCATGGTTGGTTTGACTAATATGTTATTCTAGACATCAGTAATGAGAAAGCCATAGTCTTAAGTCTGTATAGTTATAATTTTGAGCTTATATTAAAAAAAGTCTCTTGATTTTTTCAGAATCACTATAACACGCTGGCAAGGCTGATACTTCCCTTGCCCTGGTTACCAAGAGAGGGGGCCAGCTTTCATCTCACTTCCACAGAGTAAATCTGCAAGGGTCCAATTTTCCTGTTTGAATTTATATGCCATGAGCCCCATGTGGACATTCTTATTATATTGACAATTAGTTGTGTATATAAACTACTTGTGGATTGTGTTCATAGATGTTTATTTTTATTTTTTCCAAGATTTATTTATTCATGCATATAAGAACCGAGCTACAGGCCAGATGTGCGGGGGCGGGGGCGGGGGCGAGAGGTTTCACTAGCGATAGAGCGGGGAACAGAACTGGCAGACTGACTGAAATACACTGCTGAGGGGAACAGCGGGCGAGACAGGAGAGGTCCTCTGTGCCATGTGGCTATCTTCCTGGCCTGCTGAGCTGTAGAGTCAGCGGACAGTATCACAGCGCTGTGCTCAACCACCTGTGCCACCAGGGAGACCCACATAGATGTTTAATATTACAGGTTTGGAATAAGCGGCCTTGACATTTCCAATTGTACTGTTTTTTACTGTACTCATTAGAATGTTGCATTTTTTTTCTAAACAAACTTGCAGGTACCCAGTCTCTATTCACCTTTAACACTAACCCCACCTTTCCTATCACATATTTATATCTTCCTTCTGCTTTAAATTATGAGTACCTCTTGTGATGTGAAGGCAGAAAAAAGCCAGTAGCTATAGAAATGGCCTTGAATGAGTTTCATAGCTTCTTTCTTTCTCATTAAAAAATTCAGTATGATAATCTTTGCTTCATGGGTATGTTATGAGGATTAAGTGAGATAAAACAAGTGAAAACATCATGTAAACTGAAAAACATAAAAGTGAAAGATGAGGCCCTCCTTGCCACTCTTTCATGAAGACATGGTTATCAAAGAAAATGTGAGAATGCAAAAGAATAGAAAAAGTAAAAATCTAACCTAAAGACAACTGCTACCTATTTTGGTTTGTTTATTTTTAGTCTTTTACTTATTCATTTATTATGGAAGTAGTTTGTTTATATGATTTTCACAGGAATGAGTATACTGTGGTCTCTTCAACAAAGCTCTCCACAATAACCACTAATTTTTGAAAATTTTTTAAAAGGTATTTATAATTTATGCATACAGGAGCTGGGGTGTAGACCAGAGGTGCCAGGGGTGGGCGGGGGATGAGAGGATTCACCAGAGACAGAGTGGGGAGCAGAACAGGCAGATTGACTGAAATATATTGCTGAAGGGAGCAGTGTGTGAGACAGGAGAGGTCTGCTGTGCCATGTGGGTCACCTCCCTGGTTGGGGATTGAACTCGTGCTGCAGTAGCTGTGGATTGCTTCGTAGTGCTGATGCTAAACCCCTTGTGCCACCAGAGGCCCAATTTTTGAAATCTTTAAAGGATGTATGACATCTAAAAGTATACAAATCATGAATTATTACAAAATGAAAATATTTGTGTCACCATTACTGAGGTAAGAGGCAAAATCAGGCATCCAGAAGCCTTGTGTTCCCCATTGTGACTCCCTGTCTCTCCCTAGAACCAAACATTGTAATGACTAATAGTTAAGCTGCTTTTGAAGTTTATGTAAGTAGAATCACACAAAATGTATTGTTTCTAGTAGATACTGCCAAGAGGTTTTCCGAAGGCTTCAGTTTAACCTCCCATCAAGCAGAGTGTAAGAATCTCCATTGTGATACCTCCTAATATTTAGAATTCAAAATCTCTGTAATTGTAATCTTTCTGATAAGTATATAGTAGAAGAACATTTCTAATTTGCATTTCTCCTAATTGAGTTGATTTTTAAAATGTTTTTGCATATTTAGACACTATTATTTGTGAAATGCCTGTTCAACCACTTTACCCACTTTTTTCTTACACTTTATTATTTTTTTAAATTTAATTTTAGGAGTAATGTGTATACATTTTGGATTGCACCTTTGTCAGTTATATGTGTTATAAATAGTTGGAGTAAGTCATTCAAAGGACATGACCTTTCTTTGAACTGAGAGCTGGATTGGGATAATTAGCAGCTCCTTAACCCTTTCCTTGTCTTTAGAATATATTCGCCATTCTCTTGGCCAGAGCCATTACAAGAACCTAACCTTGACTGAGGAAAGAATTGCTGAAATTATCTGGACTGTATACATGACGGAACCCTGTTGAAGCCTCTATATAAACTCTTCAGATTCTGGTGGGTGGGTGTGGATAGGTCTACTTGTCTTGCTGCCCAAGACAAGCCTCATAACCATAAAACCTACATATGACCAAAAAGCCTAGTGAGAACTTCAAGGAATGCAGGACTAACCCTGACTGGACATCCCAGCAAATGACAACCCGTGAAAATAATTGCCTTGTGTCCTTCAAGAAAGCCTGTTAAAGCAGTATAGCAGAGGTCAAACCCTTTCTCAGAGCAGACTGAACTGACTTCTGTCTTGCTTGCTGCTTCCTCTAGCAGTGTTTTCAATAAATCTGGCTTTTCTGCCATCCGTTCTGTCTGTGGTGGGTTCTTTTGCCCCCGTGCCATTGGTGGCTGTAGGTCCCCAAGACACCCTCTATGACATAGAGAATCTCCTCTCAGACTTTCTGTTGTTTTTCTCTTTTTCCATGGTACTATCATAAAAATACCAAACCTGGCCTAGTTTTGGTGTATATTTTATAACAGTTATTTTCCTACAGATGAAATGTAGGAACATTTTGTATATTCCTCCTAGTCTTTGGAGAAGGTCTTTAATAGAGAAATATTTGATCATGTCAGATGGGTAAAAACTTGAAATATTTGAATTTTTTGAGATTTGTAAATCTTAATGTCACAGGCACTCAATTCAATGAAACATCCATTGTGTCAGACAGGTCTTTATTTAGATTTCTCAGCCCTACATTTCCACCTGGATTGATACATACAATAAAAGAATAAAACAGATTGTGTGTTGTCTGGTATTGTCAACTGACTTTTTTTTGAGGAAGAAAAAAAAGATACAAGAGAATAGAATTATTTTCCTCTTTATTTATTCTTAAATTCAACCTAAGGTCAGTGCTTCCATTTACATACTAGAGGCAAAGTCAAACTACCACTCACATTGTTTGTTAAATTTTATTTTTTGGCAGCTCTCTTCATTCTTGGGGGAAAGAGTTACCTCACTTTTCCTATTTCTATGAATTGAGAAAATCACTGCTGAATTTATAGAACGGTGACGTTTAACATGACCCAGAACCATGAACTCTTTGGTGGTAACTTTATAAATTTCATAGTCACATTTTATAACTCCCTGCTTCACAATCAGAGAATCAGAAATTATCAACCATTACATGTCAACTACCAGTGTAGGATATTCTTGCTACTGATATATGAAATGGGACTTGATGTGGATCAAAAGAATGTTATAGAATCTCCCCTGCTAAATAAGATAAACAATTACAATAGTATTTCTGTTCCAATGTTTTAACTCATTTGAAAACTATTTGCAGATAGAAATAGAGCTATTTTGATGCTGATCTCCATATGAAATATAGAATTCACAGAATACACAAAATTATTGATGATATAACATTCAACAATCAGGGTGCTATGATTTTACATTAAAATTCAATTATGTAGTAAAAAATAGAGTTGGTATAGCTAGAAAAAAATATTTTCAGAGGCAGCAATTACCCTTGGTGGAAATGAACAATCCACATAGAAAGAAAATTCAGGAAGTACGCAAACTAGACACCAGAATAATTAGTATGTTAAATTTAATCAGAGATTACACAGAATATGACATAAAAACTGCAGTTTACTAGAATAATTATAATCGGCAACACATGAAAACAGTTTAGAAAATGGATTAAGGTCATACTCTGACAGTAGGCTTATTGGAAATACAGATATAGAATCAGACAGATTGTGTGTCGTCTGGTATTGCCTTCCCTTATCACCAGATCAACTTGAACCAATAGCTGGGTATAGGATTCAAGCGCTAGATGTGTTGCTGATTAATAAACTAAATCTTGTCTAGTGAGACTGTTAACTTTATAGAACCACGATTAACTAACTATTGATTGACGTTTTGGTATTTTAGATGTAAAAGCACATTCCTTCTGATAATTGGAAATCCAGCTGAGAAATATTTTGTGGGACAGACCTATGATTGTCTGAAATAAGAAGGCTTAGTTTGTTTAGTGTAATTCTCTCATTTAGTGACAAATGTGTTTTTACGCATTAGAGATAAGAATTTTAGAGAATAATCTTGGTATTTTAAGGAAATCTTGTCCAACTACATTTCTGAAAGCAATAATAGGTTACTTTTTTGTAACTGGTATACTGACAGGTCTAAGCATCTTCATTCTCCTCTTCATCATATAGTTACAAAATCTGTACATTACAAACAGTATAGAAACAAGCTGAAAAGAATGTGCCACACATCCTGGATAATTACCTATATGCAGTTAAATTTACAGATATAAAAGAAAATACAGCCTACTCCCTTATAGTGCACAGTTATTTTATAGATACAACGTATCGCTAGTAAATGGTCATAGTCACCAGCTCTAGTTGTCCCCAGCAGAGAGAATAAGAGCCAGATCCGTTCGATACAGCTTCCCTCCATCTGACAAAGCCATTATGCTCTTCTTGTATGTTGGAATATTATTAATATCCAGATCCTATATAGGACATAGATGACATTGTAATCCAGTTAGATCATGGAAGTTAATCACTGTCAAGTGATAAACTGTTATATAAAAACTGCTCGTTAGCATCAATCCATTAAGAAAAGAGCTGGAATAAATTCTCACACAAATGTGAATAATCACAAGGTTGTCTTAAATATCTATTTATCACAATTACACTACTTTAGGTCAGTACCAAATCCAGTTAAGAATGGAAGTCTATTTCTGCTCCTCTAAAGATGTTTAAAGTAGATTTCTAAAAATGGATGTGCTGTTGTTTCTGGATGGATCCACAAAATCTGCTTAAAAACAAGTGGCACAAAAAATAAATTACCTGTTTATTCTTCTCACACAGATCCTTCAGCAAAGCATCCAGTTCATTTTCATCTATGTATCCATTGCCATCCTAGAGGAGGAGAAATAAAACAGTGTGAAGTCAACTTCATCTTTAATAATAGGCAATGAGTAAAATGCAGTAAGTCCTCACTTACAGTCTTTGATGGTTTTTGGAAATTGTGATTTCAGAAAAGGGTTTTCTAAGAACAAAATTTCATTTAGTGTCAGCTGGGATTTTTTTCTCATCAACGTTATAATGAAACAACATTGAAAAAATGACATTATTTTTAGGACTGCTGTAACTAAAATCTCAGAAAACTTCCATTCTTGCATACATGATAGATATTCTATTTTTTTTTTTTTATAAATTTTATTGTTATATTCCCCATACAATTGCAGCCCCCCATTCTGACCCCAATCCCTCCCCTCCTGCCCCCGCCCCCCTAAAAGTGTCTCTGGTTCATAGTTTTTTGTTGATTTTGATTTTCACTTTCTTATAGTTATTTATTTTCCTGGTCCATTATTTAAGTTTTCTAGATTCCTGCTATGAGTGAGACCATCCGGTATTTTTCTTTTTCTTTTTGGCTTATTTCGCTGAGCATGATCCCTTCCAGCGCCATCCATGTTGCAGCAAATTGCATGTGTTTATCTTTTTTGAATGCTGAGTAATATTCCATGGTATATATGTACCACATCTTCTTGATCCAGTCATCTATTTTTGGGTAGATATTCTATTTTTTTGACAAGAACTGGGGTGTAGGCCAAAGGTTTGGGGGGGTGAGAGGACTTATCAGAGACAGAGAGGGGAGCAGAACAGGTGGATCCACAGAAGCACACTGCTGAGGGGAACAGTGGGCAAGACAGGAGTGGTCTGTTGCACCATATGGGACATCTCCCTGGCTAGGAATCGAACCCATGCTGCAGTGGCTGGTCATAACTTGATAGCACTGTGATTTAACCCCTGTGCCACCAGAGTGGCCCCATGGTAGATATTCTAAACTCTTAATGTCATACCCTCAAAAAAAGTAACTGCTACAAAGTTCCAAAACATGTAGATTGCTTTTCATTCAACTCCTTACATTTGCAAAATACTTAAAACTTTTCAAAATACATACACATTAAATATTTCACTGTATGTTAACAATATTGTCCTCATTGAAGTAAATGAGTAGTCATGAATATGATCCTATGGCAGTGAGGACACTAGCCAGGGAGGACACATGACAGATTTGAAGTCACATGGCAGGTGGGGACAGAACTGGACAAGGGCCCACAAAGGACTTACAGGTCCAGAAGTAGAGAAAACAGAAGTAAAATTGGATGTGCACTGGAGACATCATAAACAACCTTTGCCCCCACATACACATCTACTATGTGGAGAGATTCTGCTGGCTGCTCTCATCTAGCCGTATCGTCATCCAACCCTCCAAAGTGGATGTTATTTATCCCTTATTTACAAATGAAAAAATTGCAGTTCAGAGGAGTATGATATCTTGTTTAAGGAAAATCAAGGATTTTAGGTTTTTTTTTAGTTTTTTTTTGAAGATTTATTTATTTATGCATACAAGAACTGGGGTTCAGGCCAGAGGTGTGGGGGATGAGAGGATTCACCAGAGACAGAGTGGGAAACAGAACAGGCAGACTGAAATACACTGCCAAGGGGAGCAGAGGGCGAGTCAGGAGAGGTCTGCTGTGACACTTGGGCAGCTCCCTGGCCGGGGATTGAACTCGTGCTGCAGTGGTTGCGGATAGCTTCATAGGTTGCATCTTAATCCCTTGCACCACCAGGGAGGCCCCGAAAAATCAAGGTTTATATAATTTGGGACAAACTGTAACAGGGGTTGAAGCCAAAGGCTGTTACAGCTGGCGCCCCCTGCAGGGTGGTTCGGGTGAGGATGATCAGCTCCAGGCAAAACATGACAAACTATCAGTGGGTGTCGAGACTAGATAGGAAATATGAGGGACTGCAGAAGCAGCCCCTGGGATTCCACATATTCCGAGATGATTCAGCGTTTTCAGTGTTTTTGGATCTTCAGTTATTGTGGGGTCAGCCATTTCTGTCACCACCATGCCATCTTCCAGAAGGCTGTTGCGGGCTTCAAAGGATGTGCAGAGGCTTTCAGCAGCCAACATCAGAAAAGAAAAGTTCGTCTTTGTTCCTTCTGCCTGCTCTGCTCCCCGCTCTGGCTCTGGTGAATTCTCTCACCCTCCCGCGCTTCTGACTGTACCCAGTGCATGTATAAACAAAACAAACAAACAAACCAGCAAACAAATAAATAAAGCATGCCTCTATAAAAAAAAAAATAATAAAAATAAAAAAAAAAAATAAAAGAAAAGTTCGGAGTCTTTGCAGGTAGCCAAGGGACTGAAACTGTTCTCAGCTTTGCTGCTGTTACAGCCAGGAAGGGGAAGCGAAGATCAGGAGCGGCGCCTTACTGAGCTGCGTGAGTGCCCGCCCCTTATCTGGTCTTTCAGCTGCTGCATCTGTTGTTTCCAACTTTGATTGTCTGCTGCTGTGCTAGGGCATCTTGGCAGCTCCAGGAGCATCCTCTGTTGCGTCTTCTGCTGTCTGCATGACTTAGACTCCGGCCTATTGCCTGGATGCCGCGTGCCCAGGCCTTTAGTGCCAGGAAGACACCATCTTGGAAGCGTGGCCTTTGATTTGGGATAGAACTTGAAACCACTAGACACGGCGTCAGGTGAGGATAAACGGCCACTGGAGGCCTTACTGACTCTTTGCTTTATTAATTATTAATTAATTAAATCTCATTATTGTTCTTCCTTAAACCTGAGTAGTCTTGCAATTGTGTGCGGTGTGAAAAACTCACGCAGTGACCAGTAAACTATCAGGTTGTTGGAAATGCCATGGCATATTTTTTCTATGTTTTTCAAGCAAAAATGTGTCATGAATTTTCCAATAAACCAGTTTTAGTGCCCCTTATTGACATGTATCCATACATGTCATGAATATAAAATCATAATGCATTTTCTATGAATTGGATGAATTGGCTGTTAACTTTAATAGCTCCTGTATCTTCTAATAGAAACCTGGAGTTCCAAGGTTTTTTTCCCCTAATGAGCATTTTCCAAATTCTACTAAGGAATCAAATTACAGATAAGAATGAACTTTTACCTGATCATATAACTCAAAAGCCTTATTGAACTCTTTCCCACACATTTTGATTCCCTAGATGATAAAAAGAGAGCAAAGATTAAAAATCTAGTATTACATGTCAGTGTGTTTCCCTTGGCAAATCACCCACACTTTAACTTACCAAGGAAAGTATTATTTATGGTAGAAAAAGTTAAATACCTGAAATTTAAGAAGAAAATTCTCCTGCACTGGTAATAATCTATCAAGAGAAAAACATTATATTAGAATATTTGATTTTTTTGGGCAAGAATCAGCTTATAAGCTTATAATATTTGTATAGTTTCTAGACTCACCTGGCCATCTCAGTTAACTCCAGCTTGCCGTCATTATTTGAATCAAATAATTTCAGCTAAAAGACAGAATGTCATTATTGTAGCCACTGAAGAGTGATTTATTGCACGAAGGAGAAGAAAATTCAAAATAAAGCAGTTTGAGTTATTAATTACTTCTATAGACAGCAAAAATCTAGAAACTAGCATTTCTTACACTTTCAATGCAAATTTTCAATTCTATAACTTGTATAATTGGCAAAGGTTTTCAGAACAAAATAGAGTAATCAAAAAGTAATAATAATCTTAACTAGGCTTCCAGAATACCATCATGTATTTTCTTGCAAATATGTATGTATATGTATGTATGTATGTGGGTGAGGTGGTCTCTGCAGGAGTATAGATAGTTTCACTGTGAAGTTCTTTGCTGTAAACTTTTTCTCCAACATTTTTGCCACAGAACTAATTGGCTGAAAAACAATTTTGCTATTAAACAAAACAATACAAATCACAAAAAAGTCCATTAATTAAAAAGGACATAACGAAGTACTCTTTGCAAAAAAAATCCTTCATTAATTGAGGAATCAGTTTCTAAATTCTATGATGCATATTTGTAACCGACCTTTGTATTACATTGTAAAAGCCTTCTACATTGTTCCTTAACAGAGCAGGGGTGCTGCTATTTCTTGTCTTTATGTATAATGTATATAACTGGTAGTACATAACTGGACTACACTCAAATGTTCTGTCACTTGCCCTGTCTTTATATTTCACCAAATCTTCCAAAGAGATTCTGTGTGAAATATCAATATTCTGTTTACATCATGCCTTCCACTCAAGTAGCAAAAAAGTCACCATTTCCAAGAAACATATGCTTATTGGGAATACGGAGCCATTTCATTTTGTGAGGTAAGAGAAGCTAAATTCTTCTCTTGCCTCCAAATTCTAATATTGCATGATATATTAGGTAAACACAGCAGTAGAAAACAAGCTGTTGCATCTAAATCTGCTAAAGAATTGAAGTGCTTCAAAAGACTGGTGTGAATTACTAGCCACTTCTTTTATATTTGCCATAGCTTAGTAAGCTTTTGGTTCTACTCATCAGAAGGATTTGCAAACTGACTATTATTTTCTGCTATAGAATGCAATCTGACTTTACATATGCTATTTCACACTTCTGGTAAGTTTTATCACCACATTTTTATAATGTAAAATTGGAAGTGCCATGAAGAATCAGACTTGAAACCAAACTGTCAAACAGTTATTTAATCTTTTATGACAAAATTGACTTATGGTCTATTAATTTTGCAGTAAAAATGCTTGCAGCAAAGAATGCATGGTGAATTTACTGGAGAGGGTCTGGAAATAGATGCCACAAATTGAAGTTCTCCAAACAATGCTGTGAAAATAAATACTTAATTTTTCCTTTGTTTTGAGCACAAAAGAATACAGACACAAAACAATGAGCAAATAATATGCATAAATCCTTACAGAATAGATTTTTAAGGAATTTGGAAATGTTTTATATTCTTTTGGATACTAGATGCTCAGAAATCCTCTCTACCTCCCTATTTTGTTTATATAACACATCACACACTGAGACACACCCAGATAAAAACATGTTCATATTCATGTGGGAAATGTTCACTTTTTAGAAAGTAGCAATAGATCTAGCTTTACCATATTATATAAAAGTATATATGGAAGCTATAAAAATACATGATATGTATACTGGGTATGTGAAAAGGTAGCATTATTTTCAGTTTTAAAGAGGGAATGCAATCAGATTCACAATGGATATAGGTTTAATGACTTTAGGAAGAAAAGGAAGGACTTTGCACAGTTTGACATGTTCTAAGAGTGTTTAATAGAAGGCAGACTTTTTCAGGTTATGATACTGACACAGTATTTATAATTATTTATTGACCATAAGTTCTAATTTGTCACACTGCCTACCAAGATAGTGGACACCAGATCACACAGTTTAGTGTCCACAGGGAAATATCTCCCCACATATATATTTAAATTTTAATTAGTTCTTGATTAATTTGCTTCCTGGATTTGAACTGGTTTATGACATTTAATCAGATATGCCAAGCCAATCCAACAGGGGGAAAACTCCCATCTGAGTGGTTTTAAAAAGGCTACTTCAAATTTCTTTCTGAAAGGAGTCTTTAAATAGACATCCCTTAAGATTGGTACAAAACAAGAAAATTGGTAAATGTAGGTTATTGTCCATTTCCAAAAATTATTTAGAGCTTAGATATGTCCAGTGTGATGCATCTGTATGCCAATAAATAGTTACTATAATGAGGTATTAAAGAGCACACTTCTTTACAGTGAAATCTTTTTTGATTATTTTGAAACTAAAAATTAGTTCCACTTTATAACAAATACCAATGTATGGTGAATAAAGCAATAATAAAGTTTCAGTTTTTGGCTGAAGATTCATCTCAGTTTCATCTAGTAAAATCATTTTAACATTATTTCTCAAGGTTAATAACAAGTCTAATTCTTCATCAGTATTTATTTATTGAAATTCATTTGGCAAGAATAACTGTACCTTCATAGTAATTAAAGTATGTATAAATATATGTTTTGATCTAGTTAATTTAACCTTTGAATTTCAAAAATTTAGGCAACTAAAATAATATTGCCAAAATATTGGGCCAATATTTGGCTTAATCACATTTGGCAAAATTTTTGTTTGTATTCCTAGTATACTGTAATGAGCCAAAAAAGAAAACTTTACCTACTTAGAATTAATTAACTTAATAAAGTTGTACTAATTTACCTGGAATTTTATAATTTATTTGTTCATTACTAAAATACAAAGTTCCTAAGTATAAAACAATTTTCTTAGCTTAATTATCAATATTCTACAAAAATTTTGGTTATACAGAACATCAAGAACTGAGTATATTTGGACTTTGTCACCCAAGGTACCAAGACAACACTCCAAAATTAAAAGAATAAAAAGAAAGGAGGAGGAAGTCCTCATTTTAAGTTGTTTAATGAATAGAGTCTAGAAGTTCTTTTTTAAATTCTAACAAAATCTATGATTTTCTAAGCCATGGTAAAAGTTGACTCAGAACCTCTATAATAAATGAGCTTTTAGTGGTATAATGTATCTTATATATATGCATAAGTTAAATAATTTATTGATATAATTATACTGGCTTTGTAAGAACTGATCTTTTGATAGATAAAAATAATCTAACTTTACAATACAGGAAATTCTTATATGGTAAGTCTTAAAAAATGTCCACAGCACTCAACCTTACAAGGTATAAGAATCCTTAACAAGAATTGCACTTTTGAAGTGAAATGATACCTGAATTAGCAAGAATACAGTTGGATTTTATAGGTTGTTGGCTACAATGTTTTCAAGATCAGTCTTACCATTAAGTCTGTATACTCAGCTAGTTTTGTATCATCAACAGTCTTGTTAGCTTTCTCCAGCAGGTCCTTTAGAAAGTTCTGTTAAGGCAAAGAACACTCAAATAAATTTCATCAATAACCTTCAGTCTGTTTCCATTTTAGCCTGCCCTTTGCAATGGAACATTCCAAGATACAAGGAGTATCTCTTATTGAGGGTAGAAGTGGGTGAGGAGCTTGGAAGGAGCACTCTTGTCATGGAATCCTCTTGTTATTTCAGCAGCAATGCTGCCTCTGACAGGTACGTAATCTGCCTTTTACTGAGACCTGATCTCTTGTAGTCCATGTAATGACATAATTTTATGATTTCAATAAAAAAGCATTTTGATTATGCACTATATAGGAATCTGAGCAAACACTTGAAAAACCAGTCATCCCAGTGGGTGCATTTCTACATAATGTTGTCTTCAC